>NC_133653.1:230525197-230853368 GCF_009905375.1 Apium graveolens
CTGAATCTGACTCAACTATGTCCCTGTGAGCTCTCCGTTTCTTTAATTTCTTCAACGGTGGAGACACTGTAGGAGCTTTATCATCAGAATTTAACTTTTTAAGCCTTTTGAGGGGCCTAGAACTCCCAGTTACAGTATCTTTCTGAGAAGTAACCTTCTCAGCTTCTACAACAACAGGTTCTGATATGGGAACCTGTTCCTCAACATCTTATTCGTCTCGCAGAATAATTCTCCTTCTCTTCTGTTGAGTCTGAGGTACTTTCTTAGTCCTCTTGGGTTTGGAAGATGAAGGCTTCATTGTAGGATCTGAAGGTTGAGGTTGAGAAGTTTGAGGTGTTTGTGTAGAGGTGGTAGGTGCTGATGGATGAGTTTCTGATGGTTGGACATCAGGATATATTTCAGTGTATATTTAACTGGATCATAGGTTATTAGGCTTGTTTGACAGATAAAGGAACTAAGAGGGGTCTTAACACAGCCTGTCGTATTTCGTAGATAATAATCATTAAAAGCTCTTTTAGCTAGTCTGAATGAGAAATTAATTTCACTAACTGATTGGGGCTTATCATCACAACAAAAATATAGATAAGCTGACAGAATCTAGCAAAGTAAACAATATTTCTATCTTCTGTCATTCTATCCCCAATGACACCTAAGACAGAACTTGCATAATCAAAATCAGTTTAATTTATGAGAGCATACCCGATTTGTTGGCTGAATATGGGGATTGCATCGAAATTAGCACATTTGTTTGCAAAAGCCTTGGTTATGCAGTTCAAAGAAGAAAATCCATTACCTCCTTATGTAAGATCTCTTCAACTGACCCAGCTTTGCCAATGTCCTCTCATACCCTAGACTGGCCATCATGTTTTGAAGAACTGGCTCTTCAACAGTAGAATAAACACAGTTCTCAGGCAGCTGCAGTGCTTGTCGAACCGTAGCCAATGTCACGACATGCTCATCCTCCCCTGATAAAAATAATTACTTGGGGACCCTTGAGCACCACCATCATCATATTCTGCTTCTCCAGAACTCCAGCACTTGAGTACCAGAGACTGCATCAGGTTCGGTCAGAGCGTACCCAATATCAGAACTAGCAAGGAAAGTCCTGAATGAAGTGAAGTTCTGATGGGGCCTTCTGACTTGCTAAGAATAGCGGAGAAGTTATTAGGAATAAACTTAGCTCCATCAAAAATTACATCTTTTGGTGCCATTTCTGTAAGAACTTAAGTGAGTAAGAGTATGTTTGCAAAGTATTTGTAAAAAGTCCTGAGAGAAAAACAACTTCAAAAAATAAAAGAGAGAGAGAGAGAGAGAAAGTAAAAGAGATTTAGAATAGAAAAGTAAGTAAAAGATTAGAAAATCTTTTATCTCTCATATATATACTCTGTCCACTCAACAGTCGTATTTTTGAAGCATGGGATACACTTTACACCTGGCACCATGTGAACAGTCAGTAAACGGTTAGAACAAGAGTTAATGGGCACGTAAAATAAGCAATAATTACCGTGCACATGCAGTTTTTCATGATATACACGTTAACCACTAGCCCATAATGATTATGACTGTTTTATCTCACATTAACCAATATTCTGTAAAAATATTGTCGTTCAGGTAATGACCAAAAATAAACCAAGTAAATAAATACTGCCACGTCAGCATCAAAACTTGATTATTTTCAGAATTTAAAAGTCATCAGAATATGGCTCCTTAACTCGAAAAGTGAATGTGTATTCCTGTAATTCTTCACACAAATACTGATATGGTTTCATCAGAACTTAATCATCAAAACTTCCATCAGAACTTGTCCTCAGAATTTATGCAATCTGACACATAGACTGTTCATCTAAAATAACACGTATCACCACAGTAATTTTCATCATTCATATGGAGTGTAAGTGTGTGCATTAAGCTAAATATCAGACAAAGAGTAAAGTCTGATTCACTTCAGTACATCTTAAAAATAAGGCATAACTAAGAACTTTGCTCAAAATCTGTTATTATTCTGAATTTCCATTTTACAGTGGCTTCTCAGTGTAAGTGAGTCACGACTGCTTATCAGAATTTATGTGTTATCAGAGTATTTTTCCAGTAATCATAGAGTGTGAAAAGTCACCAAGAAAATTTTATTTTGCTTTTCTAATGCATATTACTTAATACCAGCAATGCACTTGGGTCTTCCCTTCCACATTTTTACTCTAGATCTTAAAGGAGTACCTGATTTTTATTTCTTTTCTTTTTCTTTTGATAAGTGAGGTTTATCAGCACTTAGTACATCCACCAGATTTACTAACATCAGAACTTAACAGATAAGAAGCATTATTCTAGTTTTTGACTTAGTAATAAGATACACAAAGTAAACTTAACTAAGCTCAATATCAGAATTTGCTTGTGTTAAAATATTTCCACATAAACAATTACTTCAAACATGGGATCTTTAGTATATTAAAGACTACTAGGTCAGCATCTAGCACAGTTATCCACATTGGATTGAATAGTCACAGAAACATTCATATCACTATCAGAGTTTAGAAATTCACATCAGACAACAATCAGCACTTAAGCAATTTTCAATTTAAGCACAGAATACACAACGATAGTAATATCTGTAAATACTGATCATAAAGTCTGATGTATCAGAACATAAACTAAGCAGATTTAGAGAAAGAACCTGAAATTATTCCAAGTTCATTTACCAATTTTGTAAAAGTAGATTCACACAGTGGTTTTGTGAAGATATCTGCTAGTTGTTGATCTGTTGGAACAAAATGCAATTCCACTGTACCTTCATCCACATGTTCCCTTATGAAGTGGTACCTAATGCTGATGTGCTTTGTCATTGAGTGTTGAACTAGATTACCTGTCATAGCAATAGCACTTTGATTATCACAGTAAATAGGGATTTTAGAAAATGCTAACCCATAATCCAGTAACTGATTCTTCATCCAAAGAATCTGTGCACAACAGCTTCCTGCAGCAATGTATTCTGCTTCTGCAGTTGATGTGGAAATTGACTTCTGTTTCTTGCTAAACTAAGAAACCAATCTGCCTCCAAGAAATTGACAGCTTCGACTTGTGTTTTTCCTATCAATTTTGCATCCTGCAAAATCTGCATCTGAGTAACCTATTAGCTTAAAGTCTGATTCTCTAGGATACCACAATCCCAGATCAGTTGTACCCTTAAGGTACTTGAAAATTCTTTTCACAGCTATTAAGTGAGGTTCTCTTGGATCTGCTTGAAATCTTGCACAAAGACAGGTAGCATACATGATATCAGGTCTACTTGCAGTTAGATAGAGTAGTGAACCAATCATACCTCTGTAATCAGTAAATATCTACTGATTTACCAGTATCCTTATCCAACTTTGTTGCAGTGGCCATAGGAGTAGATGCACTTGAACAATCTTGCATTCCAAATTTCTTCAACAAATTTCTGGTGTACTTAGATTGACAAATAAAGTTCCTTCTTCATTCTGCTTGACTTGAAGGCCCAAAAAATAGTTAAGTTCTCCCATCATACTCATTTGATATCTTAATAGATGTATAATTAGGGCCTTAATTTTAATTAGGAGTATTAATATTACTACTATAAATAGCCTAATTTTTATTTAATTGTTTATAATTAATTATTAAAAAAACAAAAATACAAAAATTCTCTACAGTCGGTTAGGGTTTGCGATTCGGGTCAAAAATTCAAGCAGTGATTTTGATCGCTTTTCGGCATCAATTACAGACATGTAAGTACCCAAAACAAAGTCCTTGATCTGTTCTTTCAGTTGGTATCATCAATTTCATATTTTGATTAATATATTTCCGATTTCGATTTTCGGGTTCATAACTGAGATTTGGGGTTTTTAGTTCTAGGGGTTATTGAATGATTTTGATGGCTGATATAGCTTCCCAGTGTTGTAAGTAATCGATTCATGCTAATTAATTTAACAAACGATACCTGAATAGATGAATTCAATTTTTAGGGTTTATACTTAATTTTCAATTAATCGTTTTCGATTTTAGAGATAGCTGAGGTATATATGGATATAGGGATTTGATTTTACGTGTTACAAGCTTTATTTTAAGCTATAGTCCATAATTTTCTATATACGATTCTGTGATTTCGAAGTTTGGCCGGAAAATTTTTGGGTTTTGGCCGGAGATGAAGTTCCAGGGATGATTCCGTGTTGCTGTGGCCAGTTTTGAATTGCTGGTGTGATTTGGAATGAAAACCCCTAAAAAATAACACCAAACGGTGTTGATTTGAGGCTGATCGGAGCATGGCCGGACTACGGGAACTCACCGGAATCTAGAAAAATTCCGGCGTATTCTTGGTGACCCGACATGTTCTTTCCCAACCCGTTTCTTGACCCGTTTTTAATCCATTTTGTCAGATATCCTTTTTCTGACAAATGTTTCTGAATTCTATTTTTACTTTTTAATTCCAAAAATTATAGGAAAAATCATTTTTAACTCTGATTTTTCCCAAATAATTATTTAAAAATATTTTTAGGGTTCAATAATTAGGAATAACTAGGGACTTTTGCCCGTGCTACGCAAGCTTATTATCCGACAATTTTTTAAATGTAAACTGTTATATAAATGAAACTAATTGGTATATCGTATTCTGAGATGGTGAACTCTTAATTATATTAACGAACATATAAAATATATTAAACATGGAACAAGAAACATAATCGTCCATTTCAAATAAAACTACATGAAACTATTGATGGATTAAAAATCTCAAATCAATGTGAGGATTAATCGGCATTTTAAAAGAAAACTACAAGAACCTATTGTTTTCATTAAAACATAAAATCAATGTGAGTCTTATCTTCGTTTATAATATTTTTGCCTTAAGCAAATGATGATTATAAGAACTCCAATAGTGCATAATGTCAATGCCTAAACTCCAATAGTGCATAATGTCAATGCCTAAATTGTACCGTGATGACAAAATATAATGTTGATGATCAAGTTGAGGATTAATAAAGTGCTACTATAATATGAAGTGTAGTAATGAAAATATACAAAATGAAGGATTAACTATCATGAATTAGTGCTTATAGGAATGGTCGGTATAATCAAAGAGAGGCTGCTTCAACAACAAACGCTCAAGAAAGCTAAGTCAGTACCAATATCAATCCCAGACTCAGACTTCCATGATTTTGATAAGGATATATCAGAATAGTGCATCTAACCAAAGCATATATGAGAATTGTATAATGAAGAAGATGGCATGCCTCGATTGTAATGTTTGATCCAAAAAGTCATATCGATGCAACCATTCAAGGTCCATTTCATCTACTTGAGCTTCAAAACTGATAATGAATTTGGACTAAAGAATTGGTTGGATTCAGGGTTTACTAAATCTTGGACATTTCAGAGTAATGAACACATGCATTCTTGATCAAGTTAATATTTTTTACTCATCATTTGAGTCTAGAGAAGGCTGGCAGCGGGGGATATGTTAGGATTTATCGAAAAAAGGGAGACCTATGGGCAGTATATTGGAACTTGTCAACAAAATTGGACAACACAACTCCAGATGAGGTAAGACATAAGTATGATTGTATGACATGGTGGAAGTTATTGATGATTACTCTGAGGAGCTTGGAATCAAATTTCTGTGAACATGAGGCCTAAGATTAAAAACTATATACTAAAGGAATGGTTGCTATAAAGCCTATCATGCAAAGATATATGGGGAGAATTGAACATTGACATTATTACAATTTTACAAACTATATATTGTACTAAAATATGTAGTTAGTCTTCAAAATATTCTACATTTGCAAATTTAAGAAAGAGTGGGACGATATTAAATTGTTTACGTCATGAATTCTCATCATATGGGGCTTTTAAGAAAGAATAAGGTGCCTTTAACATTGGTATACTTGTTTGTTAACTACTTCTCTTATCGGATATGATTAATAATAAAACTAATAACACATGTAAATTGAAATGCAATAAGTCAATTGTACATTGCTCCTATAATAGGCCTTGAAAATTCGCAACATATGTTCAAAATGACAAAAATCCATAACATGTCCTTGCATTGTACTTTAAAACACATGCAATGTATGAGAATATTTAAGATGCTTAATCGATGAAACTACTTAGGAGAATCCTGTACAGGATGAGTTGAGTAGCACAATGCTCACACTTAGTGTTCCACATATGAGACATATTCAAACTTTTGTTGTATACTTCATTATCAACATGAAAGTCAGGCTCAACAGTCCTATCGCAAAGAGATAGCCATAATTCTTCTCCATAAGGATGACCATTTAACTGGTACATTGGGTCTAAATTTCATGCATTTGGGCAAAACTTATATACAGGAAAAAGATAGTCTATGTCTGTAATGTAAGCATACATCTCTTCTATCAGCTTCGACCTCATGTCAGTTCTATTGAGCAATTCAAACATCTCCTGGCAGGTCTGACTTCTTTCAAGGCCTCTAAATATAGCTTTAAAGAAAATATAGTCGAACAAATATGGGAAATGATTACCTGAAATATGAGCCAACACTGCGAGATGGTGATCAACATTTTGCCTCAGAAATAGATTCCGAACTGGGTTATAGAACATCGCTTGATCAACATTGTTACGAACTGCAAAAGCTATGAAACCATGAAAATGATCACGTGTAACCTGAAATGGATTCTGATGAAATTAATACAGTGCCTCCCAATCCATCTTGTCCAACACTTTTTTGATTCTCAGTGAGGTTTGCCTATCTAGCCAATCCATTAACAGTCTTGCAAAACTGCTGAAATCATCTGCCTGGATAATAATGTAAGAAAAGATCAAACTGATAATGTCCGATTGAAGATTTTCCATTGTTTTGGTTATTCTCATAAATGAGAGTTGTATGAAATTGATAATATGATAGAGTAAGAACAATGTGAAGAGGTATCTAGATGAGATAATGAAAAGGTTGTGTTAAATTAGTTATAATTATAGTTAATGAACTTATCATCAAATTGAATCCATGCATGTGTAACAGTGACGCCAAATAGACTCTTCATCTTCTATAGTTATGTTTTTTAAGTAAAAGATCCTATATTTATATTTTCTAGTTGATGATGTAAGAATGCTCATCATACTTTAGTGTGTAATACGTGCCATAATTATTACACTTTAATACATTAGTCTTTTGCATGAGACTATTTTTCTTGGGAGATGCAATATATAAAATGCTTTAGCTCTAATGTACCCACAAATACTATGATGTGTTTAACAATACATGTTTGTTTAATCTTACAAAAAGTTAAATCTCAATATTAATTTAATTTATAACTTTTAAAAAATGGGTTTATTATATCTAACTTCGGTCAATATAAAATTAAGTAATATTGGTTTAATATCATATATGTCAGCAAAAAATATGTTAGGAAAAAATATAAAGTCTGTCATACAACGATAACATTTTTTTTAATTAATATTAGTAACAAATTATCCCTTTAATATCATTCTAAGCAATAATATAAACAAACTAATGTTACCTGATCTTCTATATTTAAAAATTTTATCAATATTTTATATTTAATTTAAAATACATTTGACTGAAAATGAGAATAGTTTATCCGTGGTGAATTTAATTAGAATATAGTAAAGGCCATACAATATTTAAAGGTAATTAATGCATTAAAAACTTCAATTATGTGTCATCCTTAATTTATACATTAACAATTTATTTATTTTCCAAAATTGTAACTTTAAATCTAAATATAAATTCATAAAATGTAATTTAGAAGTAATTGGGCGGAATTCAATATAGAACAATAACATACGTTTATAAATAAACATTATATTTTTAAATAAAATTTAGAAATTTATTTTAATTTTAAAAAATTATAAATATAATGATTTGATATTGAATTTATGTCAAAGCTGAAAAACGTCAAACTTTTGTTATCTAGGTGGTTTACAGTTGGGCTACATCTGATATATCTTGAAACATAAAAGTAACTTTAAAATATAATTTCTTTACAATTAGGCAATATATAATATCTTGTTGAAGCAGAGAAGAAACCATTAAGAAACCGGCAAACATCATATACGCTTACAAAGTTGATTGATTATGCAAACTACACAAGACCAAGAAAGTTCATCGATGGAGGTATGCCTTTTTTTACCGAGAAGGAAGTTATTCGGTTCTGTTCTTATTTAGATTGAGCCTCTAAGAGTTTCTTGCAGATGATACATGATTATGTTAAATTTAGTTTACTTTGTAACTACTCATTCTTCCATATTCATATTGAATTTATAATCACATTTAACATGCACGTTTGTCATATAATCTTTCGTATATTCAATGTCAATCAATGTTTATGAAATCATTGCTATGAATTGCTTGTATTAATATAATTAGCCGTCCAATAGGTTATGAGTTTATATTTTAAAATTAGGCTTTGCAAATTGGGGTTATGGGTTTAGATTTTGAATATAATATTTGCAAAACTTGAACTTAGTCACCATAACACAAATCTAAGCAATTTATATTTTCTATAATAAGACTTTGTTAATATTAAGGATTTAAAACCTCAAAATCAATTGGAATAGAGATTTCATTGACACTAACGGGTGATTTGTATTTCCGCATAGGAGCAGGACAATTCTTTGATTGTTTTAAAATACTACAACAATCTTGCTTCAGGTAAGAACAAAAACACAAATAGATTATCGAGTATAGTGCAGTATGCTTTTTCCTGTTTGCAATGCAGAATTATACAATAACTTGCTTAAACGCCATTTTGTTTTTGGTTCAGAAAGGACAATTGAAGAAACTGATATGGAGCAACTTCAAGAGGTAAATAAGATTAATAACTCATAACACAATTATTGTACCTAATTTTAATTCTTAATAGATATATACCTTACTGTTTAATTATGTGCTAATTATCTTTTTTACATCTATTTCTCAATAGATGGAAGTAAAGATGCCAAAGACGACACGGTTTATTCTTTTCATTTATCCACACATACGTGACAAAAATAAATTGGTAAAACAATGATATGTTTCAATGATTAGTTATAGTAAATAATCCCATTTTAGCAAATTCATTTATATTGATTCTTTCTTACAGTTTGTACCAGAATCAATATATTCAGAAATAGCAGGAGACATTCCCTGTAATGCACAAATAAGGCTACCCAGCGGCCGCAAAATAAAGGGCAAGTTTGATAATAAGACAAACACTATTACTCATCTTTCACCTATGTTTCAAGAACTTGTGAGAACTGGAGGGAGCATTATTATTTTTTTATATCAAGGTTCTGGTAATTTTGGGTTAATATATTATGTGAAGAAGGTTCAGAAGTTGATACATTGTCCCAAAAAAACAGTTGGTGGGCAATTTCTCCAATCAAGGTATATATGATAATTAGATCATAGTTATAAAAAGAATTTTGATATTTTTTATACATTCGCATATCTCTCATAATATATACTCGTACTATAAATGGTTTGTGTAGAAAAAAAGATACAAGTGGCCGGAAATTTCTTTCATTAGTTACACCTTACACAATTTCTGATGGAGAATTTGTAAGTTTCTTCACATGATGCACTATGGTTCTAAATATATGCATTAATTCATTCATAATTTATGTATATATTCTATAGTTTTTTATATGGTTCAAATTATTTTCTATATCAATAATTTATACAGGAAATTCCTTTCAATTTCCATAAGCGTTTTGAATTTAGCAGACCGCCAATAGTTTCATTTTCATTTAAGAATGGAAAGCATTTTAGAGGATACTACTCAAGTGTGAAGGGACTGTTATTTGGTTTGCAAGAGCTTGCGCATTATGCAAAACTTAACGAAGAAGACATTCTACTTTTCATATATTTTGATAGTGATGAGTTTAGGATTAATGTTTTTGACAATGCAAAGATAGAGAAAGAAGTTGAGGAGGTTGCAATTATTAGAGGTAAGATGCTAATTTTATATCGTAAATTGAATTTAGATGATGAAATGTATTATATATATACAATAGGGCATGCATGTATGAAAACTCAAACGTATACTCTATTTTATATGCAGAGATTAGTGAAGAAGATAACATCCACAATGTTGCAAGTGCGGCAAACGTGAATGTTGCAGAACAACATATTATTGTTCAAATAAACGAACCAATTCCTAACATTGTTCAATTCAGTAGTGTTATGAGAAGATCCCATATCAACAACTCAGGTCATGGAGTCGTACGGCTCTCTTGAATCAACCATTATTATTCTACTAACTTTGTAATAGAAATTATATAACATTACTTCGTAATTCAGTATTTTCCTAGATATATTCATTCTGAAGTACACGAATGGACTGCTGGAAAAGAGATAGTTTTAAGAATGCAAAATGGAGATTCTCTTGTGGGACTCTCAATTGAAAAAGGAAAAGCAAGATGCTCTGCAGGCTGGAAAAGGTTTGCAGAGGACAATCATTTGACGGAGGATCAGGCCATAGTGTTTACAATGCTGCCTAACGAAGAGAATAGGGCTGGTTTCCAAGTTGAATGATATTAGCAAGCTAGAATTTCTGTTTAAACATTCACATCCATGTAAAATTATAAAATGTATCTTTATTTCTTTTCGCCGGCTAAATTATGATATGTACCTTATTATATCCTCATAGTTTAGGATATGGATGATAATGGGGGAAATGGTTATGGTGTAACGTTATATCGAATAGTGCTTTCTATGTCATAGTCTTTTAATTAATATATTTAATCCACAATATCAATACATGTGGCTTGTTACATTTGTATGTACAAAACCTTAAATTGAAAACTGTTTACATTTTTTACACTTTTAATAACCCATGTTTCTTATGACAAAAAATGATTATCACCCTAAACATAAAGAAATTAACATACAAACAAAATTTAATTTGATATTGAATAGCGCATGACATGTAATATGAAAACATGAATTTGATATTGTATAAAAATATCATATGTCCTTCCTAATGATAGGATTGTTTTAGATATATTTGAGATGTCATGTCTAATATGATTCATGTTTAGTTTTCAGATCTTAACAAACAGGACATATCAGGACTTACTGAAATCAGGACTTACTGGAAGTCAGAACTTAATATCAGAACTTAAGGTCATATCAGAACTTAAGTGCGGGAAGACTTTCATATAAGGAAGGAAGCTGATTTACAGTAGAAGATCGAGATTAAAACAAAAGAAGATGTGCATGGAAAGAGTTAGAAGACTGGAAGACTTGTAGGAGATATCTGATTAATATATTTTAGGAGACAAAATTGTATTTCATATCAATTAGAAGTTATCTTGTAACTGTGTACTATATAAACACAGACTTAGGGTTTACACTATATGTGTTATCATTATCGAGAAGATTATACATTGTAACCTAGCAGCTCTTAGTGATATTTGTTCATCACTGAGAGAGAACAGTTTCATTGTAACAGAGTTTATCATATTGAATATATATATTTACTATTACTTTGTTCAAAATCGATTTGATTGTAGTAACACTGTATTCAACCCCCTTCTACAGTATTGTGTGACCTAACAATTGGTATCAGAGCTTATTTGTTAACACACATGCAGTAAAGATCCAAACAATCATGTCTGAAGAAGCACAAACTCCAACCAAGCCCACCAAAACCGAAGAATCTCAAAAGACTCAAACCCACAGTCGATATGAGACTATTAGGGTTCCCATACTGAGACCTTCTGAGTATCCCATATGGAAAGTGAAGATGGCTATGTTTCCGGAAGCTACAGATCCATAATACCTTGACAGAATTAATGAAGGACCACATAAGCCTACCAAGCTCTCTTTTGTAGTTGCTGATCAACCAGCAATGACCATACCAAAGGAGAAAGGTGAGTACACAGCTCAAGACATCTCATATATTTCCAAGGATGCAAAGGTAAGGCATTTGATGCATAGTGCCATTAATAATGTCAAGTCAAACAGGGTAATTAATTGCAAAACTGCAAAAGAGATATGGGATGCTTTGGAGACAAGATGCCAGGGAACTGATGCAATAAAAAAGAACAGGAGGACTATACTCACTCAAGAGTATGAGCACTTTGACTCAAAAGCTGATGAGTCTTTAACTGACTTATATGACAGGTTTGTCAAACTCTTGAATGATCTGTCACTGGTGGACAAGGAATATGATCTTGAAGATTCAAATCTAAAATTCCTTTTAGCTCTTCCTAAAAAATTGGGATTTGAAGTCTACTACCATAAGAGACAACTATGACCTTACTGAAACTACTCTTGATGAAATTTATGGTATGCTCAAGACTCATGAACTTGAGATGGATCAAAGGAGCAAGAGGCATGGAAGAAAGTCAAGGACAGTTGCTCTTAAAGCTGAGGAGCAATCTCCTAAAATTGTTGCCTCAAAGAGGGGCAAAGGAAAGGCTCTCATCATAAAGTCTGATTCAGAGCCATCATATTCTGATGATGATGATTCAGAAACTAAAAGTTTATTTGAGATGGATGATGATGAAGAGATGATGAAATTGTGTGCTCTTATGGTGAAGGGTATCACAAAGATAGCCTACAGGAAATTCAGAAAAGGCAGGAAGTTTTCCAGGAAAAGTGGAAGTTCTGATAAGAAAGGGTTCAGAAAGTCTGAAGGTAAGGGAGGAAAGTCTAACAGAGGAGACAACTCAAATGTCAAATGCTACAACTGTGGTGAAAGAGGCCACATATCGCCTGACTGCAAGAAAGGAAAAAGTGACAAAGGCAAGGCACTTGTCACAAAGAAGAAAAGCTGGACAGACACTTCAGATTCCGAACATGAGGTGAACTATGCCTTAATGGCAAATGCTGACATCAGCCTTGAAACTGCTGAATTGAAGGTACCTCGAACAACTTATGCCTTTCATACTGATGATATTACTGAGTTGAGATTATATCTTAAAACCATGTTTATTAGTTATAGAGATCAGACTTTAACATGTGAAAGATTAACATCTAAAAATCTTGCTTATAAAAAGAGAAATGATTATTTAGAAAAGGAGTTAGTCTTTTTTCATCAAACTAAGAAAAAAAAGATGATGCTTTATATGTTAGAGATGAAGTGTTAAAATTGAATGAATCTCTAAAAGCTGAATTAGAAAAGGAAAGAGAGATTATCAGAACTTGGACTAACTCTAGCAGAACAACTCAGAATTTATTAAGTAGTGGAAACTGGAAAGAGGGCTTAGGAATGGAAAGGAATGTAATAACCCCAAAATTTTGAACTTTTTTTGTAACCCTTATGAATAGTGTTTTTGCTGATATTGCTGAATAAGAAAACTTTTCATGCCACACTATGTAGGGGTTCTTTTATTGTTATTATGAGATCTTATTAGCACTCTATATGATATATAAGTGTATGTAAAGATCGTCAGAATCCAAATTCAAACACTTTGATTTTTCCCGAAAATCCACCAGATACCGAAAGAATTGAGTATAAGGTAACAGGATAAAAATGATTTAAATTCAAGGATTATAAGAGAGGATCATAAAAGGAATATAATGTATTGAGAAAGGTTAAGGAAACCCAAGTAATAAGATCCCGGGTATGATCCCTCAAATGATAAACGAAAACGAAAGTTAAGCGAACCGTATAACAGATCAGCGGTCATTAGCCAAGTAATTAGAAGCTAATCAAAGAGGTTAGTGAGGATGATGTCATCAAACCAATAAGAAGAGGACAAGTGTGGGAGGATGACATAACATGATGACCTAAGCATGACCAAAGAGAAGTGTGTTGTTGGTTGATTAAGAACCACACAAAATTCACCATGGTTAAAAGTAATAAATCAAAAACAAAAGCAAGCAACCAAGCAAAACAAATCACAAAATCACAAAAACACAAAGTTGACTTCATTTCTTCAAGAAAGCTCTCATCCTTTCTCTTTTTTTTTAAGAAGAAAAATCCAAAATCCAAGCCTTGTTAATTAGTGAGGTAATTATATAATACTCCTTATGCATAGATATAGCTATCCTATAAGTTTGAGCTTCAAATTCCTTCACAATCTCTTCCTAAAATTCATGGAAGAAGAGGGTGAATAGTGTTTTTCAAGAACTTAAAATTTTGTTCTTGAGTTTTTGTTTAGATTAAGCTTGGGTGAGGACTTTCAAGGGTGATTCCAAGCTAATTAGGTACTCCCACTCACAAGGAAGGTATAATCTCTTAACCTAGCTTTGTTATTGAATGTTAAGAGCTTAATATGAGTATTATAGTTTATAAGAGGCTTGATTGTTGTGTATGTAGAGATTAGTTGGTTTTGTGATGTTTTTGGAGTTGTGAATCTTGGTTATTAGTTAAAGAACTTAAGAATAGTTTTAGTTCATGTTTGAGATTAATATAAATTGGAAAAACTTGAGGTGTTGGGTCTGTTGTATTGAGGTATGGATGAAGTTTGGTTGTATAGTTTAATTGTGGTTGGTTTGTGGTTGAATTGGAGTAGAATAAAAATTGGTAATCACGTAAACATAGCCGTCGTAATGTCCGATTTACTTTAGACTGTTTTTGCTCTTAACATCAGGACCCGAGAACTCACTGTTAGGTTTTGACCATTGTCATGATTAGATAGTTCATGTTACGAGCTTCGTTTTGATATGTGGTTCGTTTGAATCCGATATACGGTTTAGGAGAAACGACCGTTTTAAGTAACGGCATTTCGCGAACGAACCATTACCCCTCGCCTTACTTTGAAACATAGGTTAAAGACCTTAAAGGACTAATTGGAGTATGAATCATTTATGTAAAGTGTATTAGGCAGTTGGTAAGGCACTCGCGAAAGAATCGCCTTAAAACCCTTAATGGTTAATTTATTAAAAATGGTGGAGCCGAGGGTACTCGAGCGACTTAAGTGAATCGTTAAGCGCAAAAGCGAACGTTAGGGTCTAATTGGTTAAAGTATAGATTCATAAGCGACTTTGGTTTAATTCCAACTTATATGTTGTTTATAGGTTACCAGACTCATCCCAAGCCATTTATCACCCCCAGTCCCTCAGGCAAGCTTTCTACCCGTTATACTGTTGTTGTGATGTAAATATATGTATATGCATTATCTTGTGATAAGTGCATGATCGTTATTAGCAAATCTTGCGATATATTGGAGCATGTGATATGGTATATATGCATTTCTGTTTCGTAATCTTGATATCTAATTGTTGATTCAATTGCTTATAAGTTGCATAATACCTATGCTAGAGATAAGCAGTAGTTGCGTATACCCTTAGTATAGGGGACCCAAAGGTGAACATTTTTCTAAAACCGGGAGTCGATGTGCCCGAGTATATTATATATATTTATATAGATATAGATATAGTTTTCAAAACTATGAATCGAATAAGTTTTATTCGATAACTTTATTTTTATTAATGAATATTATTTTGAATATTCATTCGAGGGCTTATGACTCCGTTTATTTTATTAATGGATATTATTTTGAATATTCATTCGAGGACTTATGACTCCGTTTATTTTATTAATGAATATTATTTTGAATATTCATTCGAGGGCTTATGACTCCGTTTATGTTATTAATGAATATTATTTTGAATATTCATTCGAGGACTTATGACTCCGATTATTTACTAATTAATATTCTTTATTTTATTAAAGAATAATGTGTCGATAATCAAACTCACTTTTGATTATTCAAATAAAGATATTACTTTCGTATAAGTATATCTTTGGTTATTTAATATTCATTTCAAGTATAAGTTTTACAACTTCTACTACGATTATTTTTATAAAGATTATTCTTTATGGGAATATTATTTAAATAATAATATTCAGATATTTTCTAATATATTGGGACTGATTTATTTTATTAAATCATGCATCACTCAAAACATTCTTAAAAATGTTTTCGAGTCTTTAAAATGATTTTTAAAAGTTAGAGCGGATCTCAAAACTCATTTTTATATTTAAGATCTGTCTTTCAAAGGGGATTTAAATACTCGCTCAAAACCCGAGGGATCCGGCTCAGTGGTGTATTTTATATTCGCAACGAGGTTGCTATTTCGATAAATGAATTGATTACTTACCCAACATTCGGAAAGTAAGTCCATCTATTGAGTCGGCATAAGCAACATGGGCTCAGTGGGCGTCCATGAAAGTGTAAGTGGCTCAGTGGGAGTCTATCAAATGCGTAAGTGGCTGAGTGGCAGTCCAGCATAAGGTCCTATTGCGGCCAGGGTGATGACCAGTGGGGAATTCGTCCATCTACTAGTAGAAAAGGTTACTTATTGGTATCTTTGCCTGATCAGCAAGATATCGGGTTTATGCCAAAATTCTTTTCCTTTCCAAAATTCATTGGATGTTACAAACTCTGTTCATACTTTACATAACAGAGGTTTCCAGGAAATGTATAAAAGATATATATGTGGATATATATCGGGACTGAATAAAGTATCTCGTAACTTCATTTCATTCAATAATATATCAAAGATTGAATCTATTCAAGTCTTAACTTGTGGTCTCATCTATGGGATGACCTTTTGAAACCTATAATACTTTGAACAGTGGTAGTTTAAGTAGCTTTATAAAATGGTATAAGTATAGAGAAGTAATTGGTAACTTCATCTTCCTTTAAGCTTATATCCAGTAAGTATCTACCTGACACTTGATAAAGGTTTCCAGTAAGTTATCCATTTAGATACTTGCATTATTGTTTACACTATATATTATCTTGCGAGCTGTAATGCTCACTCTTGCTTTATTTCTTCATCACACAACAATAGTTAGGAAAGATGGCCAGACTCAAGCAGACCCAGCGCAAGTGCGTGGGAAGCGTCCCGCGTCTTCCCGTTGATGTTGTAGCTGCTATAGCTGCAGAGGTAGATCTATTAGTAGATCAGGCATTCTACTTTTGGGAACCAAATATTGTATAATTATAACTTGTGGCAGATAATGGCAAATAACTGTAAACTTATCAAGTAATCCTTTTGGGTTGTAATAACTTTTAAATTGTGGATTCAAGGACTTGTACTTATTTCAATTTCATCTCTGAGACTATAACGGGTTGTGGTGTGTGTTAGTGTGGGGTCACAGCATGAGGCTATTTATTATTAATTAAGTTAAGTGATATTGTGGGAAGAAAGACCGTAACGACCCGGATCCCCGACCCCGGATCTGGGGGTGTTACAGAAATGGTATCAGAGCTAAGCGTTATAAACCTCAGAGATGATGTGACGATATAATAATCAACTCACAAAGATAATAAGAACTCTTGCCAAGTTCATAGTCGGACTACTTAAAGTAGCACTGACAGTTAAAACCCTTACGGGAACCCTTATAAGTACCATGATACTAACTTAGCTCGTTTAATGTGTAGGCACATGAGATAGAGGACCCTGAGATGTTCGAGCGTGAGCATGATGAGGCACTGCTAGATGCCGTGGATCAGGAGGAGCCTGAGATGGAGGAGGATGAGGAGGACCCCTCAGAGGAGTCAGAGACAGAGGTTATTGCTGTTTCAGATGAGGAGGACCCGGATGAGGTCCCAGTAGCTGAGGAGAATGTCGGAGCTATAGTGGATTATACTGGTACCCCTTTACCCTCACTCCCGATGGTTAGAGCTCCTACCCCTCCACCCCTATCTTGGAGCCCCTATGATGACAGCTCAGATACCCATACTCCCGAGCCTAGGCAGACCGAGGAGGCACCCCCAGCGGCTCCGGATTCACCACCTCTCGACCCTGCCCATAGGCAGTCTTTGTTAGCTCACGGCTATGTTCAGGATGTACTGAGGACCCAAGTGGCTGTTGCTGAGGCCCGGCTGGATGAGGTCAGGAGGGAGTTGGATGCAGAGAGGGCGGGTAGGCGTGCCCGAGCTTATGAGACTAGGGATACTATACTCCGATCCTTGAGGAAGGAGCTGACGGGGATAGAGCTCACGTCCCGAGCGAGACTCCGATCGCTCCAGGGGGACAGGCATGGTAGGATCTCCAGGCGGAAGGCCGACTATATCTTCCGTCGTGCGATGGAAAGGGTATGGGAGCTGACCCGCTCCGGTGTGTGATTCAGGACCGACGATGGGATAGTCTAGTTGTCTAGTTAGTCGAGGCCATAGTAAGAGCCAATTTTCCGGGATAGTTGACTTGTATATAGCATCCCTTTTTCTGACTAGACAGATAGACTCTTGTGTAGCACTTTTGGGCAGATGGCTGTAGCACTGTTGTACTTTTGACCAGATCAAACTATGTATTTCTCGCATTATGTATATATTTGTTTCCTTTCAGTTCAGTTCCTTAGTGACGAGATCACTGTTTTTGTCATTATTATTACTGCACTTCTTATTAGAACTGTCATAAATTAATAAAATTGCGAGATACATTCTCCCCATTATAGAACTGTGCAAGGCACAATTTTGTGTATGATTATGACCTAATGTTGAATTTCCCAAAAATTTTATCAGTATCATGCCGCCAAGAAAGATTGGAACTAGGGCGAACCCTGGATCTGAGGACCAGGGAAGCCATAACCAGGACGATAGGAACCAAGAAAACAGTGAAGAGGAAGATGAGGATTATGTTGAACAGGATGACTCCCTGTATGAAGAGGAGGAGGAAACATATGATGTCGAGGGATTTGAGATAGAGGCTGAAGAAGGAGAAACCGAGGTTGAGCAACCAGTACCAAACCCAGGCATGAATCCCATGGGATAGTTCATGCAACTACTAAGGCAGAACTTGGAACGTCAACCCAACCCACCCCCTCAAGGAAATAACAATGCTGTGGCAAACTCCTTCAGGGCTTTCAAGTCCCTTAAGGCCCCTGAGTTCCACGGATCAGCCGACCCAGTTGAGGCAAGGGCATGGTTAAAGGAAATGGAGAAATCCTTTGAGATTCTGAGTACCGATGAGGCACAGAAGACTGTATTTGCTACCTACCTTCTGAAAGGAGAGGCCAACTACTGGTGGGAGGCCAAGAAAAACATGGAGACAGATGCTATTATAACCTGGGAGAGGTTCAGTCAGTTGTTTTTGGGAAAGTATTTCCCGAGGTTTATGGAAAACCAGATGGAGCTCAAGTTCTTGGAGCTAAAGCAGAGTAACTTATCTGTAGCAGAGTATGAAGCGAAATTTACTGAGTTATCAAGGTTTGTGCCGGAGTTTATGAGCACCGAGGAAAAGAAAGCTAGGAGGTTTCAGCAGGGACTGAAACCATGGATTCAGAATAGGGTGGCAATCCTTGAGCTTACTAATTATGCCACTCTGGTGCAAAAGGCAATAATTGTAGAAGCCGGAAGTGAACAGATGCAGAAGGAAAGAGAGAAGAAGGGAATAAAGAGGAAAAGTATGAGCATGGGTGGAGGTTCCGCAGGAAGGAGCTTCCCAACTAGATTTAATCAAGGAGCAGTGTCCCTACCGGGAAAGAACACTGGGTTTAAGCGGCCAATGAGTGTGAATCTGAGCCAGAGCGGCCAGAAGTCAAGAATATCCTATTCCAACCAGTCTCGACCCCCATTGCCAGCCTGTAACACTTGTGGAAGGATGCATACTAGGGAGTGTAAAGGAAAGCCAGTAACCTGCTTTAAGTGCGGTCGAGAGGGTCACTATTCAACTAAGTGCCCTTCATCAACCCCTGCTGTCATTCCAACCACCACTTGTCATCAGTGTGGACGCCCGGGTCATTGGAAGAGGGAATGCCCAATGAACAAACCAGCAGCTTCAGGAGCCAGCAGGGCTGCCTCCAATAAGCCACCTACTGCGAGGACTTTCAACAAGACAGTCCAGGATGCTATGAAAGACTCAGATGTGATAGCAGGTACCCTTTCTCTAAATTCAGTCAGTGCAAATGTTTTATTTGATTCAGGAGCAACTAAATCTTTTATATCAAAGGACCTTGCGCGTAAATTAAGACTTAAGGCTGAACCCTTGATAGAAGCCTTACGAATAGAAATAGCCAATTATGAAGTTATTCCTGTTAACCAGATTCACCCCGCCTGTGAGTTAGGCATAGGGGAACAATCTTTTAGTGTTAATCTAATTCCTTTTAAATTAGGGGAGTTTGATGTAATTTTGGGAATGGACTGGTTATCTAGCAATGATGCTCAGATAGACTGTAAGGGGAAGAAAGTTAAGTTGAATATCCCAGGAAAGAAAGAAGTCATATTTAAAGGAAAGTGGTAGACGCAGAAATTTTTGACTATGGCCCAGGCCAAAAGGATGCTACAAAAAGGAAATGAGGCTTACCTAGCCTATGTGGTGGACACGCAGAAGGAGGTGCCCAACTTACAAGATATTCCGGTAGTCAACGAATTTGAAGATGTATTCCCACAAGACCTTCCGGGATTACCACCCGATAGAGTGATTGAATTTTCTATTGAGTTGGCCACAGGGACGACGCCAGTTTCAAAAGCACCTTACCGGTTAGCCCCATTAGAAATGAAGGAATTAGCTACCCAATTGCAGGAACTTTTAGATAAGGGTATGATAAGACCCAGTGTGTCTCTGTGGGGAGCACCAATGTTATTTGTTAAGAAGAAAGATGGGAGCATGAGGCTGTACATCGACTACCGAGAGTTGAACAAGCTAACCATAAAGAACATGTACCCGTTACCTAGAATAGACGATCTGTTCGACCAGCTAAAGGATGCTGTTTATTTTTCCAAGATTGACGTGAGAACTGGATATCACCAGCTAAAGATTAAACCCGAAGATATTCCCAAGACCGCGTTCCGTACCAGGTATGGGCACTATGAGTTCTTGGTAATGTCCTTTGGATTAACCAACGCCCCAACGGCTTTCATGGATTTAATGAACAGAGTATTTAAGAAGTACTTGGACAAGTGTGTGATAGTTTTTATCGATAATATTTTAATCTACTCAAGGACTGAGGCAGAACATGCAGAGCATTTGAGGATAGCTCTAGGAATACTCAGAGAGGAACAGTTATATGCCAAATTCTCGAGTGTGAATTCTGGCGGAATGAAGTACAGTTTTTAGGACATGTGATCAATAAAGAAGGAGTATTGGTCGACCCCTCCAAGATAGAGGCGGTCTCAAATTGGGAAAGGCCAACCACCCCACAGAGGTAAGGAGTTTCATAGGATTGGTCGGCTACTATCGTAGATTTGTACAGGACTTTGCGAAGATCGCAGCCTCTTTGACACGACTTACTCGTAAGACAGAGAAGTTTGAATGGACGGAAAAATGTGAGAACAGTTTTTAAGAATTAAAGAAAAGGTTGGTAACGGCCCCGGTGTTGGCATTGCCAGACGGAGTAGGAGATTTTGTGATATATAGTGACGCGTCGCACAAAGGATTGGGGTATGTGCTTATGCAGCACGGTAAGGTGATTGCGTATGCGTCGAGACAACTGAAGGAATACGAGATTAGATATCCCACTCATGACCTTGAGCTCACAGCAATAGTTTTTGCCTTAAAGATTTGGAGGAACTACTTGTATGGAGAGAAGTGCGAGATTTTCACAGACCATAAGAGCCTCAAGTACATATTTACACAGAAAGAGCTCAACATGCGCCAGAGGATATGGTTAGAGCTAATCAAGGACTATGATTGTGAGATTTTCTATCATCCGGGGAAAACCAATGTGGTGGCTGATGCCCTTAGTAGAAAGGAAAGACTCAGAATGATAATTACTTCGGAAGAATTGATAAAGGATTTCGAGAAAATGGAAATAGAAGTAAAGGTAACCGGAACCGGAACTGAAAAGCTGTTTGAGATCTCGATGCAGCCAGAGTTATTGGAAAAGATTAGATTGTGCCAAGAGAAAGTAATGAATGAAGGCAGAGAGTCAATGACTGGAGAAGAGATCCATACTGAGAAAGATGATAAAGGGATAATGAGGTACTCCTACCGGATTTGGGTTCCGAACGTTCAAGAGCTTAAAGACGAGATTTTAGATGAAAGCCATAGTTCAAGATATTCCATTCACCCGGGAAGCACCAAGATGTATAGGGATTTGAAGGAGTATTACTGGTGGCCCAACATGAAGAGGGACGTAGCAGAATGGGTAAGCAAATGTTTGACTTGCCAAAGAGTAAAGGCAGAGCACCAGAGACCCAGTGGACTTTTACGACCCCTGAAGATTCCCGAATGGAAATGGGAACATATAGCCATGAATTTTGTTGTCGGTTTACCATGGACGAAAGCCAACCATGATACCATATGGGTGATTATAGACCGACTGACAAAGTCAGCTCATTTCATTCCTATCAATGAGAGATACACAGTCGATAGACTGGTGGACATTTACCTTAAGGAAATAGTGACGCGACATGGATTCCCAGCGTCCATTGTCTCAGACCGAGACCCCAGGTTCAACTCCAGATTTTGGAGGAGCTTTCAAGAATGTGCGGGGACCAAGTTAAATATGAGTACCGCTTACCATCCCCAGACGGATGGGCAGAGTGAAAGGACCATCCAGACACTAGAGGATATGTTGAGAGTCTGCGCAATAGACTTTAAAGGAAGTTGGGATGATCCCTTGCCGTTGATCGAGTTTTCTTATAACAATAGCTTTCATGCTAGCATCGGAATGCCGCCTTATGAGGCCCTGTACGGAAGAAGGTGTCGATCTCCCTTATACTGGGATGAAGTAGGAGAGCGGAAGATGCTCAGACCCGAAGTGGTCCAAAAGACCAAAGACATAGTGGATCTTATCAGAGGACGGCTGGTAGCAGCCCAAGACAGACAGAAGAAATATGCAGACCTAGCCCGAAAGGACAAGGAATATGAAGTAGGGGACTTAGTACTACTAAAAGTGTCCCCTTGGAAGGGATTAATGAGGTTCGGAAAGAAAGGGAAACTAAGCCCAAGATACATTGGACCTTTTGAGATACTAAGACGGATTGGGAAGTTGGCTTACGAGCTAGCCATACCCCCAAACCTACAACAAGTTCATAATGTGTTCCATGTATCAATGCTAAGGAAGTATCATCGGGATGCCAGGCACATAGTGGAGTATGAGCATGTGGATATGCAACCAGATCTGACTTACGTGGAAAGACCAGTAAAGATTATGGATAAGAAGGAGCAGGTGCTTCGGAACAAAGTAATCAAGCTAGTCAGAGTATTATGGCAGAATCATAATGTGGAAGAATCAACTTGGGAACTAGAGAGCGCAATGCTAGAAAAGTACCCCCATTTGTTTTCTATTTGATTCCGGGACGGAATCCTTTTAAGGAGGGGAGACTGTAATAACCCCAAAATTTTGAACTTTTATTGTAACCCTTATGAATAGTGTTTTTGCTGATATTGCTGAATAAGAAAACTTTTCATGCCACACTATGTAGGGGTTCTTTTATTGTTATTCTGAGATCTTATTAGCACTCTATATGATATATAAGTGTATGTAAAGATCGTCAGAATCCAAATTCAAACACTTTGATTTTTCCCGAAAATCCACCAGATACCGAAAGAATTGAGTATAAGGTAACAGGATAAAAAGGATTTAAATTCAAGGATTATAAGAGAGGATCATAAAAGGAATATAATGTATTGAGAAAGGTTAAGGAAACCCAAGTAATAAGATCCCGGGTATGATCCCTCAAACGATAAACGAAAACGAAAGTTAAGCGAACCGTATAACAGATCAGCGGTCATTAGCCAAGTAATTAGAAGCTAATCAAAGAGGTTAGTGAGGATGATGTCATCAAACCAATAAGAAGAGGACAAGTGTGGGAGGATGACATAACATGATGACCTAAGCATGACCAAAGAGAAGTGTGTTGTTGGTTGATTAAGAACCACACAAAATTCACCATGGTTAAAAGTAATAAATCAAAAACAAAAGCAAGCAACCAAGCAAAACAAATCACAAAATCACAAAAACACAAAGTTGACTTCATTTCTTCAAGAAAGCTCTCGGCCTTTCTCTTTTTTTCAAGAAGAAAAATCCAAAATCCAAGATCCAAGCCTTGTTAATTAGTGAGGTAATTATCTAATACTCCTTATGCATAGATATAGCTATCCTATAAGTTTGAGCTTCAAATTCCTTCACAATCTCTTCCTAAAATTCATGGAAGAAGAGGGTGAATAGTGTTTTTCAAGAACTTAAAATTTTGTTCTTGAGTTTTTGTTTAGATTAAGCTTGGGTAAGGACGTTCAAGTGTGATTCCAAGCTAATTAGTTACTCCCACTCACATGGAAGGTATAATCTCTTAACCTAGCTTTGTTATTGAATGTTAAGAGCTTAATATGAGTATTATAGTTTATAAGAGGTTTGATTGTTGTGTATGTAGAGATTAGTTGGTTTTGTGATGTTTTTGGAGTTGTAAATCTTGGTTATTATTTAAAGAACTTAAGAATAGTTTTAGTTCATGTTTGAGATTAATATAAATTGGAAAAACTTGAGGTGTTGGGTCTGTTGTAGTGAGGTATGGATGGAGTTTGGTTGTATAGTTGAATTGTGGTTGGTTTGTGGTTGAATTGGAGTAGAATAAAAATTGGTAATCGCGTAAACATAGCCGTCGTAATGTCCGATTTACTTTAGACTGTTTTTGCTCTTAACATCAGGACCCGAGAACTCACTGTTAGGTTTTAACCATTGCCATGATTAGATAGTTCATGTTACAAGCTTCGTTTTGATATGTGGTTCGTTTGAATCCGATATACGGTTTAGGAGAAACGACCGTTTTAAGTAACGGCGTTTAACGAACGAACCATTACCCCTCGCCTTACTTTGAAACACAGGTTAAAGACCTTAAAGGACTAATTGGATTATGAATCATTTATGTAAAGTGTATTAGGCAGTTGGTAAGGCACTCGCGAAAGAATCACCTTAAAACCCTTAATGGTTAATTTATTAAAAATGGTGGAGCCGAGGGTACTCGAGCGACTTAAGTGAATCGTTAAGCGCAAAAGCGAACGTTAGGGTCTAATTGGTTAAAGTATAGATTCATAAGCGACTTTGGTTTAATTCCAACTTACATGTTGTTTATAGGTTACCAGACTCGTCCCAAGCCATTTATCACCCCCAGTCGCTCAGGCAAGTTTTCTACCCGTTATACTGTTGTTATGATGTAAATATATGTATATGCATTATCTTGTGATAAGTGCATGATTGTTATTAGCAAATCTTGCGATATATTGGAGCATGTGATATGGTATATATGCATGTCTGTTTTGTAATCTTGATATCTAATTGTTGATTCAATTTCTTATAAGTTGCATAATACCTATGCTAGAGATAAGCAGTAGTTGCGTATACCCTTAGTATAGGGGACCCAAAGGTGAACATTTTTCTAAAACCGGGAGTCGATGTGCCCGAGTATATTATATATATTTATATAGATATAGATATAGTTTTCAAAACTATGAATCGAATAAGGTTTATTCGATAACTTTATTTTTATTAATGAATATTTTTTTGAATATTCATTCGAGGGCTTATGACTCCGTTTATTTTATTAATGAATATTATTTTGAATATTCATTCGAGGGCTTATGACTTCGTTTATTTTATTAATGAATATTATTTTGAATATTCATTCGAGGGCTTATGACTCCGTTTATGTTATTAATTAATATTATTTTGAATATTCATTCGAGGACTTATGACTCCGATTATTTACTAATTAATATTCTTTATTTTATTAAAGAATAATGTGTCGATAATCAAACTCACTTTTGATTATTCAAATAAAGATATTACTTTCGTATAAGTATATCTTTGGTTATTTAATATTCATTTCAAGTATAAGTTTTACAACTTCTACTTCAATTATTTTTATAAAGATTATTCTTTATGGGAATATTATTTAAATAATAATATTCAAATATTTTCTAATATATTGGGACTGATTTATTTTATTAAATCAGCATCACTCCAAACATTCTTAAAAATGTTTTCGAGTCTTCAAAAAGATTTTTAAAAGTTAGAGCGGATCCCAAAACTCATTTTTATATTTAAGATCTTTCTTTCGAAGGGGAGTTAAATACTCGCTCAAAACCTGAGGGATCCGGCTCAGTGGTGTATTTTATATTCGCAACGAGGTTGTTGTTTTGATAAATGAATTGATTACTTACCCAACGTTCGGGAAGTAAGTCCATCTATTGAGTCGGCATAAGCAACATGGGCTCAGTGGGCGTCCATAAAAGTGTAAGTGGCTCAGTGGGAGTCCATCAAATGCGTAAGTGGCTGAGTGGCAGTCCAGCATAAGGTCCTATTGCGGCCAGGGTGATGATCAGTGGGGAATTCGTCCATCTACTAGTAGAAAAGGTTACTTATTGGTATCTTTGCCTGATCAGCAATATATCGGGTTTATGCCAAAATTCTTTTCCTTTCCAAAATTCATTGGATGTTACAAACTCTGTTCATACTTTACATAACAGAGGTTTCCAAGAAATGTATAAAAGATATATATGTGGATATATATATATCGGGACTGAATAAAGTATCTCGTAACTTCATTTCATTCTGTTATTCCTAGTGGACTAACAATGAGATTTACAGAAGGGGGGTTGAATGTAAATCTCAAAACTTTTTCAAGTTTTGAGCAGTTTCTAAGGCTAAGTGTTTTTGAGAACAAGTGTGTGAATTGCTTGAAGCTAATACAGACAGATATATATACAAACACAAATGTAAAGAACACAAAGAACTTAAAAACTTTTCTGGTGGATTTGTTGTTCCACCAGAGATGTGTTATTTCAGAAAATCTGTAATTCAAAGAATTAAATCACAGCTGCTTCCTAGTACAAACTAGATGATTTTCTCTCTGGATATTTCTAAACAGCTCAGGAAAATTCTTATCTAATTACTAGCTGCTAGTTGGTTTATATATCACCAAGTTTACAAGTGAAGACAAAACTGTAAAATACAATTAAAAAGATTCTTCTCATGGTTCTTCTTCATTTCTCTATCAAATGCAATTTAGGCTTGGCTGTAGATCTTTGAATACTTCCTTGTTTGCATCAGAATGGAAATGCTGCATTTTCTTGATTCCTCCTAGAGGCTTCCACATTCCAGTTTGTCTCTGTCAAACCATGTGCATCTGTTAGCTTGTGAATTGTCACTATCAACTGCTAATGAACTAAGCATCCGTTGAAGCTTTCATCCGTTGATGCCTTATCCGTTGAGGCTTTATTCGTTGAAGCTTTATCCATTGATGCATTATCAGTTGAAGTCTTTATCCGTTGAAGCACTTATCCGTTAATGGATATTATCCGTTGAAGCATTAGAGACATCCGTTGAAGCTTTGTTTCTTATCCGTTGAAGGTCTTCAATATCCATTGATACTTCTTCACTTATATAAAATTACAAGGCATGAAATATTTACAATTAGCCCTCCTATTTACATATCCACTAGTAGTCAACATGACTGATAATTTCCTACAACATCTAAGAATTACAACTTGAATCCAGAGAATGAAATGTGCTACAATACTAAACTTATTGCTAAGTAAAGCTACTCCTTCAACGGATAGCCAAGATGGTCTTATCTGTTGAGGCTACAAACACTAGATTTCTACTTAAGTGTTTTGTTTAACTTATCATCAAACTAATACACATATTCCTAACAATCTCCCCCTATTTGTGTCTACTAGAACTGTAGGCATAAATTTGGGTTTAGCTTGATTATAACAAAACACTTGACAAATATATAAACTGTAATAAAGCAGAAATTCAAAAGTGCTACAAAAATGTGTATGCTGAGATGGAATTGAAGAATTACATTGTTTCTTAAATGAGGTGATTTGTGAATTGTAATTCCTCTTTCTTAAATGAGTAATGTTCTAGGCAAGGCATTGGGCTCCCTCCAAGTTTTCCTTATGTTGGCAATCTTGTTGAGAATCTCAGTCTTGGCAGTCCTGGTAAAGCCAGAATCCCTTTATATGGCTGAGTAGACTCTAATCAAGGTAGAGTAGCCTTCATTCAGAATCTTGTAAAGAGGCCAAGTTCTTTCCCCGTCTCCTTTGTATTTGAACACTAGTCTTTCTGGTAGCTGTCTGTAGGCAGCTATTCCCCTTACTTCCTCCAGCTCATCCAGATAGAGTTCAATGTCTGAAAATTCTTTTATGTCACAGATGTGAACATAATCATCCTTAGAGGCTTGAGGCTTAGGCTTAGGCTTCTGTGTGAATTTGATTGAGGCTTTAGAGGGTGTTGATTTGATTCTTCTTTTCTGCTTCTTTGATGGTGGAGAAGAGGTTAGGAAGGTGGGCAATTTGATGGTGTCCCAATCAATTGGTTCCTCCTTGGGAATGATTGTTTCACCATGAATGTTCATGAAGGGGTCAGGCACAATGGGTTCAGGAATATAGGGTAGTGGTTTGGATATTGATTGGGTTTCTTCAGTCTCATCTACCATCTTTCTCTTTGCATTTACCTTCTTTCTGTTCCCTTTCTGCCATTCTTCTCTTTCCTTACCTCTTTCCTCCATATCAGTATCAACCATGTCCCCCATAGCTTCATCTTCACTTTTGTCTTCAATTTCTTTCTGTTCTTCAGCCTGACTTGACTTTAGCTGTTTTTCAAGCTTTGCTTGTGCTCTTTTGTCAGCCTTTAGCTATTTGGCTTCTTCCTTCAACCTTCTGGTTTCTTCCCTCTTGGCTATTGAGAATTTGGGATGTCCTTGCATCACACAAATGCTCTTTCCCTCTTTGAAGATAATAGCCATGTTCCTCCTTACAGCCACATCCATGGTCTCTTTGAGCTTTGTGATACTTCTACCCAAAAGCTTGTCCTCATCAGCCTTTGGAAGAGGAAAATCCACTTCTTTCAGAGGATTCTTTGTAGAGTCCTTAATGGATCTGTTGTTGGGCTTGAGAACCATAGGTTTCAGATCCTTGGAAGAAGTCTCTCCAACCTTATTCCTCCCTACTGGCTTGAGCTCCACAATAATTGATTCCACTTTTGTGCTGTGCTTCACAGATTGTGATTGAGAAGTTGTAGAACCAAATATTTGTTGCATCTTTTCATCAATCTTCTTCCTTTGCTCTTTGACTTGCAATTCAGCTACTGCTATCTGGATTAGATTAATTCCATCAAGCTTTCCTTTGATTTGAACAATTGGAGAAGTGGTGATGGAGCATCAGATTCTTTCCTCAATCTCCCTAACAAATCTTGCATAGTACCATAAGGTATGACTGAATCCAACTTCTCAGCATTGTAGGATTTCAGATCAGCAATGTCCTGCTTGAGCTCATCCACACTTAGATTCTGTTTGAAATGCTACAACTGCAAGAGATGCAGAGATTCCAGATGAGCTTGAAGTATTGCCTGGGTACCAGCATCTGTAGTCTCCTGAAGGGCCTTCTGAATTGTCATGACTTGTCTGACCAAAGTGACACCAAACTCTCCTGGTGTTGATGCTTTTGCCCATGCCCATTGAGGAAGATCTGGAACAGAACTTGGGCCTGCTACTCCCCCTAAGTTCATGCTCTCATTCAAAGAATCAGAGTCATCATCATTAGAATTTACTCCAAATTCTTCAGATGGCTCACCAGCTTGAGAAGACAGCCTGTTAACAGCAGCTTTGTCTCTGAGAAGAGATTCTGAAGTGTGCACAATGTTTAAAGTCTGTTCTGCCTCCACATTGCCCTGAGAAGCCAATAATTGATAGGCTGAAACAGGATGAGTAAAAGTGTCAGCATCCAAGGAAATGTTATCAATTACAGCTTTGTAATGTTGCTGAAATTGTCTTTCCTTTTCTGCATCATCCACTTTCATTGACTCACTAGCAATGGCTGGATCCATCCTTATAGCTTATGTACCTGCCTTTCTCTCATTTTCTCTATGTTCTTGCATCAGGGGCTCCCCCTGGCTCACGCACACCCTCACACCCTCACACCCTCACCCTCACCTTCTAAGGTGGCACTCCCCTCACTCACTTTTGCCATGCTGGAAGAAATAGCATGCATATGGTGACTCTCAACCTCTCCTTTTGCCTGGGAGCAACCCAGCCTGTCACTCAAAAGATCACTCCCTTCCCTCAAACCTAAAAGTGATTGTACAGTAGCCATGTCCTCTACAGTTGGAATTGTTTCTGTTATGTGTGTAGAGACCATCAACGGATTGGGAGTATCCGTTGAAGTGGAAACTGATGGTATCAATGGATAACTACTGTTAAGCTTATCCGTTGAAGAACAACCACTTGTCAACGGATGAGAGATATCCGTTGAAGAAGGAAAAGATGTAGATATAGAAAGTGACATAATTATTGAATCTGTGTGAATTGATTTTAAGTGAGCTGACACAGATTCTTCAACCATATCTGAAAGAATTGGCTGATGATCCAACAAGTCATCTAAAAGATGATGATCATCAGGTTTTGAGTGGGGCTCCTCCCTGAGTTTTAATGAGGGAGAATCAGGAATTGATGTGAATATAATATCCACATCCAGAGAGGGTGATGGAGAGTTTGATGATTGGTGTGTTTCTATTATGAGAGAATGGGGCTGTGACTCCACATTTACTGGAATCACATCAAGCTGAATTTGAGAAGGCTCAGATACAGGTGGATGTATCTGGGCTGTGTGTTCCCCTTGTGTGGAAACTAGGGTCTTGGCCTTCTTCTTCCTTGAAAAGGCTTTAATTGGTGAATGTGTGGCTTCAGTGTCCCTCCCCCTTTTGTTCTGTGTCCCTGGTTGGGGACTATTTTCAATAGTTACATCCTTTTGGGAGGATGCAACTAGGGATGTGTTAGACTCCTTTTGAACCACCACAGTCTTTTGAGAGACTGTGGCTTGGCTGGCTTGGGTACCACTCACCTCTCCCACCTTATCCTGGGGGGTTTCTTGATGTTCACCCCTCCCCTCACCACTCACACCTTGTTCACTCCCTTCAGGGTTTATGGTAGTTGTTACAACTGTTGTCTTTTGAGAAACAACAGAGGTAGTTTTCTTTGACTTGAGTTTTGAAACTTTAGTTTTGGTGGCTTTGGTAGGAACCTGTTTGGACAAAGACACAGATTCCATGGCCACACTAGAAGGCAAAGAAATAATGGGGTTGGAAATAGTAGGAGTTATAGAAGTGTTTACCTCACTTACCTGTGGTGCATTCATGATTGGCAAATATACCAATGGCACCTGGCTGTTGAGGTTCATTCTCAAAAGGTCTGCAAGGACCCTTTTCTCTTGTGCCCAGCATTTGAGTTTATTATTCTCATTGGATATAACAGTCCTTCAGCAACATGGTTAGCCAATAACATAAAGAATCTAGCATAGTAGATGTTATGTGGTCTATTAGCTTTGTTACCTAATCTGGAACCTAATTCTAGCATGACACTATTGCTAAAATTAAATTACCTATCAGAAACTATCATATAAAGCATATTAACAAGAGATGAAGTTATGGCATCAAAATTGCTAATCTTCCCAGAGAAAACCTTAATAAAGGCATCTCCAAGAAAACTCCATTCTTTCCTAAGGCCTTTTCTTCTAATGCTACCTAAACTAGCAGAATCAAAAGCATAGCCTATGTAATCTAACATAGCAGATACATCTTTATCAGTGTGTGGTGTTATGGCATTATTCTCAGGCAACTTAAAGCAAGACTGTATATCATCAGAGTTAATGCAATAATCCTTACCTTTGAGAGAGAAGGCAATAGTCATATATGTGGAGTTGAACTCTGTAGTTGTCCAAATCTCCTCAATCACCTCACAGTAGATGGTTGGGGCTTCCAGCTTTGCATAGCTCAGTTTGCAGTTTTTGATGAAGTCCATCATCTTGTGATAATCAGAACGGGCTTCATTCTTTTCAACCAAGGCTACGAAATTATTCTTTTCATAAACAAATCCTGTTTGTGACTTAATTTTGACTATTGGTGCCATTGTTGTGAGTAGCGGTTGCAGAGAAAAACTTGAGAATTTTGGGAGAGAAGGAGAATGAGAATTGCAAGAAAGCGTAAAGTGAAAATAAGAGTTCAATGGGCTTTTATACTTTCTTAAATTAAAATGTAAATAAAATGATACTTTTAAGTAAATTACAGCCGTTCAAGAATAAATAAAACTGTAGAAATTCTAAACTGCCTTTAAAACAAATATATACAACAGTGTATATCTGTATCAACGGTTAAGTAAAGAAATCAACGGTTGTGACTTACTGAAAGTAACTGATGTGACACTTCAACGGATAAGGTAAATAGTTATCCGTTGATGATCAACACTATTTTATCCGTTGAGGGATAAAATTACCAGAAATGTATTTGTCTTTCAACGGATAATTAACATCCGTTGATAGAACAATTTTGGCTTTCAACGGATAGGGAATATCCGTTGATAGGATAGGTCTTTCTTAAAGCCAACTTTGTTCTTGCAGCAAATTCATTTCAGGCTTCAATACAGATTATATAGAGGACATAAATTTATGAATAATTAAGCATACCTAGCTCACTTACTAATTTTGTGAATGTTGATTCATCAAGTGGCTTGGTAAATATATCTGCAATCTGCTTTTCACTTGGAACAAAATGAAGTTCCACTGTACCTTTCATCACATGTTCCCTAATGAAGTGGTACTTGATATCAATGTGCTTGGTTCTTGAGTGCTGCACTGGATTTTCAGTAATGGCAATGGCACTTGTGTTGTCACAGAATATTGGAATTTTGTCAACAGTCAAATCATAGTCAAATAGTTGATTCCTCATCCATAGTATCTGTGCACAGCAACTACCAGCAGCAATGTACTCAGCTTCAGCTGTTGATGTAGAAACAGAATTTTGCTTCTTGCTGAACCATGACACAAGCTTGTTCCCTAGAAATTGACAGGTGCCAGTTGTGCTTTTCCTGTCTATTTTACAGCCTACATAATCTGCATCTCAGTAGCCAATTAGATCAAAACCAGACTCTCTAGGGTACCAAATTCCTAGATTTGGAGTCCCTTTGAGATATCTGAAGATTCTTTTAATAGCCACTAAGTGAGATTCTTTAGGGTCAGCTTGAAATCTAGCACAGAGACATGTAAAAAACATTATATCAGATCTACTAGCAGTTAAATATAAAAGTGAGCCAACCATGCCTCTATAACTTGAAATATCCACAGACTTTTCAGCCTTGTTTAATTCAAGCTTGGTGGCAGTGGCCATGGGAGTTTTTGCAGATGAACAATCGATTAAGTCAAACTTCTTTAAAAGATCATAAATATATTTAGTTTGACTAATGGAAATTCCATCACTAACTTGTTTAACTTGTAAACCAAGAAAATAAGTTAGCTCTCCCATCATGCTCATTTCATATTTACTTTGCATTAACTTAGCAAACTTTTTACAAAGCTTATCATCTGTAGATCCAAGTATAATATCATCTACATAAATTTGAACAAGTATTTTAGAGCCATTAACATTTCTAAAGAAGAGAGTTTTGTCAACAGTACCTCTTATGAAATGATTATCTAGAAGGAATTTTGACAAAGTCTCATACCAGGCTCTAGGTGCTTGCTTTAGTCCATAGAGTGCTTTCAACAGATAATACACATAGTCTGGAAAGTTTGGATCTTCAAATCCTGGAGGTTGGCTTACATAAACTTCTTCCTCCAATTCCCCATTTAGAAATGCACTCTTGACATCCATTTGATAGACTTTGAAATTGGCATGGGCTGCATAGGCTAGAAAGATTCTGATGGCCTCAAGTCTGGCAACTGGAGCAAATGTTTCATCAAAATCTATTCCTTCTTGTTGAGAATAGCCTTTAGCAACCAATCTGGCTTTATTCCTTATGACAATGCCATTTTCATCCATCTTGTTTCTCAATACCCATTTTGTGTCAATAGAACTCTTGTTCTTTGGCTTGCGTACCAGCTTCCATACTTTGTTCCTTTCAAATTGGTTTAGCTCCTCTTGCATTGCTAAAATCCAATCTGGATCCAATAGAGCTTCTTCCACTCTCTTAGGTTCCTCCTTTGATAGAAAGCTACTATACAGACATTCATCTTGAGTAGCCCTTCTAGTTTGCACTTTAGATGTAGCATCACCAATGATTAGTTCAAAAGGGTGATTATTGGTCCATTTCCTTTGAGGTGGTAGATTAGCTCTAGATGAGGTTGCCTTAGTATTGTCATGATGTGAGATAGAATGTTGATTGGTTGAAACTCCCCCTGAGTTGCTGATCCTTTGAAAGGAATTGGGAGCTCTATCAACTGATGAAGTGAATTGATTATCCGTTGACAGACTGTGGTCAACGGATGCTTCATTATGAACTTCAATGGATGATGCACTTTGTCTTTCAACGGATGCTGCATTGCTTCTTTCAACGGAAGCTGAATTATGACTTTCAACGGATGCAGCATTCTGTGCATTATCCAAAGGCAGCTTTTGAATTCTTCTTGAGATGCCTTCTTCATCATTCTCATCTTCACTATCATCACAATATATCTCAATGTTGTCAAATTTGAGTCCTTCATGATGTCCCTCATCTGTCAGTCCATCAATCTTTTTATCATCAAACACAACATGCACAGATTCCATGACAATGTTGGTTCTTAGATTGTAGACCCTATATGATTTTCCAGCAGAATAACCAACAAATATTCCTTCATCAGCCTTTGCATCAAACTTTCCTTTGTGATCAGATTGATTCCTTAAGATGTAACATTTGCAACCAAAGACATGCAGAAAGTTTAAAGTTGGTTTTCTTCTATTGAATAATTGATAGGGAGTCATGCCTTTTGCCTGATTGATTAGAGAAATATTCTGAGTGTAACATGCACAGTTAACAGCCTCAGCCCAAAAGTAAGTTGGGAGTTTTGACTCTTCAAGCATTGTCCTTGCAGCTTCAATTAGTGATCTGTTATTCCTTTCCACCACACCATTTTTTTGTGGAGTCCTTGGAGCTGAGAACTCATGCATGATCCCATTTTCTTCACAGAACAACTTCATGGTTGAATTCTTGAACTCAGTTCCATTGTCACTCCTAATATTCCTTACTTTGAAATCAGGATGATTGTTGACTTGCTTGATATGATTGATAATGATTTCACTAGCTTCATCCTTTGATCCAAGAAAATAGACCCATGATAACTTAGAGAAATCATCAACAATCACTAGGCAATATCTTTTCCTTGAAATTGACAATACATTGACTGGTCCAAAAAGATCCATGTGTAGCAGTTGTAATGGTTCATCAATTGCAGATTCAAGCTTCTTACTGAATGATACTTTCTTTTGCTTTCCTTTCTGACAAGCATCACACAGTCCATCCCTTGTGAATTCCACTAGAGGCATTCCTCTAACTAATTCCTTTTTGACTAGATCATTCATTGTCTTGAAATTCAAATGGGACAGCTTCTTGTGCCATAACCAACTTTCAACTGCACTTGCTTTGCTGAAAAGACAAGTAATGGATTCTGCATATGTAGAGTTGAAGTCAGCTAAGTACACATTCCCTTTTCTAACTCCAGTTAGAACCACTTTATTGTCCTTTTTACTTGTGACAATACAGGCTTCAGAATTGAAGGAAACAGTATTCCCTCTGTCACATAGTTGACTGATGCTCAATAAGTTGTGTTTGAGACCATCAACCAATGCAACTTCATCAATGATGACATTTTATTTTGAAATCAAGCCATATCCCATAGTGAATCCTTTGCTGTCATCTCCAAAGGTTATGCTAGGGCCAGCTCTCTCCTTAAACTTTATGAGCAGGGTGAAATCTCCTGTCATGTGTCTTGAACAGCCACTGTCCAAGTACCATAGATTCCTTCTTTTTCCCTGCACACAACAAAATCAATCAAGTTGATTTTGGTACCCAAGTTTCCTTGGGTCCAGCCTTGTTAGTCTTTTTCCTAGACTTCATTCCTCCTGCATCTTTTGACTTAGGTAACTTTGGGTCAACCTTGATCTCAGATGTGGTTGGTTGAAGTGTAGGGTTAGTCACAGAATCATTTAGCACATTTGATTGAATTTGATAAGGCATAGATTGTGCAAACATGTTATTCCACATAGGCATATTGTATGGCATTTGAGGCATACTAAATGCAGTAAAATAAGGATTATTAATATATGGCATGTTTGCAAAATGTGCATGAGGATTCTGATGAGACATAACAGACATAGCATGCAGAGGTGACATAGACATGTTAGGCATGGAGGGATTTGAAGGCATGGGAGCATTTTTAACAGATATGCAATTATCAGATAGGTGATTAACACTTTTACAATGCACACAGCTTTTTCTAGGAGCATACCTATCAGGTGTGTAATTGTTATGTTTATTAATCCCTACCTTCCCATTTCTTTTAGATTTTCTTTTAGTTTCCTTCTTATCCTCAACCAACTTAAGCCTATTTTTTAGCTGATCTAAAGTCATGTGTCCTATATTCACCTTACTGACATCTTTGGATGTGCTAGCTCCTTCTTTGACAAAGTTCTTGAGAGTTGAATTTTTCTTCCAGGCATCCTCACAGAATGATTCAATTCCCTGAACCTTAGCAATTTGAACACTAACATCCCTAGATGTTTTCCAGGCCTTGATTACCTCTTGCTCACTTTCTAACTATTTAGAAAGAATTTCTACTTTCTTAACAGCTTCTTCTAGTTCACTCTCAACAGTCAAGCATTTAAGTTTAATCTTTTCAAGCTCAATTACCTGATTCTCTAACACAGCATTCCTATCACTTAAAAACACATTATTCTCTTTGATCCTAGTGTTTTCTTTAGCTAGTGATTTAAGGTAAACACGCAAATGATATAAATTAATTAGACATATCATTTATGGCTTCATTGCATTCATGTTTAGAAAGCTGAGAGAGATCAGTAGTAATTACCTGGTTGCTTAATGAACTAGTTTCATTTTCATCAGAATTAGCCATCAGGGCTAGGTTGACATATTCCACATCATCATCTTCATTGACCCCATCTGCTGCTCAATCATCTTGAGTGAGAAAAGCTCTTTCCTTTTGTTTGAGTAAATCAAAATACTTCTTTTTGTAATCAACTTGCTCAAATTTCTTTTTATCAGAGGTTGGCTTCCTACACTCACTTGCAAAGTGTCCACTCATGCCACAGTTATAACATTTGAACTTGGATTTATCCACCATGTTTTTATTTAGCTTAGTGAATTTTGTATTTTTCCTGAACTTCATCTTTGTAAACCTCATGGACAGAAAAGCCAGATGTTCATCAATATCATCAGAGTCATCCTGACTGGAATTATCTTCATCCTCAGCTACTTGCTCTTTACCCTTGCTTGATTCTGATTTGCTTGTGCCAATTTTGAGACTTGGCATTATCTTTTCCTCATTCCTGGCTTCAACTTTTTCACTGTCAGCTACAAGTGCAACTGATCCTCCTTTTCTCTTTCCCTTTTCCAACAGCTCATCTTGCTCCATCTCAAGTTCATAAGTCTTCAAAATTCTATATAATCTTTCAAGTGTGAAGTCCTTATAATCTTGAGAATTTCTTAGAGAAACAGTCATAGGCTTCCATTCCTTTGGTAGAGACCTTAGAAACTTTAAATTGGAGTCCTTGACTTGGTACATTCTCCCATACAGCTTCAATCCATTCAACAGTTTCTGAAATCTGTTGAAGGTATCATTCAATGATTCTCCTTCTTCAAAGTGAAAATATTCATACTGTTGAATGAGAAGCTGCATTTTGTTTTCTCTAACTTGCTCAGTGCCTTTACAGATAAGCTGCACAGTATCCCAAATTTCCTTAGCAGTTTGGCTGTTGATGACATTGTCAAACATATCTTGATGCAGGCCATTAAACAGAGTGTTCATGGCTTTCTTGTCCTTGTGGACTTCTTCAATATCTTCAACAGTCCATTCTGCCTTTGGCTTGGGAATAGACTGTCCAACAGCAACTGTTGCAGTAGCAGCTGTGGCCACCTTGTGTGGGATGTGAGGACCATTTTCAATGCAGTTGATGTAGCTTTCATCTTGAGAGAGAAGATGTAAATGCATCTTCACCTTCCAGTGATGATAGTTATCTCTTTCCAGGATTGGAATCTTTACACCAATATCCTTCTTACTCATGATGTTAGCAGAATAGATCTTTAAACTCTTTGTATGTTAAGAGCTTGCTCTGATACCAATTGTTATTCCTAGTGGACTAACAATGAGATTTACAGAAGGGGGGTTGAATGTAAATCTCAAAACTTTTTCAAGTTTTGAGCAGTTTCTAAGGCTAAGTGTTTTTGAGAACAAGTGTGTGAATTGCTTGAAGCTAATACAGACAGATATATATTCAAACACAAATATAAAGAACACAAAGAACTTAAAAACTTTTCTGGTGGATTTGTTGTTCCACCAGAGATGTGTTATTTCAGAAAATCTGTGATTGAAAGAATTAAATCAGAGCTGCTTCCTAGTACAAACTAGATGATTTTCTCTCTGGATATTTCTAAACAGCTCAGGAAAATTCTTATCTAATTACTAGCTGCTACTTGGTTTATATATCACCAAGTTTACAAGTGAAGACAAAACTGTAAAATACAATTAAAAAGATTCTTTACATGGTTCTTCTTCATTTCTCTATCAAATACAATTTAGGCTTGGCTGTAGATCTTTGACTACTTCCTTGTTTGCATCAGAATGGAAATGCTGGATTTTCTTGATTCCTCCTAGAGGCTTCCACATTCCAGTTTGTCTCTGTCAACCCATGTGCCTCTGTTAGCTTGTGAATTGTCACTATCAACTGCTAATGAACTAAGCATCCGTTGAAGCTTTCATCCATTGATGCCTTATCCGTTGAGGCTTTATCCGTTGAAGCTTTATCCGTTGATACATTATCAGTTGAAGTCTTTATCCGTTGAAGCACTTATCCGTTGATGGATATTATCCGTTGAAGCATTAGAGACATCCGTTGAAGCTTTGTTTCTTATCCGTTGAAGGTCTTCAATATCCGTTGATACTTCTTCACTTATACAAAATTACAAGGCATGAAATATTTACAATTAGCCCTCCTATTTGCATATCCACTAGTAGTCAACATGACTGATAATTTCCTACAACATCTAAGAATTACAACTTGAATCCAGAGAATGAAATGTGCTACAATACTAAACTTATTGCTAAGTAAAGCTACTCCTTCAACGGATAGCCAAGATGGTCTTATCCGTTGAGGCTACAAACACTAGATTTCTACTTAAGTGTTTTGTTTAACTTATCATGAAACTAATACACATATTCCTAACACACTCAATAATATATCAAAGATTGAATCTATTCAAGTCTTAACTTGTGGTCTCATCTATGGGATGACCTTTTGAAACCTATGAAAGGAATATGTCCTAAGTCCAATCATGTATAAGGATTTGGGAATAACTTTTTATGTAATCTGTTTTATTTCATTGATATTAATAAAAGACTTGTTTTGTTTTTATTACGGGCTCTATCTATTTAAGTGTTTAAATAAGATATACCATAGTTTAGAGTAAAGTTTTTTATGGATTATGATGAGATCATAATAGTGAGACCTAAAAGATGATAACTCTAAACTTAAATAGTTCCTGATCATAGGATTACTAACTGGTAATTAATAATCCGCAAAGATCGGTACATACTATGCTTGCTTCATTATGAAGGATGTCTGTTCTCATAGACATTTGTGTGGTGACACTATAGCTAGTATGTAGGTGCTTATTATAGAATAAGTTCACTGAACATGACTCGCACAGCTGAACAACTGATGGAGTTCACTCACGTGTCAGCAGTTGTTCACATAGTGATAGTTGTACAAGTATCCTTAGACTTGAGGTCATCATAGTCATCTTGTGTACACTGAACTATACTTTGGTTTAGTTCTTAGTCTCCAGGGACAATTATTAGGGCTCTACTGGGTATAGGAATTTGTACACGAAGATAGTGTATGATCAATAAAGGATCTACCCCTTCCAGTGAAGGAAGCGAATGTTCAAGGCTGATCCACTTATGCTAGTTCAGGAATCTCTGGCCAGAGTGAATGAAATTAGAAAGGAGTTTCTAATTTGCATAGAACTAAGCATAGTAAATGGTAAGCAAGTGATTAAATTAGATAGGCTTGATACAAGATCCATGCCTTGTATTTAATCAGGACATTGTAGGGTAGAAGGAGTTTATTGTACGGTAACTATTCACTGAATAGGTTCTTGGTATTCTAAGCAGTGAATTCGTATTATCCGGATAGTCGTGATATGCTGAGAAGTATCCCTCACGATGTAGAATAATATGATTAATTAATTAATCATATTTAATAAATTAGAGAATTTATATAAATAATGATAAAATAGTTTTATTATTATTTATTTCTACTACCGGCTTAATATTGAACCTACAGGGTCACACCATAAAAAGAAAATGATTTAATGGTGGAGGAATTAATTAATAATGGCTAATAATTATTTATTTATGAAATAAATAATTAATTGGCAAATTTAATAATTGATTAAATGAGATTTAATTGATTATAAATTAATTAAGAAAAGTTCTTAAAATTATTAATTAAGAATTTAATTTTTGGAAATTAAATCAAGAGAGAGAATTATTTCTAAAGTGTTTAGAAAAGGATTAATAATTAAAAGGTGTTTTAATTATTAATGAGAATAATAAATGGGTTAATAATAATAATATTTTATGGGAAAATTTCAGCTGAAAATTTTGCCTATAAATATACTATTATAAACCCTATTTTTATTCTAACCCGAACCCAAAAGTTTTTAGAAAACCTAATTCTCTCCACCTCCTCCTCCTCCTTAACGTCGTTTTCTTGGTGGATACCGGTAGAGTGCTTCACGTTTGAGGAGCAGCTGCTAAGGATCTCCGATCATTGCTTTTGGATCGCTATTAAAGGTTAGGAATCGATTCATATGTTTTAATCACGATTTATATGCTTTTATTTGGATTTTATATGTGTAAAAGTGTTTTACCATGCCTCCGCTGCGATTATAATCCAACATTGGTATAAGAGCATAGGTTGTATGCATATAGATCTATGGTAAAAATGTCAGAATTTTATGTGCTTGTATGAATTAATTATGATTTTTACAAGTTATATCATGGATTAATTTTGTCTGATGAGAAATCGTTTCTCAGAATAATTTTGAATGTTGATCTGGGTTCTACAAGTGTTGTAGATCGTCTGGGTATTTTTTTCATAATTTTATGATGTATAGATTTTTTATTATGAATTTTTGAAGATCTTGCAATTAAATTCATAATTAAATAATCATGTATATATATAATATAAAGTATGTATATATCTGCTGTTGTCTGCTATTATTTGTGTTGAATGCACTGAAAGTAGTAAAGAGAATGTCAGGCGCGGCGATCGAGAGAAAAAGCAACGGCGGCTGCTGCAGGCGCGTGTGGCGCACGTGCGCGGGGGGGGGGGGGGGTGTCGCGCATTCTGGGAATGCGTTACACCCTGTGGCGCATTCACGGAATGCGTTACACCTTTTAATGGCTTAAAAGGGTTGTAACGCATCACCGGAATGCGTTACAGGGCTTGTAACGCGTTCATGTAATGCGTTACAGCCCGACTGTCCACATTAAATTTGATTTTTTGGGAGTTTCGTAACTCCGTTTTGGGCGTGCAATATATCATTGGATTCGTTTTTCCGATACGGATCTAATGGTGTGATCAAATTTTAGTTTATATAAAAGTTTTGAACTGATTATATTCCATGAAGTGTTTTAAAGCTGTTTTTGACTGTTTTAATAGCTTTTAAATGCTTCATGTGATACATAGAGATGTATAACGCTTAGACCAATATTCTAGATGATGTAACATGCCTACCTTGGAATTTATTCATGTTGATATATGTGATATATGCTTAGTTTATCATGCGATGATAGATTTAGGTGAACTTAAATGAACATAAGGCGCTTGTTAGACAATCTAGTATAGTGAAATTGTTTCATAACCTTAATAATAATATTATGAATACAATCATGAAATTCTTATGTTTATGAAACACGTAATTGAATATGAATTTTCAATATGAGAGAAAGGATGATTCTGTCAACAACAGATTTCTATCTGTAAGAAAGGGTTATTAAGTGACGCCTCTTGACAATGCTCCACCCGATCTGGGAATCATCTGATTATTGATTATTGATTTGAAATATTTAATTTAAAAGGAAGAATCTCTTTATAATATGATTATGATTGTAACATAATATAATCCCTCTAAAATTAAATAATATCAAGTAGTAATTGGCCAATGATACAACGGGCTTGTGTCGGTCATAGCCTTCCAACATGATAGAAAGTAGTTCTTATTTTTAAATCATTGTCGGTTCGTGCTACAGCCGAGGGCTTTGATTTCGAAATAATAAATACTTGTCTATTACATAGAGATGTGTACATTGAATTAGAATCTAAAGGTCGGTACGTGCCACAGCCGTGGGCCGTTGGGGACTGATTTAATTGTACGGAATGTTGGGTTAGACTTAACTTAGAATATTGAGTTTGTCGTGCCACAGCCGTGACTCAATTATTCAAGAGGCTAAAGTTTGATTAGGGAATAACATAAGATGTAATTGACAAGAGTTGTCTGCCTATTGAACATTACATGGCGGTTCGTGCTACAGCCGGGGTTGTGTAATGGAATGTAGGATCCATATTCCCACTAGCATTATGAATGCTTAATTTTTCATGTAGGGGGTTGAATAAATTAGGTAACCAGTTCTAAAGGTAATAAAAGGCTTCTATTTATAATATTTAAGTTCTTAACGACAGAATTAACAAATTCATCGATGGTTACTTTCTTAGCCTCACTTAAATCATCATTGATCGCATATTTGGCTTTTTCCAATTGATCAACATTTCTTCTTCCCAATTTCACATGTGTACTTCGTTAGTCTTCGTCTTACATCGAATACTTGGATTCGCGAGCTTTCAAAAACTTTTATTCAATCACCATTCGATATGGGTATACTTTCAAGTCTTTCCTGGAATGCTATTATAGATGATAGAATCCCTTTGCTTTATCTTGAACTTTCAGTTCTTGAAAATTTTCTTCTTACTAGCATGTACCAATTTCTTTCTGTTCCTCTTGTTTATCAAAAAGAGCGTATTCATCTAGATAAGGTCTCGCACATGTCTGAGGTAACATCACGCTAATTCTACTAAACTTTCGATTCCTGCTAATGTCATCACTTCCTTCAACTTCCTAACCGCTTTGATTTTGGATCTGAAAATCATGTTAGAGCTTGACTCAATCTAATTGGAATCGATCTCCATTTAACTAACCATTAGTTAGTAAAGTTGATCAATTAACTCTTTTAATCGATCACTTAAACCAAGTGAAGACTAGCTAACTAGAATCAAAGACCAATTACATAAAGTCAGTTCGATCATAACATTCTTTCTCAAGAACCAAAATCACAACCATTTGGAGTACAACTAGGAGTGAGAATATACTTCTTTATCCTTATATGTAGAGTAATTTCTGAAAATTTAAAGTTATAGTCGGAGCAGCACAAGGTCTTGCTTATCTTCATCATGATTGTGTTCTAACAATTTTACACAGATATATGAAATGCGATTATATTCTACTAGACTCTAGGTTTAAAACTTATGTGGTCATTTCAGATTGGCCAGGCTGATGAATTCTCCAACTTATCACCAAAATGTCCAGGGTATAATATAAGGTTAAGTGACTATAAATACCATATTCTCAAAATTTATTTAAGAATAGAAATGTCAGAAAATAAAAAGCTTAAGACAAGTGATATATGACTCTATTTACAATTATCTTTTGGAGTTTGCATATATGTTCATTTTTGTTAATTAGTATGTTATATATGTTCAAATCTTCTTTCTTGTTCTAAAAGTTTTTCATTTTCTATTTGTTCTTATGACAGAGATCGAACTTAGCAATTCACAATAATGTTATGGTCCTATTCTGGGCTGCTATTTTTTTTAATAGCCAGACACCATCTTGTAGATTGTTGCTTCACCATCTTCAATCTCTGATCGTAATGGATACAAACATATGAGGTACTATTACTAGATATATTGCTTCTATTGATTCTTTCCATGTTTATTTTGAAATTTCTTTTAATTTAAAAGCATATTTAATTGTCTATATGGTGTTAGCAGGGATAAGGGATGATAGTTTTGCGACAGTTAGAGATTGAAAAGTAAAGCTAGTTTTCTTGCTCATTTACATAATCAGTAGTCTACTATGTATTAATCAAGTGTAATAACTTGAATATGGTGTGATCTTATATAACAGAGACTACCTCCAGCTGTTAACAAAAAAAATCTAAGAGAATATCCTACTTCATCGAACAACTAAGAAAGCAGTTGGCTGCAAACAAGACCCCGACAAATCATGTAGTGTTGTTATTTAATCACTAAATAATTTTTTAGGGGTATTTGTAAATAAGATAAGGTGTCTGATTGCTACCTTGAATTTAGAAGGCTAAGCGCGAGCTTTTAGCTTGTTTGCATTTAGGTTTAGGATAACTGAGATAACTATATTGGGGAGGGATGATTTATAATACATTTTTTATGATGAAGCAGGAATCTTGGCGGCCTTCTCTGCGCATTCACGTCCTGCTAAATCCAAGGTATTGCTACTTTTCAGCACACTCTTTATGACCCCGCTTTTATAGTCGTCTTTCTGTGTCCCAGTAACTAATAACTTACCCTTGTAAGATTCCGCTATTATGTCTTGATGTCCGCTCATCTTCTCCACTGAAATTGTAATTTAAGAAGTACCATCTGACCTCATTACCTCATTTGAGTTGCAAATCTTTATTTAGTTCACTTAATCTAATACTTAAAAAATTAATCTAATACTTAAAAAAATTATGCCATCAGATCAGATGACATATGATATGTTTTTGTATATTAATTCAATTTTAATACATCTATTAACTTAATACATATGTCTGGACTCTGCAAGTGGAATGGGATTGTGGCACTAAAAAATGGAGGAATCTGTTACAAGCATATATAAAACAGATCTGGAGACCAAATCATCCGAGCAATCCAGATTTTTTGCGAAAATTTGTTAATTTTTAGAATTTGACAGAGATCTCTCTAGGAACTTGTCGGTGTGTTGCTGAATTTGTCGGTGGTCCACTTGAAGTTTTCGCATCAGATTGCTTTATGTTTAATTTTGTAATTCGAACTATGTACAAATAGATAGATTACTCTTTTATTTAAATTATAAATGGTTGTAAGATGATGTTGAGACAACCTGAGAGATGCATTTGAATTGGTTATAGTACTTATAAATGACATTGATATTTGGTTTTGTGGCATAAAAAATTCCTGGCATGCTCTATTTACAGTCAAATTATATTGTTTTTTTTAAAAATACTGTTACAATTGTGTCCAAATATATTGCCGTTTACAATTACATCAGTTGTAAAATATTGCAATTGGTTCAAATTTTTTGCAATATTTGTCAAATTTGACCTTAATTTTCATTACAATTGGACCAATTAATGTTGCCTTAAGGTGGCTATTTAGCTGACAAAAATAGCTATTGCATTGATTTATCTGTGTTGCTATAAAATACATTTTGTTGCTATATATGGTTTATTGCTATAATGTTTTATTGTTGCTATAAATGGCTTAAAATATTGCTATAGGACCTCTATTATATCACCACCGGATGCAACGCCAAAATTTTACATATTTGTTGCAATAAATTCTATTGTAACATAAATAGCACATAAGGCAATATATTTTTGTGGTTGCCATAGCCATTATATGGTGTAGTGTGCAAAATCAATTGCATAGCTACGCAACATGTCTTCAATTGTTTGAATTGTCCTCTAGCTTCGACCATCAGTCTGTGGATGATACGCCGTACTCATATTCAACTTGGTGCCAAGACTTTCTTGAAATTGCTTCCACAATCTCGAGATAAATCGTGGATCTCTGTCTGAAACTATTGACACAGGTACGCCATGTCATAATACGATTTCATGCACATAGAGGTGCACCAATATGTCCAATGAAGACCTCTCGTTAATTGGAAGAAAATGTGCCGACTTCGTAAGGCGATCAACTATAACCCATATATCGTCATGTCCGGATTTCGTTCATGGTAATCCTACTATAAAGTCCATGGCAATGTTTTTCCACTTCCATTATGGAATCTTTAAAGGCTGAATTAATCCACTTGGTCTTTGATGTTCTGCCTTAACTTTCTAACAAGTATAGCACCTCGCAACCCATTCTGCTACTTCTTGCTTCATATTTGGCCACCAAAAGTTCTGCTTCAAATCCTGGTACATCTTGGTGCTTCCCGGATGGATTAAAAATTTAGAATTATGAGCTTCTTGCAATATCTCATTCTTCAATTCAGTCACATGAGGAATCCAAATTCTTGAGGAAAACCTTAATATACCTTGTTCATCCCTTTTAGTATAAATCTCTTCTCCGGTCAGTTGATTATTCTCCTGTTTCATCACTTCTTCCTGACATTTCTTTATCTTTTCCAACAATGATGGCTGAAAAGTCATAGTACGACAAATCTCCTCAGCTATTCTGTAAACACACAGTTCTAATTCAAATCTCCTGATTTTTCCAGATAATTCCTTTGATACCACTTCCATATTCAACCTCTCTTTCCTACTCAAAGCATCAGCTACCACATTTTCCTTTCTCGGATGATAATTTATCGAGCAATCATAGTCCTTAATTAATTCCAACCATCTCCTTTGCCTCATATTGAGCTCCTTCTAAGTGAAAATATACTTCAAACTCTTGTGATCCGTGTAGATCTCACACCTTTCTCCATAAAGGTAATGTCTCCAGATCTTAATACAAATACTATAGCTGCTAATTCCAAGTCATGTGTAGGATACTTCAATTCATGTGTTTTTAACTGTCTTGACGCATACACAATCACCTTGTTGTGTTACATTAGCATGCAACCTAGGCCCTTATGTGAAGCATCACTGAAAATCACAAAGTCTCCTTGATCGTCTAGTAATACTAGTACCGGAGCTGTAACCAACCTTTGTTTCAATTTTTGAAAACTATCTTCACATTCTGCATTCCATTCAAATTTCTAATTCTTCCTAGTCAACTTAGTCAATGGCGTGGTGATTTTCGAGAAATCTTTAACAAACCTTCTATAATATTCCACTAATCCTAGAAAACTTTGCACTTTCATAGGTGTCTTTGGTCTCTGCCTCAATCTTTGACGGACCCACTTTGACTCCTTCACTTCCAATAACATGTCCCAGAAATTGAACTTCCTTTAACCAGAACTCATACTTAGAAAACTTGGCATACAACTTCTCTTGTCGGAGTATCTCCAATGCTAACCATAGATGCTGCATATGTTCTTCTTCTGAATTTGAATATATAAGAATATCATCAATGAATACCACTACAAACTTGTCCAAATAGTTTTTAAATACCCGGTTCATCAGATCCATAAATGCTGCAGGAGCATTAGTCAACCCAAAAGGCATTACTAAGATTTCATAATGTCTGTATCTTGTCCTGAATGCTGTCTTTGGGATGTCATCTTCTTTGATCTTCAATTGATGGTATCCTGATCTTAAATCAATCTTGGAAAAACACTTAGCTCCTTTCAGCTGATCAAATAAATCATCTATCCTTGGTAGTGGGTAATGCTTCTTAATCGTCATCTTATTCAACTCCCGATAGTCTATACACAACCTCATGCTTCCATCCTTCTTCTTTACGAATAGAACAGGTGATCCCCATGGTGACGTACTTGGCCGTATCTCTCCTTTGTCCAACAATTCCTGTAGTTGGCTCGCCAACTCTTTCATTTCTGCTGGTGCCATTTTATAAGGTGCCTTCGAAACTGGTTCCGTGCCTGAAGCAAGATTGATCTCAAACTCAATCTGTCGATCGGGTGTTAAACCTGGTAGTTCATTTGGAAACACATCTGGAAATTTGTTGACTACGGGGATATCTTCCATGCGGAGGCTCTCTCTCTCTGAATCCACTACATATGCTAGGAACGATTCGTAACCTCTCCTAAGCAATTTCGTAGTCTGGACGATTGTAAGAAATAGTCACTCTTGCCTCTGACCCTTAAATACCATTTTTTTCTCCAATCTCTGTCTTTAAATATACTTTCTTTGATTTACAATCTATCCAGGCGTTATTCTTCCCTAACCAAATCTATCCAGGCGTTATTCTTCCCTAACCAAACCATGCCTAAGATAATGTCAAACTCCCCTAACTTGAAAAGTATCAAGTCTACTGAAAATTTATGCCCCAAAATATCAATCTCACACTTAGGACATAATTAACTCACAAGAATCTTCTCTTGGTTCACAATTACCACATCTATTACCTCGTTCAGGGTCATTTTATCACTTTTAAGTTTATCAACGAAAGTTTCTGATATAAAAGATCTAGTAGCTCCAGAATCAATCAATACCTTAGCTTCAACATTATTCATTAAAAGTTTACCTGCTATCACCTCGTAATTCTGATCAACGTCCTTTATCTTTAAATCAAATATCCTTGCTGTCGCTTGCGGAGTTGCGGTAGATGGTGGAGGTAATGCCAATACCTCAGCTAGAATGCTTGCACTAGTACTTGCCACGTTCATCAAAGCCTTGACTGGTCCAGTTGACTTGCATTCCCTAGCTATATGTCTAGTCTTTCCACACTTATAGCATGTAACTCCCGGCTTCGGTATCTTACACTCGTTAGCCAAGTGTCCCTTCTGATTACATCTATAGCATGTCATGTTCAACTTATTACACATTCCTAGATGTCTTTTTCCACAATGCTTGCACTCTGGTCTCTGAAATCTATTTTTTCCAACTTGTCATTGGCTTGACTGGTTGTCCCCCTTAGAATCTTGTCTCTTGTTCAAATTTCCCTTCTTCTGAAAATTTCCGCCTTTGTGGAATCCAATCCTTTTCACACTCCTGCCCTGTGAGCTTCCGGCTTCAGACTTCTCTCCATAAAATGGAACCTTTCTCTTCTTGTTATCATTTTCTTTTCTTGATTGAATCCCATTACTCTCAATCAGAGCAGCTTTCTGTACTACTCCAGCATAAGTATCAAGCTCAAACAGAACCACTCTATCTCTGATCCAAGGCTCTAATCCTTGTTGGAATCTTTTTGCTTTCTCTTCCTCAGTGTTGGTATACTTAGTCACAAACCTTGACAGCTCCGTAAACTTCTTTTCGTACTCCAATACAGACATACTTCCTTGCTTCAATTCAAGAAATTTAAGCTCCACTGATTCTGCGTATACTTAGGGTAATACTTTTCCTGGAATAACCTCTTAAACCTTTCCCAAGAAACCGGCTGATTTGTCTCCATAGCTTTCACTGAATCCCACCAATAGATGACTTCCTCTTTCAGAAAATAAGTAGTATATGGCGTCTTCTGATCTTCTCCTAACTAAACCAATTCGAAATCTCTTTCCATTTCCCTAATCCATGTATTAGCTATTAACGGATCAGTGGTATCATAAAATGCAGGTGGATTCACATTCTGAAAAGCTTTGAAAGTAACATTTTGTCGAGGTGGTACTGGTGGATCAGGTGGTTGGTGTAGTTCACGATTATCTTGGTTTTTAAATTGTTGTTGAAGAGTTAGTTGTTGTTGAGCTATAACATTTGTTTGCTATTGTAAGGTTTCCAGAAGTTGAAGAATATTAGGATCTGTGGTAGAAGTTGTTGTCGGGTTTTTCTTTTTAGGTGGCATGATCCTTAAATAGAAGTTATATCAAAATAGGTATGAACAATACAGAAAATTTCAAGGTTAAGGTGTCACAAGTCATTATATTCATTCAATCGGGTTTCAAATTAAACTATAAGGGTGATGCATATAAAAGCATAAGAACAATTGAAAGCAAATAGAATGATAATGTATAATTATCGAAATTAGGGTCATGGTACATCAAGATTGGAATAGAGTCTGAATCTAGGGATAACATGCTTCATTAAAGGAAATAACAGGGAATTCTACAAAGTCCAACAATACAATGACATGAAAAGTAGATAATGGAAATAACTAAGGCTCCACTCCATCAGATCGGTGTCTGGTAGTCTTCTCCTCAAGAAGCGTCTTCACAATACTCTAGAGCTCGTCCGCAATCATCTGGATAGTATACTGGCTGGTACGGTCTCGGTGCGATGGCATCTCGTCAAGCTTAGTGTTAACGTACTGAACCAAGGTCTCAAGTCTCGCAGTCATCTGCTCCTTAGGCTTTCCTTCATAGTTTCGGCTGTCCGGATACACGTTCTTCAATCGCTCTAACATTCGATTGTACTTGCCCTGAAGCCTGTCGAACTCACGCCTCAACTCAGCATACACGGAGAAAGCAATTGTGTCAGACGGTTCAGAAAATGATGAGGAATGCGCCATTTGCTGCCAAACAATGCATAGATATATATATATATAAGAGTTAGTAGCGAACAACTCGAATATCCTATACCTACATTCTCGTATAATATTCTATAAACCTATATACATATATAACCTATTTGGGCTGTCCAGGGACTCTAAACTGTAGATCTGATACCAAAACCTATCACACCCCAAACATTTACAAAAGACAATATACGAGTAATTATATTAGTTACCAAAAGGATAAATATATCCGAATCCAAGATCTTACAGTTTAGGGTTTGGAACAGCCCAATACTATTAACTATTACAACTTGATTTTTAATATTGAGTCCTCACACAAAACGATCATTAACTACCAGAGCTCGTACAGACGAATCAGCATCACAAGTCTTATGCGCTGTCTTCTTCAATCTAACTATATTTGCTAGCTGTAATATCAGGGTAAGCAAGTAGTGAGCCAAATGCTCAACAAGCGCTATAATATACATAAACAATAATAAAACATTAACAATGGAATTGAAAGATTCAACAATATAGTATCAAGAGATAAACTTTCAGGATGATGGCATCTTTTATTGTAATAAAACCATTCAAAACCATTTCCTTATCAAAACCATTTTATGACGCTACGGATTACAGCAGGTGATCAGTCGTGAAGTAATAGCGAACGGTTCTAGAACATTAATGGGATCCCTAGGAAACTTTTAAGCCTACAAATTAAGAGCGGAAAGGACTTGCGTCTCAGTCCAGATCCACTATCTAAAGAAAATATTTGTTCCCCTTTGGGATTAGAAATCCAAATTTTAACTTTTTAATTTAAAAACTGATGCCAAGAGACGGTTAATTTCTTAAACAGTGAGCATCTTATCAAGGGTTCTAGATCAACTTTGAAGCACAGGGAATAGGTCCACTAAATTTCAAGGCCGTGATGAACTAGACTATACTTTATCAACGAAATTGCAAGGTTTCTATTCACAAGGAATTTGACAATGAGATTTAGCACGGTTATCGGATAGTATGAAGGAACTGAGTCAAACTAGGTTCAAGGTAATGGTTCCAGAGAAGACATAGGTATTGAAATATAAAGAAGGTGAGCATCAGTTCAAAGTATAACAGGGTATCATGTTTTAGGAGTAAGAATAGGGTTATCAAGCAATCATGAACGACTTTTAAGGGATAACTGACTTTTAGGTATCAAGATAAGGTTACTGAGTATAACTTGCACATGGTTCCACATCACAATTACTTGGTATATCAGCATGGTACGACTTTTGAATTACTTGCATAGAAATCTCCAAGCAATGTTAAACTACTTGAAATAGATACTTGAGGGTTCATGGCATTTGCATATAATGCAAGAGATAGATTTGAAACCACTTGAATCATATATATATCAAGGTGAATTAGAATACTCGCATCATATATAAAAGCTGGGCTAACACTATCTTGCAGTATAAACAAAAAGGTAGGTTGAAACACTTGCCTTGAGAAAAGCTTGACTTGACTGGCAGGTGGGAGCAACTGGAGCTTCACTCGACTTTAATGGCAAGTTTACCCTCATCCCGAGAGCCTACACAAAATAATAATATCCTCATTATAATATATACTCACTAACTCAACCTAATTATAAATCGAAATTACGCACATTGGCATTTAGGCCTATATACATATAAACGCTTATAATTACCTTATAAGCATAATAGTTCACATAGCCACTCATGTTCATATAGAAAATTTAAGTACATAATAATATATCCATACACACTATATTGCATCACTAGGCTTGGATGATCTCACTCCACTTACTCAAGTCACTTAGTTATGCTAAACTAGCCAAAACTCTTAATATCGCCCTCATAACTCGAAGTGCCTTTTCTAAACCATCAAGTTCTTATGGACCCTGACTTAGGCCTTGCACTCTAATGACCTCATACTATCTTACAACTATGGTGTTCAACCTAGGACTCACTCATAAGTGCCCTAAAACTAAAGGTTAAGTGGTTTTGCTCATTATAGTGATTTTAGGGTGACACCAATGGGTTTATGAGTATAATTGACACACTTACACTTCAAGTTTACCTCTCAAACTTCTACACTAGACTCTTCTAACCATAAGGCTCTCAAACTTGGTATGGCTCAAGGGCCTAGCTTGGGCCTACCTGGGCCTAAGCTTAAAGTCCAATGTTCCCTTGTTTTCTGGACAGAAAAGTGTCCTGATTTGCACTAACTTATGACACATGATTCTAACTCAATTCCTATGAAATATGGCTGCAAAAACTCCTCTGACACTCCCTCTAACTAGGGCTAACCAATCCCTAGTGAGGACCTACCCATGACATGGTGAAAACTTCTCATTTCTAAGTTACAACAAAACTGTCCCCTGCTGGACAGATTCTAAATTTTGGTGTGTGCACCTCACTAAATGGTTGAGTTTCTCTAATTTGTGACTTATAGACTCAATTATACCCAAATTTTTAGCTTCCCGTGGCTTGGGCCTAACAATTCCTAAGAAATTCCCATTCAAAATCAACACAAAACTCACATGCAAATCTGGAAAAAATTCAGGATTCTATCCTAGCCTTTCCACCTTAACGCCCACTTTAAAACCACGAATTAAATCTCAACCAAGGCAAATTTACTACTATAAGACTCTAAAGTAAAGCCTCAACCAATAATGGAGATCATCCATGCCCTATAGTACCAACATGCAAAATAAAACTTAACATGCAACTCGAGATGATCACTAAATCAAGTTCGACTAAACAAGAGGGTTATTAGCTCATAAATTCGACTTAAAATACTTAACTACTTTAAAATATCATGCACAATATCTTTTAACAACTAAGATCAAGCATAATATCAAGGAAATAATTCGTTTTAAGCACATATAAGGTCGAATTTAACATAAACTAAGCATGCATGTACATTTTCAAAAAGAAGAGCATATATAACATGATTATACTTGAAAATAATGCCCTATCTCTAACATGCAAAGTAGAATATGACTTTAAAACTAAATATAAGTAGCATGCAAAGGTTTTAAAAGAGTTTTATTCATGGAAACACTTAGTTTATGCACATAAAAAGTATATCTCATAGAGAACTCTTTAATCCTTATGAATTAAGAGTTTCTCTTTGGAGATCACATAATATCAAGACATGCAAGCATTAAACTTCATCTCCTAAGAATGGAACTTCTTGTAAAGTGTATATTATATGAATGGGTAATGGAATTACACTATAATGGCAAGGATTTGATGAAGAAAATTTGAAGGGAATGGGGGAAGGGGCTTTAGTCGAATGAAGAAAAAGAGAGGGGGAGGAGAGAAAATTTGAGAGTGAAAATGATGAGCTTGAGTGGAGTGTGGTTTTGGGTTAAGTCCTCTCTTTATGGTTCATCATGCACTAATTCAATAGTGGAATTTAGAATGTACTAAAGTGCCCTTCTCCAATAACCAAGCAAAAGTGCATGCAAGGGTAGTTTAGTCTTTTGGTGGATAAAAAAAGGTTAGTGGGTTATGAATTGTCTCTTATGCCCTTTAAATTGAATTGGAGGGTATTTGCATGCATGGGCTAAGTAATTTTCAATTTAAAAATCAACTAATTTATATAAAACAATTTTTAAAAATATAAATGCACCTCCATAAATCACAAAATAAATATCATAAAATAGCTTATGATTTTAGAAATTTAATGATATAAAATTTGACAAATTATTGTTAAAAGATTTTTAAAATCAATTTTTCATATAAAATGAAGTACTTTTGATTATCATTTAAAAATACTAAATGATAAGATTTTCTTTTCAATTTTTTTTATATAAACTAATACATTAAACACTTAGTTTATTGGCACTTAGTCATATAGATCATCCACATTTAATATTCCACAAAATTTAAATTTTAATTATATACACACAATTATACATATATAGGGTTTAGAAATACCGGTCGTAACTTGGTTTATATACCACCAAATTATATGATAAAAAGACAAGTAAATAAGACAAAAAATTTCAAGTCTAATTTCATGTCCTTCATTTCTCAATCCAACATCTTTGAATATCTTCTGTTTAGCATGGAAATTGAAATGCTTCTTTGTTCTCTAAACCCTGCAAATAGGCTACCACATTCCATTTGCATACAATCAACGCATGTGACTATCAAGTCACTATAAACTGCTCTTTTGAATTTGAACATCCGTTGAAGCTTCATTGAATCATCCGTTGAAACTGTGGTTGATCATCTGTTGAAACTTTGGCTGATCATCCATTAAAACTATGTGAATCATCCGTTGAAGTTTTAGTTGATCATCCGTTGAAACTTTATGAAACATCCGTTGAGACTGTTTCTTAGCAATTAACTCCATTTCATTTATACAATATTATAAGGCATCTAATATATACATACAATTAACCAACCTATGTTGCATATCAATCTAGTAGTTAACATGATCTATGCATTCTACAGCATCTATTTCATTAAGCTATTTTGATATGCAGGAATGTGCTACTAAACTTATTGTTACATAAGCTACTCTTTTAACGAATGTTGAAATGATCATTTGTTGAAAGTTACAATGACACTTAATTAAAATCCACTAAGTGATTTGTTCAAGTTATCATCAAGTATACAACATATTCCTATTAAAGAGAAATGATGTACAATAGTGATTTCAAAAGATTTTAATGAAATAAACAATTACCGATGTAGAAAGAAGTTTGATTTTTCTCTTAAAAATGTTCAAGTGCGCAAGTCTATTTTTATTCCTAAAAAGATAAATGATTTGAAAAAGATACACACAAATCACCTAGCAGTAGTAAGAAGAGAAAGAAAGATTTTCTCTTTCAATATGAATGAGTTTTTAGAAAAAGCATTGATCACTTAGGGTAAAGTCTAAGCAATTCTCATTCATGTCAAAAGTTCCATAATCTATCTTTATAAAATTATTACCAACAACATTGTTTATTAATAAATAATCTTAATAAGAATGACTATGCTGCTGATTTTAAATTGTAGTGAATCTGTCAGATATAGCAACTTTTATAAATTCACTAGAACTTAAAATCTCACAATTATCTGCAACAAAATATTAACAATATATCATTGACTGATACTTGTCAAGTACTTTAGATACCAATAATTATGTTGCACCTTATTTTAATATAATTTAAATCATGAAACTGATTTGACATGGAATCGTCTAACATCATAATTTAAATATATTAAAATAAGATATCAATGAATTAAATACCAATTATCTATCAAATAGACATTAGCATTCAATTTCATATTCTATACAATTGTTAACTTCTAACAACTGTAATATCTCAGACAATATTGGTTCGATAAATAAAGCAACATTAACCAATATTGTCTTGTTTGCAACCTTATAAAGATATTCTAAGTTTCATAGACTTTGATCCACTGAGTACTGCATCTAGTATTAGAGTATTTAGGAATTTGCAATTAAGTATAAAAATAATTCTAAGTTGACAACATATGGTTACTTCTAATAAAGCATTATCCACATTGACCATAGTTGTACATAAGAAAGATTTTTACACTTTTTATATTAGTATAAGTGACTGAGGATAAGCATTGATTACCTAGAGAAGTTCTAAGTAATGTCACAAATACTAATACTTCATAATTAGTTTATAGTTGAACTCTTAACTGATATAAGTCAAAAACTAGCATACAACTAATCATGCTACAATCATGATTCTGATTTCAGTGAATTCTTGAGATGTAAACATTTCTAAATTCACTAAAACCAAAATCTCATAATTAACTTATAACACATAAGTTACAATCAATATACTAGACATCAATTATTGACACATTTAGTTATATTCAATCATGCTGCTTATTTATTTTAAGTTAGTTTGAATTATGGAGCAAATAAAATCATTGAATTGCTTCAATTTCCATAATCCAAACTACCCAAAATAAATATTAAATAAGTAATTTTAGAAATACTTGTAGGATTTTATACATCACAGAAGCATGGTAAAATAATTTTCTTGATATAAAATCCAAATAAAGGCATACAAATCGTGATTAAATCATATGGGATCGATTTCTAACCTTTAAAAGCGATCCAAGAACGAAGAGCGGAGATCCCTAGCAGCTGCTCCTCAAGTGTGAAGCACTCCACCGGTATCCATCAAGATATCAATGTAATGGAGGAGGAAGAGGTGGGAGAATTAGGGTTTGGTTAACTTTTTTAGGTTAAGGCAAAAATAGGGTTTATAATAGTATATTTATAGGCAAAATTTTCAGCTGAAAATTTTCCCATAAAATATTATTATTATTAACCCTTTATTCTTATTAACCAATTAACTAATAATTAAAATGCCTTTTAATTATTAATCCTTTTTCTAAACACTTTAGAAATAATTCTCTCACTTGATTTAATTTCCAAAAATTAAATTCTTAATTAATAATATTAAGAACTTTTTCTTAAATAATTTATAATCAATTAAATCTCATTTAATTAATTATTAAATCTGCCAATTAATCATTTATTACATAAATAAATGATTATCAGCCATTATTAATTAATTCCTCCACCATTAAATTATTCTCTTTTATGGTGTGACCCTGTAGGTTCAATATTAAGCCGGTAATAGAAATAAATAATAATAAAACTATTTTATCATTATTTATATAAATTCTCTAATTCATTAAATATGATTAATTAATTAATCATATTTATTCTACATCGTGAGGGATACTTCTCAGCATATCGTGACTATCCGGATAATACGAATTCACTGCTTAGAATACCAAGAACTCATTCAGTGAATAGTTATCGTACAATTAATTCCTTCTACCCTGCAATGCCACGATTAAATACAAGGCATGTAACTTGTGTCAAGCCTATCTTATTTAATCATATGCTTTCCCATTCACTATGCTTAGTTCTAATTAATGTAAATTAGAAACTCCTTTCTAATTTCATTCACTCTGGCCAGAGATTCCTGAACTAGCATAAGTGGATCACCATTGAACATTCTCTTCCTTCACTGGAAGGGGTAGATCCTTTATTGATCATACACTATCTTTGTGTACAAATTCTTATACCCAGTAGAGCCCTTATAATTGTCCCTGGAGACTAAGAATTAAACCAAAGCATAGTTCAGTGTACACAAGATGACTATGATGACATCAAGTCTAAGGATACTTATACAACTATCACTATGTGAACAACTGCTGACACGTGAGTGAACTCCATCAGTTGTTCAGCTGTGTGAGTCATGTTCAGTGAACTTATTCTATAATAAGCACCTACAAACTAGCTATAGTGTAACAACCCCAAATCCGGGGTCGGGGATCCGGGTTCTCACGAGTTCCATTTCCCTTAATAACACCTAATTCTTAATAAACAATCATCTACTGCGTACTGTGACCCCACAATATACACACACACCACAAGTTATAGTCTCAGAGATGAATACCAAACAATAACACAAGTCATTATATTCCACAATTATAAGTCATTACACCTCAAAAGGGTTTCTGAATAAATTTACATATTCTTTGCCATTATTACAATTCATAAATATACATAAGTCTGGTACATCAAAAGTTGAAAGCCTAGCCTATTGGTAGACCCTACCTCAGCTACAACGACATCAACGCCTACAGAAAACTGCGGAACATTTCTTAACCTCTTGCGAATTGGGAGCTTGGTCCTGTTCATCTTTTCTATCTGTTGTTGTGTGATGAAAGAAGAAAGCAAGGGTGAGCAACAAGCCCACCGAAATAATATGTATAATAATTAACAATATATGAGCATTCTCATAGTACTCATGAAAGTCTTGGTCAAGAAGAAATGAACCAAGTTTGATATCTTAACGCGACCAAGTCGTAAAATATTCAGTATATATGTATATATACTTTTCAAAATCTTGGAAGTCCTCTTTCATGCATAATATACACAGAGTTCCAGTTTATAACTGTATAAAAATATCGTTGCAAGGTGATCTCATATATCTAACCTTGTCTCAACATTTTTGTGAAAATCTTTGTCATGCATAAGATAATCATTAACCAGATATAAGTTGAAAAGATGAAGTTACAAGATACTCCAATATACTTATATCTTTTCCGGATACTACTTGAACTACCACCATTCAAGGTATCATCAGTTTCAAAAGTTCATCACATAGATGAGACTACAAGAAAAGACTTGAATAGATTCAAGCTTTGAAATATCATTATAAATAATGAAGTGACGAGATACTTCATTAAGTCCCGATATATATACACCTATATATATATCTCATACTTTCCTTGAAAACCTCTGTTATGAAAAATATAAACAGAGCTATAATATCCAATGAATTTGGAAAGAAGAAAACCTTGGCATAAACCTAATATCTTGCTTATCAGGCAAAGATACCAATAAGTAACCTTTTCTACTAGTAGATGGACGAATTCCCCACTGGTCATCACCCTGGCCACAATAGGACCTTATGTTGGACTGCCACTCAGCCACTTACGCATTTGATGGACTCCCACTGAGCCACTTACACTTTCATGGACGCCCGCTGAGCCCATGTTGCTTATGCCGACTCAAATAGATGAACTTACTTCCCGAACGATGGGCAAGTAATCAAGATGTTTTCTCAAAACAGCAACCTCGTTGCGAATGTAAAATACACCACTGAGCCGGATCCCTCAGGTTTTGAGCGAGTATTTAATTCCCCTTCGAAAGGAAGATCTTAAATATAAAAATAAGTTTTGGGATCCGCTCTAACTTTTAAAAATCATTTTGAAGACTCGAAAACATTTTTAAGAATGTTTGGAGTAATGCTGATTTAATGAAATAAATCAGTCCCGATATATTAGAAAATATCTGAATATTATTATTTAAATAATATTCCCAAAAGGATAATCCTTATAAAAATAATTGAAGTAGAAGTTTTAAAACTTATACTTGAAATGAATAATAAATAACCAAAGATATACGATCTTTATTTAAATAATCAGAAATATGTTTGATTATCGAAACATTATTCTTTATTAAAATAAAGAATATTATTTAATAAAATAAGCGGAGTCATAAGTCCTCGAATGAATATTCAAAATAATATTCATTAAATAAAATAAACGGAGTCATAAGTCCTAGAATGAATATTCAAACTAATATTCATTAATTAAAGTAAAGTTACCGAATAAACCCTATTCGATTAATGATTGTAAACTATTCATATATATATAAATATATATATATATATTATACTCGGGAACATCGACTCCCGGTTTAGAAAAATATGCACCTTTGGGTCCCATATACTAAGGGTATACGCAACTACTGCTTATCTCTAGTATATGTATTATGCAACTTATAAGCAACTGAATCAACAATTAGATAACAAGATTACGAAACAGACATGCATATATACCATATCAGCAAGCTCCAATATATCGCAAAATTTGCTAATAACAATCATGCACTTATCACAAGATAATGCATATGCATATATACATCACAACAACAGTATAACGGGTAGAAAACTTGCCTGAGTGTTCCCGGATAGACTTAAGCTTAGAGTGGGTCCGATAACCTATGAACAACAACATAAGTCGGAATTAACCCACGGTCACTTAAGAAACTAGACTTTAACCAACTGAACCCTAATGTTCGCTTATGGTCACTTCTACGCTTAACGAATCACATAAGTCGTTCGAGTACCCTCGGCTCCGCCATTTTTATAAATTAACCATTAAGAATTTTAAGGCGATTCTTTTGCGAATACCCTACCAACTGCTTAATCCACTTTAAATAATTTTTTCATACTCCAATTAGTCATTTAATGACCTTAACCAAGGTTTCAAAGTAAGGCGAGGGGTAATGGTTCGTTCGCGAAATGCCGTTACTTAAAACGGTCGTTTCTCCTAAACTGTACATCGGATTCAAGCGAACCACATATCAAAACGAAGCTTACAACATAATCTAACTAAAAATGGAAAGTCACAGATTCAATAGTTAGCTCTCTATCCCGAACACTAAGAACAAGCAGTTGTATGAAATTGGGCATTACGACGACTATGTTTACGCGATTACCAAGTTTTAAACCACTCCAAACAACAACCATTCAACTCACAACCAACAATACAACCAACCCTCATCCAAACCTTACTACATCAGTCCCCAAACCTCAAGATTTTCCAATTTATACAACCCCACACATGAACTACCGGCTATACTTAAGTTTCATTAACTATAAACAAGATTTCAACATCCAAATCACTAAAAATCCAATCCAAACTCTAAACACACAAGCATCATGCTTCTCATTTACTATAACTATCAAAACCATCATAATACTCAAAGTAAAGTTAGGGTTTGGAGGTGTTATACCTTCCTTGGAGTGATTAGAGTAGCTTGGAAGTCTTAGGGAGCCTCCTACAAGCTTGATCTTTCCAAAGAAATCAAGAACACAAAGTTAGGTTTTGAAGTTTCTAAAAGTCAGATTGAAAGAACTGTCAAAACGAGGGTCTTAGAATGCTTATTTGGACGAGACTTGTGAACAAGAGTTGTAGTCCATCTCAATATCTTTCTAAAGAGCTATAGAACATACTATTTGAGTGAGTATTGAAGGAGATATGGTAGTTTGAAGTTGCTGCTCTGGTTTTGGCCGAGAGCTTTTGTTCTTGGAAAGCAAAAGTCAACTTCTAATTTGTGTTTTGTGATTTGTTTTGCCTTGTCTTGGTTGCTACCTTTTGTTTGTTAATTAAATTATTACCATGGTAAAAATTGTGTGGCTCACAATCAACCAACCAATCCTTCCCACTTTGTCATGCTCATGTCATCTGCTTATGTCATCTTGTTACACTTGTCTTCCTCTTGTTGGTGTGATGACATCATCGTCCATTAACCTCTTTGATTAACCCCTAATTACTTGGCTAATGACCGCTGATCTGTTATACGGTTCGCTTAACTTTCGTTCTCGTTTATCATTTGAGAGATCATACCCGGGATCTTATTACTTGGGTTCCCCTAAACCTTTCTCAATATTTTATATTCCTTTTATGATCCTCTCTTATAATCCTTGAATTAAATCCTTTTAATTATGTTACCTTATACTCAATTCTTTCGGTATCTGGTGGATATTCGGGAAGAATTAAAGTGTTCGAATTTGGATTCTGACGATCTTTACATACACTTATTTACTTTATGGAATACTAATACGATCTTAGAATTTCCATAACAGTACTCCTATATAGTGTGGCCTGATAATTTTCCTTAATCAGCATCATCAGCAAAAGTTACTATTCATCCGTGTTTCAAAAATTCCAAAAATTGGGGTTATTACAGTCTCCCCTCCTTAAAAGGATTCAGTCCCGGAATCGGATTGAAAATGAATAGGGATGCTCTCTTAGCATTGCACTTTCTAACTCTCAAGTAAATTTTCCTACATTGTGGTTCTACCATCAAACTCTGACTAGTTTGATAACTCTTCTCCTAAGCACTTGTTTCTTTTCAATCTATAACCCTTCCTGGTTGCTCCATATAGGTTACGTCTGGTTGTATGTCTATGCGCTCATATGCCCCTATTTGTCTGGCATCCGAATTACACTTCCTTAACATTGATACGTGGAACACGTTATGAACTTGCTACAGGTTCGGGGGTAGGGCTAGCTCATTTGCTAACTTCCCAATACGTCTTAATATATCCAAGGGTCCAACAAATTGTGGACTTAGCTTTCCTTTCTTTCTGAACCTCATCAATCCTTTCCAAGGGAATACCTATAACAACACTAGGTCCCCTACTTCCTATTCTTTGTCCTTTCGTGTCAATTCAACATACTTCTTATATCTATCTTGGGCTACTACCAGCCGTCCTCTGATTAGATCTATTATATCCCTGGTACCTTGGACTACTGCGGGTCTGAGCATCTTGCGCTCTACAACTTCATCCTAACATAAGGGAGATCGACATTGTCTTCCCTCAAGGATCTCATAAGGCGACATCTCGATATTGACATACCATCTATCGTTGTAAGAAAACTCGATACGTGCTAAGTGATCATTCCAAATTCTTTCAAGTCTACCGCACAGACTCTCATCATAGCTTCTAGCGTTACAGCTTTTGCTTCTCAATACCCACTCTTTTCCAGTTCGTAATCGTTACTATCTTCCGTACAGAATACTATTCTAGATATACCTTTACTCGCTAGAGTTTTATAACCTTTTAATAAATGCGTCAACCTTAGTATCACGAATGTGTTTGCATTTCGAATACCACCGTAGTCATACTACTCCTTTTCTAACTACTTCTATCTTCGAAAGCTTGATCCATCATATAGAGGTAGAGGAATTTGTTGAGAGATCACTATGATCATGAACACTTGTTCTATTGCATAGTTAGTACAGAAGGTGGCCAGCCTTTAGTACTTGACAAGCAATTAAACAACATGCGGTATCCTACTAGGCTTCTATCACACAGATAGATAGTCATTCGGCAATACCTCCCCTTCTGGAAGGGTTGTTCTTCTCAGCTTATACAAAATGAAAAGGAGAGAAAAGAATGAATTGAAGAGAATTGTATATATATAAAATATACTGCCACAAAATATCTGGCTTGGAATCCACCTCTGAACTATAGAGGTTTGTCATAGGAGAACAAAATATATACGTATATATATCAACATCAGGTATTATAGCATCGCATTTCACGTGCCAGAATATTTATTATTCCGTCCATCATTCCATGGATCCATTCTCTTGCTCGAGCTCATAAACACTCACTTTTTAAACTCCCTCGACATCGAAACTCGAATAAGGGATTTCGTTCTAGATATCATCGTTATTGGAATCCATTGCTACACCGCAACCTTCTTCGTATAGTAATATGACTCTCTATTGATAAGAAGGAATAAGTATTCAATAGGTAGATAATCTACTTAATTAGTCTATCAATGATAACTTATACACCACCACGACCCGATTAGTGGTACTCAATCTCAACATCCATTCCAATACAACTCTCACGGTTGTAAGTAATCGGCTCATTACTCATAGAATCAATCCTGCATTACTATGGTCCACCGTTGACCTACTGTAGTCGTTCGTTTTCCATGAAGTCTTAATAGCTAACCATACGGAGTCCATACCTGCCGTATCGGATTTTTCTGAGGAGGTAACATAATTACCATTCATGATTCGTGAAGAACATTCCTAATCCTGACGTACATACATGACATGAAGCAGATAAAATTGCAGAAGAGTTTCAATCAAAGCAACGATAGCAGGCTAATACCATTATTAACCATATTTCTTTACTGGGAGACATGAAGCTCAAAGGTTCATTTAGTCCTTTCGTAACATGCTCCTGGCTTATCTCAAGATAGGACCTTCTAAGATAGAAAGCCCGCTCACGGCAATTACATGAATTAAATCTTTACCAAACTACTATTACGGTTGAGTACCGCACAGTCATCAGAAGGAATGTCAATATTTCACACCATAATACAACCTTCACGGAATTAACCATTATCATTATATTCCTCTGGCACGAGCGCCGATAATTGTCCTCTTACACTTAAAGTGTTGGCCACTTCTTTGGCCTCTTCCTGATAGTAAAATTTCCTTACAATCAATGTCATTTTAACCACCTCCAACTAAATTTTCTACCTCATTTCAATCACTGCTTATATGAAAATGCTTCTCTTAAGTCCTGGTGAGAAAAAAAATCACCATTTTTCCATAAGTCATTGCCTTAGTCTTTAGATGTGAACATTGCCACGACTGACTCTCGATCATACTTAGGATATCTCTTATCTTGGGTCCTTCTTGTTTTCACCAATCTCGGCCCTCATTGGATCGATCTATACTTTCTTATGGTTCAACACGTACCCCACCTGGCATTATTATAATTATGTCATATTTCCTTCATCAAAATTTCTATTCTTGAAAACTTTGAATATTACCTTTCTCCTTGTAAAACCTCTAAGGTTATCCTTAAATCCTTCATCAGGTACACCCTAGGCACAAGGCATATCAAGATACCATTTACTAATACCAGAATCATTGTCTATATACTTCTGAAAAATTTCTCCACTGATCCTTAAAGGTTGTTGTTACCTTAATCCTTTCCAATTCATATTGTCAAAACTCATACTATCCCTATTAAGGGTGAAATGCCAACCTTTATGCATTCCCCTAGGATTCATTTTAAGTTACCGAGGTTCTATCCTTAATTGCATCTTTAAAAAGGTACATGCATCCTTCCATGGATAACAACAGTTATCCACTTTTATGGCCTGATTCAGTAATGATAACAGGGATGTTCTATAAGATATTGGTCGTGTTCAACGTGAACCTTTTAGTTCTAACTACTCATTTACCTCTTTTATTTATCTCAACAGTCATCTCAACGCTGGGATATCTTTTATGCCTGGCGTCCCCCTTTTTGGGTATCAATTCACATGTGTTACTCACACTTCACATTCTTGAAGGTCACTTCATTCATCCAATTTCCTAATTTCTTACTTTCTTGTCTCCTCAGTCTATCCGCGTCTCATTATTTATCCTTCGAACTATCTCAAGGTTTCCTCGAATCCTCCCAACTTAAAGTGGATAAAATATATGTATCCCTTATGCCTTCAACCATTAATTTTAACTCATGGTGAATCACTCTCATCCTGATGAGTACATACTTTTCTATTTTTATTGCTACGAGTCTTTAGGGTTTCCTCATATCTAACTCCTTTATCATTCCTCCAACTCTATTGCCTTTATATTCCTTTCCACTTCAGTTTCTTTTTATCTACCTCTCTCTTGCAATCATTTCACGAACCCACTAATCATTGACTTCAAACATCATGTCGTTCTGGGATTCTAGTCCTCAGAACAAATCTTGATGACTTTTACAATCTTAGAGTCATAATTTATCATACTCGTCCGCCTTTATTTCGGCTCTAAAGCTTCTACACTATTTCCATAACCTTGGGAAGTACTTTCCCGAAACAATTGACTGAACTTTAATCAGTTTATTATAACCTCTGGCTCCGTGCATTTCTTGGTCTTTCACTAGCGGGTGGCCTCTCTCTTAGGAGGGTAAGTGACAAAAATAGTCTTTTGTGATTCGTCCATCATTTAGAATCTCAAATGATTCCTATATTTCCCTTAGCCAGGCTCTCGCCTCTGCTGGGTTTGCTTGTTCCTTGGAACTCTGAGAGCTTAGCGACTTAAAGGTCCTGAAAGAATTTCCCACCGCACTGTCTCCTCAGGGTGGTGGTTGGGGATAATAGTCTAAATTTCTTTTAGACAGGTCCATGAATTGCCGTATAGGAGTACCGTCTCGGGTCTCCTTTCCTTACTCGACTTTCTGTTTCCTTAGTATGAAATGTTTCATCCTTCTCCCATACTTGGGGTTATCTTATACGTTAAAATCCTTGTTTTCCACTTCATTATATTATGGGCTCCTTCTTTCTTAATGGCAACCTCCCTGACTATCACATTCGGGGTTTGCCCTAAATCTCATTCCTCGAGCTATGGATTTCATCTAAATCCAGTCCTTACCCTCTTAAACGTTTGGAACCCAAATTCTGTAGGAATACCTCATTATTCCCTTATCATCTTTCTTGGTATTAATCTCTTCTCCAGTCATTGATTCTCTGCCTTCATTCATCACTTTTTCTTGGCACAATATGATCTTTTTCGATAATTCGGGTTGTATTGCAATCTCAAACAGCGTTTCGGTACCGGCTCCGCTTACCTTCACTTATATTTCCATTTTCTCAAAATCTCTTATCAACTCTCCCAAAGACATTTTCATCTTGAGTCTCTCCTTTATACTAAGGGCATTAGCCACCATTTTGGCTTTCCCTGGATGATAAAGAATCTCATAATCGTAATCCTTGATTAGCTCTAACCACCTCCTCTGGCGCATGTTGAGCTCTTTCTGTGTGAAAAATGCACTAGAGCACTTATGGCTTGTGTAAATCTCGCACTTCTCTCCATACAAGTAGTGCCTCCAATCTTTAGGGCAAAACTATTACCACGAGCCCAAGCTCATGGGTGGGGATATCGAATTTTATATTACCTTAATTATCTTGATGCGTACGTGATTACCTTGCTGTGCTGTATAAGAAGCACCCTAATTCCTTATGCGAAGCGTCACTACACATCACAACATCTCTTTTTCAATCTAGCAACGCCAACATAGGGGCCGTCACCAATCTTTGCTTCAGTTCTTAAAAGCCATTCTCGCATTTCTCTGTCCATTCGAACTTCTCAGTCTTACGAGTAAGCCACGTTAAAGGGGCTACTATCTTTACAAACATGAACGAACCTCCGGTAGTGACCGGCCAATCCTACCTCTGGTAGTCGCCCTAACTATGGTTATCAATTCCTCAGTGGTCCTTTATTCATTCTTGTCAGGATCCTCGACGGGATCCTTCTCAGCAATAATCCCTTCTAGGACAACATCCTCAACCGCTACATCCTCAATATGAACATCATCTGGTCCCGTGTTAGGACGCTCTATCGGATCCACAATCTGATTTCCAATAATTAATAAAACATCATCGCGTTGTTGCTCCTCAACCTCAGGGTTCTGAGTCCCGCTACCATTTACGATAACGAACTACGCTTCTATCACGATATTTATAAGGGTTCTCATAAGGGTTTTAACTATCAGGACTACTTTAGGTAGTCTGACTATGAACTTGGCAAGAGTTCTTATTATCTTATTAAACTTCTTATCTTAACGTCGCATCATCTTTGAGGTTTATAACTCTTAGCTCTGATACCATTTCCGTAACACCCCAAAATCCGGGGTCGGGGATCCAGGATGTCACGAGTTCCATTTCCCTTAATAACACCTAATTCTTAATAAACAATCATCTACTGCGTACTGTGACCCCACAATATACACACACACCACAAGTTATAGTCTCAGAGATGAATACCAAACAATAACACAAGTCATTTTATTCCACAATTATAAGTCATTACACCTCAAAAGGGTTTCTGAATAAATTTACATATTCTTTGCCATTATTACAATTCATAAATATACATAAGTCTGGTACATCAAAAGTTGAAAGCCTAGCCTATTGGTAGACCCTACCTCAGCTAAAACGGAATCAACGCCTACAGGAAACTGCGGAACGTTTCCTAACCGCTTGTGAATTGGGAGCTTGGTCCTGTTCATCTTTTATATCTGTTGTTGTATGATGAAAGAAGAAAGCAAGGGTGAGCAACAAGCCCACCGAAATAATATGTATAATAATTAACAATATATGAGCATTCTCATAATACTCATAAAAGTCTTGGTCAAGAAGAAATGAACCAAGTTTGATATCTTAACGCGACCAAGTCGCAAAATATTCAGTATATATGTATATATACTTTTCAAAATCTTGGAAGTCCTCTTTCATGCATAATATACACAGAGTTCCAGTTTATAACTATATAAAAATATCGTTGCAGGTGATCTCATATATCTAACCTTGTCTCAACATTTTTTTGAAAAACTTTGTCATGCATAAGATAATCATTAACCAGATATAAGTTGAAAAGATGAAGTTACAAGATACTCCAATATACTTATATATTTTCCGGATACTACTTGAACTACCACCGTTCAAGGTATCATCAGTTTCAAAAGTTCATCACATAGATGAGACTACAAGAAAAGACTTGAATAGATTCAATCTTTGAAACATAATTATAAATAATGAAGTTACGAGATACTTGATTAAGTCCCGATATATATACACCTATATATATATCTCATACTTTCCTTGGAAACCTCTGTTATGAAAAATATAAACAGAGTTATAATATCCAATGAATTTGGAAAGAATAAAACCTTGGCATAAACCTGATATCTTGCTGATCGGGCAAAGATACCAATAAGTAACCTTTTCTACTAGTAGATGGACGAATTCCCCACTGGTCATCACACTGGCCGCAATAGGACCTTATGCTGGACTACCACTCAGCCACTTACACATTTGATGGACTCCCACTGAGCCACTTACACTTTCATGAACGCCCGCTGAGCCCATGTTGCTTATGTCGACTCAAATAGACGAACTTACTTCCCGAACGATGGGCAAGTAATCAAGATGTTTTCTCAAAACAGCAACCTCGTTGCGAATGTAAAATACACCATTGAGCTGGATCCCTCAGGTTTTGAGCGAGTATTTAAATCCCCTTCGAAAGGAAGATCTTAAATATAAAAATGAGTTTTGGGATCCGCTCTAACTTTTAAAAAATTATTTTGAAGACTCGAAAACATTTTTAAGAATGTTTGGAGTAATGCTGATTTAATGAAATAAATCAGTCCCGATATATTAGAAAATATCTGAATATTATTATTTAAATAATATTCCCAAAAGGATAATCCTTATAAAAATAATTGAAGTAGAAGTTTTAAAACTTATACTTGAAATGAATAATAAATAACCAAAGATATACGATCTTTATTTAAATAATAAAAAATAATTTTGATTATCAAAACATTATTCTTTATTAAAATAAAGAATATTATTTAATAAAATAAGCGGAGTCATAAGTCCTCGAATGAATATTCAAAATAATATTCATTAAATAAAATAAACGGAGTCATAAGTCCTCAAATGAATATTCAAACTAATATTCATTAATTAAAATAAAGTTACCGAATAAACCTTATTCGATTAATGGTATTGAAAACAATTCATATATATATAAATATATATATATATATATATATATATATTATACTCGGGAACATCGACTCCCAGTTTAGAAAAATGTTCATCTTTGGGTCCCCTATACTAAGGGTATACGCAACTACTGCTTATCTCTAGTATATGTATTATGCAACTTATAAGCAATTGAATCAACAATTTGATATCAAGATTACGAAACAGACATGCATATATACCATATCAGCATGCTCCAATATATCGCAAAATTTTCTAATAACAATCATGCACTTATCACAAGATAATGCATATGCATATATACATCACAACAACAGTATAACGGGTAGAAAACTTGCCTGAGTGTTCCCGGATAGACTTAAGCTTAGAGTGGGTGAGATAACCTATGAACAACAACATAAGTCGGAATTAACCCACGGTCGCTTAAGAAACTAGACTTTAACCAATTGAACCCTAATGTTCGCTTATGGTCACTACTACGCTTAACGAATCACATAAGTCGACCGAGTACCCTCGGCTCCACCATTTTTAATAAATTAACCATTAAGAATTTTAAGGTGATTCTTTCGCGAGTACCCTACCAACTGCCTAATTCACTTTACATAATTGTTTCATACTCCAATTAGTCATTTAAGGACCTTAACCAAGGTTTCAAAGTAAGGCGAGGGGTAATCGTTCGTTCGCGAAATATCGTTACTTAAAACGGGTGTTTTTCCTAAACCGTACATCGGATTCAAGCGAACCACATATCAAAATGAAGCTTATGACATAATCTAACTAAACATGGCAAAGTCACAGATTCAATAGTTAGCTCTCTATTCGGAACACTAAACACAACCAGTTGTATGAAATTGGGCATCACGATGACTATGTTTACGCGATTACCAAGTTTTAAACCACTCCAAACAACAACAATTCAACTCACAACCAACAATACAACCAACCCTCATCCAAACCTTACTACATCAGTCCCCAAACCTCAAGAGTTTCCAATTTATACAACCCCACACATGAACTACTAGCTATACTTAAGTTTCATTAACTATAAACAAGATTTCAACATCCAAATCACTACAAATCCAATCCAAACTCTAAACACACAAGCATCATGCTTCTCATTTACTATAACTATCAAAACCATCGTAATACTCAAAGTAAAGTTAGGGTTTGGAGGTGTTATACCTTCCTTGGAGTGATTAGAGTAGCTAGGAAGTCTTAGGGAGCCTCCTACAAGCTTGATCTTTCCAAAGAAATCAAGAACACAAAGTTAGGTTTTGAAGTTTCTAAAAGTCAGATTGAAAGAACTGTCAAAATGAGGGTCTTAGCATGCTTATTTGGATGAGACTTGTGAACAAGAGTTGTAGGCCATCTCAATACCTTTCGAAAGAGCTATAGAACATACTATTTGAGTGGGTATTGAAGGAGATATGGTAGTTTGAAGTTGCTGCTCTGGTTTTGGCCGAGAGCTTTAGTTCTTGGAAAGCAAAAGTCAACTTCTAATTTGTGTTTTGTGATTTGTTTTGCCTTGGTTTGGTTGCTACCTTTTGTTTGTTAATTAAATTGTTACAATGGTAAAAATTGTGTGGCTCACAATCAACCAACCTATCCTTCCCACTTTGTCATGCTCATGTCATCTGCTTATATCATCTTGTTACACTTGTCTTCCTTTTGTTGGTGTGATGACATCATCGTCCATTAACCTCTTTGATTAACCCCTAATTACTTGGCTAATGACCGCTGATCTGTTATACGGTTCGCTTAACTTTCGTTCTCGTTTATCGTTTGAGAGATCATACCCGGGATCTTATTACTTGGGTTCCCCTAAACCTTTCTCAATATTTTATATTCCTTTTATGATCCTCTCTTATAATCCTTGAATTAAATCCTTTTAATCATGTTACCTTATACTCAATTCTTTCGGTATCTGGTGGATTTTCGGGAAAAATCAAAGTGTTCGAATTTGGATTCTGACGATCTTTACATACACTTATTTACTTTATGGAATACTAATACGATCTTAGAATTTCCATAACAGTACTGCTATATAGCGTGGTCTGATAATTTTCCTTAATCAGCATTATCAGCAAAAGTTACTATTCATCCGTGTTTCAAAAATTCCAAAAATTGGGGTTATTACATATAGTATCACCACACAAATGTCTATGAGAACAGACAGCCTTCATACTGAAGTAAGCATAGTATGTACCGATCTTTGCGGATCATTAATTACCAGTTAGTAATCCTACGACCAGGAACTATTTAAGTTTAGAGTTATCATCTTTTAGGTCTCATTATTATGATCTCATCATAATCCATAAAAAGCTTTACTCTAAATTGTGGTATATCTTATTTAAACACTTAAAATAGATAAAGCCCGCAATAAAAAACAAAACAAGTCTTTTATTAATATCAATGAAATCAAAACATATTACATAAAAGTTATTCCTAAATCCTCATACATGATTGGATTTAGGACATATCTTTTTCAATACGTTCTATGCATATAAAATATTGAGAGTATAATACACATAACTTCGAAAATACTTCAACTTTCAATATTAGTGATTTTAGAAATAAGCATTGATTACTTACAACAAAAATTCTAAATAATATCACTAATACTAAAAGTATCAAAATTATTCGTATAAGATACAAATAACTATGGTGCATATTATTTTAATATAATTTAAATTATGAGAGCGATAAGGAATGGAGTTGTCTACCCTCATAATTTAAATCAATTTAAAATAATGTTCAAACTTAATGCTATAATACTTAACTACCACAAATGTATATGACATTGTAATCATGATAATCAAGATAGTAGCACTAAGTACAAGGTACTGGATTATTGATAAATTCACAAGTCCTTTAAATATTGAAGATTTAATACTTTTGAACTTATACAAAGAATTCCTTACAAATGGGATTTTCAACTAATGTGCAATGAATGATATCCCACACTTACAAACCAATCTTGAAAGCTTAACTTTGACAAGTAATTTAATAAGTGTTTCTGCAAGTGACTCTTTGACTAAAAGACATGCTCTCAAAATAAATGATACCTGGTGTCAAGGTGCCTTGTCATAGAGTGTTCCACAGAGTTATTCGATTTGAAGTTGTTTCTAATCATAGCAAGAAATCAATCTTCTTCCATGAAGTTGACAGCTTCCCGAGATGCTTCTCTTGTCACTTAAGTTGACAGCTTCAGAGATGCTTCTCCTGTCTTTCTTACAACCTGCATAATCTATATCTATATAGCCAAACATGTTAAGTACAATATCTTTAGGGTACTTTACTCCAAGAGTTGATAGTCCCTTAAGATATCTAATAATCTTGTTAATAGCTATAAGATTGGATTCTCTATGATCTACTTAGAACCTTGTACATTGGCATCTTGAGAACATTACATGTTGTCTATTAGCATTTGAGTAAAAGAGTGAGCTTGTCACCTCTATAGCTTGTCATTGTTATCCGAGTTGCACTGATCAAGCTTAAGTGCTTCTTGTTGGTAAGTAGTCTTTCAAAATCTTCTAAATTTTGCATCTTCAAAAGATCCTTAACTTACTTGTATTGCCATCACTCTTTTGGTTTACTTGTGCTCCTAAAATAAATATTCTTTTGGCTTGCTTGAGCTCCTAAAAGAATTATTCTAATGGCTTGCTTGAAGTGATTCCAAAAAGAATTACAACTTTTCCAACATGCTCCTCCATACTTACTCTGCAATTACTTAGCAAATAATCTTGCACAAGTCTTTGTTAGTATACCAACATATAACATTATCATTATATCACTGCACATATATATAACATTATGTCCGTGCCTAATTATAAGAGAGTGATTAGTATGACGACTCTAATAGTTTATATTAAACTATAATTTCAGTCAGAGTGTCATACCATGTCCTTGACGATTTCTTGAGTAGTATACCATTTCATACCATCCTGAAGTGAGCTTGTGAAGAAGAGATATGCAAAGTCCAATAGATTTGCAACGGCAAAGTTCATGAACTGTTCTGCATTAACTTCTTCCTTTGATTCACCAATGTGGCGCCCTCCAAATCCGTGTCAAAAGTTTGGCATCCACGACAAATACACACCATATTTATATAAACCTGCTTATAACAATAATAAAGAGAATAAAAATAATATGTGGTGACCCTACTTACCAACATCCACGGATCGCAACAGATTAAAGTTTGCACACAAGCCACACACAGACACTTATATTACAAACACCTAAATCCCAACTATTAAAACTTACAACTGAGTATTAAATATTCTTACAAACTTCCAAACTTAACTATTACAAAAGTCTTCAGTTAGCTTAATCCACTTAACCTGGAATCCTAGCTCGTGCACTTGGTTGGGGATCCTCGCTACCAATAGTTTCCTTCTTAATTGGAAAAGAACATAAACAGAATGGCACAAATGAGCGAACTAGCTCAGGAAGTCACATTGACAATACTGAGATTAAATAATGATCAAGTGAAATGATTTAAGGTATCAAGTTTATGGCTAAGAAAAGATTTAGAATTGGATATTAAATTTTCTTTTAAAAACCAAGGTTAGGCTGCTGATCAGTCACGCACTAACCCGAGCAAGGCTCACAACTCTGCTCTAATTACAGGATCCAAGGCACACATTGGCCTAACTTGACCACCAATCCGGTCTGACCACGAATCTGGTCCATATTTTATAAAATAATTCAATTCTATAATAATAACTGAATAAACAATGTAAAGCAATAAATAGAATCATAAACAACATTGAGTGTCAAATATAAGATGGTTTGCAATCTTCACAAGGGAACAATATGGCAAATACAAAAATTGGCTATCAGCCGGTATAAGAATTGGATAACAAAGGAATTAAAGTCTCATAGTTATATGGACTAGTCTTCCAAAGTATAAGGTATAAAGGTTGATTTTTAAACAATTTTGGTTCAGTGATTGGTATTTAGTTTGTATGTATTTGTGGAGTAGTATCGTATATCTGTGGTTCGTATCTGGGTATTCAACAATCAATGGTTCAGAAAGAACAAGGCTTGTGGCTCAAAGATCAATACTGGAATCAAGGTTTAGGGTTCAGTGCTTCAAAGAACTTGCAATATAAAATAAAACTATCAATTATTCGCAATATATTTTGAGAAGGTTCAGATTACTTGCCTCGTCTTAATCTGCTAACACTTCACTGGCTTTCAATCACTATCTCTTATTCACCAACTATCTTCTTCCCTTTCCTACGCCTTGCTTCTTCTGCTCAGACACCACAAGTATCTATCAATACGTACCTCACTTGATTCTATTCGGTATAAGCTTCTATCTACCCTTCATTTCACCCAAATCCGATTTACGGATTGAAAGTTACGATTAAAACAGTCAAACGATACATGTATATGCATATAACACATCAATAAGTTCACATATAGCACATAACAGGTAAGATATTTGATGAAAATAATTTTCAAAGAGGATTTGATGTTAAAATGATTTGTTTCGGATATTTAATACGAATTTTTAAATATTTTCGGAATTAAAATGAGCCGTTGAATCATTTTAAAATAATAAATATAGTTCGATTGCTCGAATCTGACTTTAAAATTATTTTATAATAATTATCGAGCCTTGAAAGTATTTTAAAATAATATTTTAAAATACGAAACTATTTTTCAAATTTTTAAAACAACATAAATAACAAATCTAATTAATTAATCAATTAAAATTAATTAATATTTAATTAAATTAATTAATCAATTAATATTTGAATTAATTGATCAATTGACTAATTAATTATCAAATAAAATTAATTAACTAATTAATTCACATTTAATTTTAAATTAAAATAAATTTTCAGAATTAAAAAAATTAATTTTTGGAATTTTAAAAAATAATTAAAATAATTTCTGAAAATAATTATAAAAAAGGAAATACAATTTTTTGAAAATAAATAAAATAGAAATCTATTTTTTGTAAGTTTTTAAAACAGGAGAGACTAAACTGCAAATCGGGGCAAACTACAGGGGTTATTCTGTAATTTGGTCCTCCCCGTCGCCGGTTACCGGCCGGACGCCATTAACGACGGTCCAAGCTTTTTCGGCGACACAAATACAGTCCAGAACGATTTCAAATTAACAGGGGATGATCTCTGAGATGCCAGGAACACAAATATACAAATAAAACTATCAACAAATCAACGAAACGGCCGGAATCGTCGCCTGAAAATCTTGCCGCCGCCTGGGTTCGATTTTCCGATGAACACCTTCCAGGAATCGTTCGTTGATTCCAAATACACCATTCGATTCGTTGTTAAACGATCTATTTAATCATGCAATCAATTCTAACAGATAACCCCTAAACAAGAAACACCTAAATTCCATTGAAAACATTCATATAAACCCTAATTCATGAATTCGAAATTAAAACCCAATTTTGAACATGTTATTGAACTCCAAATCAGTCATATAATATATCAAAATCATCAGGAAGAAAAGCTCTACAACATGCAATCATCAAATCATACAAACAATCTCTCGAACAAAAATTCATAATTTAAATCAAACTAATTCTAAATTAAGTAAAAATATAGAAAATAAACCTTTGATTCTGCAGTTATGAAACTTGTTGATTCTGATAGTACACCTCACGACCTTCGTTTTGAGTACTCGAGCTTTCCAAACAGAGTTCGATAACACCTCAAAAAGCTTGTCTGATTCTCAGAAACTTATATGAAATTAAGGTTTTTCTCTGTAAAATTATATATTTAACTGTTTGCAAATAATTTTCTATACAAAATAAAATACGGTAAAGGGTATTTATATTTACGAAATATTGGTACCCCATTGGATCATACCGGATATAAAATAGTACATTTATTTGATAAAACAGATCCAAAACGGTACCGGTTTCAGGATAATTATCCAAATCTATACATTTTGTACTGCGGTCTTGGTCTCAGCGCTTTGGTTACACGTATTACGAGAAGATAATTGTATTAGCTTAATAGAAAGATCCCGTCTCTAGAAAATACGGGGTTTTACCGATTTATCGAAACAAATTTTGTATCGAAAATATTACGCCGGGACCCGTATGGGGAAAACCGTACTCCGGATCGGAAAAGTCGAAACATGGAAAATGCTCGGAATATTGCAATTTGGTTAGGAAGGAGTTTTTGAAAGAGTTTAGGGTTGTAAAAACCTAAGAACGGTTGAAGTCGGTTGGTTCCCGGTTGTACAAAATAGTTTTTAGTTACTCGGAAAAATAATTTATTAAATCCATAAATCTTTTATAAAATCATAAAACAACATAAAAAATAATAGAAAGATATGACAATTATCTATACTTTATTTTGGACATATAAAAATTAAAATACTCAAATTATATCATATTTAAATATCCAACCACATATGCCATTTAATAAATAGTTCACAAAATGAATACAATAAATACATTTATTAGCAAAAATAATTACACGCTATGTCCTAGATATTACATCCTTCCCCCTTAAAAGGATTCTGTCATTAGAATCTCTTAAAAAAACAAATGAGGGTACTTCTCTCACATATCGCTTTCTAACTCCCAGGTTAATTCTTCAACTTTGGGTTTCTCCACAATACTCTTACTAACTTTACAACTTTATTCCTTAACACTTTCTCTCTTTCTTCTAGAATCTCTATCGGACTCTCTACATACGACAAATCTGCCTGAAGTTCTATCGTTTCATACTCAATTATATGCCTGGAGTCTGGATTATACTTCTTCAGCATCGATACATGAAAAACATTATGAATGTGCTCCAAATGCGGGGGTAATGCTAATTCGTAGGCTACTTTTCCAACACGCTTCAAAATCTCAAAAGGTCTGATGTATCTAGGACTTAGCTTTCCTTTCTTGCCAAAGCGGGTCAATCTTTCCATGGTGACACTTTTAACAACACTAAATCTCCTTCTTCAAATTCCATATCCTTCCTTGATTGATCTGCATACTTTCTTTGACGGTCTTGAGTTGCAATTAACCTTTTTCTGAATAACTACAACAAATTCTTTCATCTGTTGCACCAATTCAGGTTCAAATATCTTGCGTTCTCCTACTTCATCCCAATATACTGGCGATCGATATTTACATCCGTAAAGAGCTTCATAGGGTGGCATCCCAATACTGGTATGATAATTGTTGCCGTAAGAAAATTCTACCAAGGGTAAATGCTCGTCCCAACTTTCTTTGAAATCAATTGCACAAAAGCGTAATATGTCTTCAATCGTCTGATTTGTTCTTTCGCTTTGGCCGTCTATCTGTGGATGGTAAGCCGTACTCATATTCAATTTGGTTCCCAAACATTCTTGAAAACTTCTCTAAAATCTCGAATTAAATCTTGGGTCTCGATCAGATACGATAGACACAGGAACTCCATGACGAATTACTATCTCTTTCAGGTACATGTGAACCAACTTGTCTAGCAAAAATCTTTCATTTATAGGTAGAAAATGAGCTGACTTGGTAAGTCTGTCTACTATAACCCAAATGGCATCGTGATTTTCTTTTGTCCTTGGTAATACGACTATAAAATCCATGGAAATATGCTCCCACTTCCATTCTAGAATCTCTAATGGCTGCAATGGTCTCTGGTGCTCTTCCTTGACCCTTTGACATGTATAACACTTACTAACCCATTCTACAATTTCTCTTTTCATATCTGGCCACCAATAATTTTCCTTTAAATCTCTATACATTTTGGTACTTCCTGGATGAATTGAATATCTTGAATTATGAGCTTCCTGTAGAATTTCATTCTTTAACTCTGTTACAGGTGGAATCCAAATTCTAGAAGAAAACCTAGGTATACCTTGCTCATCCTTTCATGTGCACAACTCTTCGCCCACCAAACGATTGATGTCCTGATCCATTACTCTCTCTTGACACTTCTTGATCTTTTCTAATAATTCTGGCTGGAAAGTCATACTATACATCTTCGCTTCATCAGGCTTGCAAACTCTGATTTCCAATTCCAATTTCTGAAATTCGTTGTATAACTCCTCGGGTACTGTTAACACATTCAACTTCTCTTTTCGACTTAATGCGTCTGCCGCAACGTTTGCTTTACCTAGGTGATAATTAATTGTACAGTTGTAGTCCTTGATCAACTCCAACCATCTTCTATGCCTCATATTGAGTTCCTTTTGCGTGAATATGCACTTTAAACTTTTATGATCTGTATAAATCTCACATATTTCTCCATATAAATAATGTCTCCAAATCTTTAAAGCGAATACTATAGCTGCTAGCTCCAAGTCATGAGTAGGATACTTCTGTTCATGAGGTTTAAGTTGTCTCGATGCATATGCAATAACCTTGTTGTACTGCATCAAAACACAACATAGTCCCTTATGAGAAACATCACCATAGATTATAAAATTTCCTTGATCATCTGGAAGTGACAAAATAGGTTCCGTGATTAATCTCCGCTTCAATTCCTAAAAAATTTCTTCACATTTGTCGGTCCATATAAACTTCTCATTCTTCCGGGTAAGTTTTGTCAAAGGCGTCACAATCTTCAAGAAATCTTGAACAAATCATTAATAATATCCCGTTAATCCCAAGAAACTTCTCACTTCTGTTGGTTTGTTTGACCTCTCCCAATTTATAATAGCTTCGATCTTTGCCGGGTCCACTTTGATCCCTTCATTACTGACTATGTGCCCCAAGAACTGAATTTCCTGTAGCCAAAACTCACACTTTGAGAATTTAGCATATAACTTTTCCTTCCTCAAAATTTCCAAAGATATCCTCAATTGCTCAGCATGGTCTTTTTCTCTCTTCGAGTAAATCATAATATCATCTATAAACACAATGAAAAACTTGTCCAAATATTCTTTAAAAATTCTGTTCATTAAATCCATAAGCGCTGTTGGGGCATTGGTTAATCCAAAATACATCACTAAAAATTCATAAGGTCCATACCTTGTTCTGAAAGTTGTCTTTGGTATATCTTCCAGCTTAATCTTCAATTGGTGATATCCCGATCTCAGATCAATCTTGGAGAAATACTTGGCTCCCTTTAGTTGGTCAAACAAATTATCAATTCGAGGTAACGGGTACTTATTCTTGATTGTAAGCTTATTGAGTTCTCGGTAGTCGACGCATAATCTCATGCTTCCGTCTTTCTTCTTAACAAGTAGTGCTGGTACACCCCATGGGGATACACTGGGTCTAATTACTCTTTTTTCTAACAATTCCTTCAATTGCTTTACTAATTCTTTTATTTTGACAGGCGCTATTCTATACGGGGCCTTGGATACTGGTTCTGTTCCAGGTTCTAAGTCGATTGCAAACTCAATTTCTATGTCTGGAGGAAGTCCTGGTAACTCATCGGGAAACAGGTCTGGGAACTCGTTACTACTGGAATATCTTCAAGTTTTGCTGGAACCTGACTTCTATAAATCACTGACGCAATGAAATGCTCGCATCCTTGTTGTAGTAGTTTCTTAGCTTGAATCATCATTAAAAACTTCTTCGCTTGCTTACCACCTTTAAACGTTACCACTTTCTCATCTAAAGTCTTTATAATTACCTTCTTATTACGATAGTCTATCTGAGCATCGTACTTAGATAACCAGTCCATTCCTAGAATAACGTCAAACTCTCCTAACTTAAATGGTATCAAATCCACACAAAACATATTATCAGAAATTTCAATCTCACAGTTCACACATACTTGACTAACAGATACACGTTATTGATTTTCTAATTCCATGGTCATTATTTCATTTAAACACTCAACCGGACAATTTAACTTAATAACAAAATCTTGAGAAATAAACGATAGAGTTGCTCCCGAATCTATTAACGCTTTGGCACACAAAGAATTCACATTAAGCGTACCTGCCACGACATCAGTATCCTGGATAGCGTCCTTCACAGACATGTCAAAAACTCTAGCTCTTGGAGTCTCATTCAATACTGGTGTGGATCTCATGATTCTCAATGCATTATTAACTGGGGCTGGTGTCTTCCAATCCCTCGCTATGTGTCCTGGCTTTCCGCATTTAAAACATATAAATCCAACTGCTGGAACCTTGATTGCTGGATTCTGGGAAGATTGGTCTTTATTCACTGGCTCTCTTCCTGGAAGGTTACGGCACTCCCTTGAATAGTGCCCTTCCTGATTACACTTATAACAAACTACATTCAATTTATTACAAACTCCTCCATGTTTCTTCCCAAATACCTGACAATCTGGTAAAGTTAGCCTTAGCTGATTTGGCTGGTTCACAGTGGCTGAATGGTTGCCTTGACCTCCGTCGCCTGCATTTTGTTTATTAAAATTAAAATTTCTCCCTGGCTAAAACTTGCCTTTCTTCTGGTTGAAATTTAGAATCTTCCCTGCTTGGGTCTGACCTTCAGTTCCTTCAAACTTTATTTTCTTACTCTCTTTCTCCTTCTGTGATATTTCACTCTCCGTCTCTGCAATCATGGCCTTCTGTACAACTCCTGCATAGGTATCCAATTCAAATAGGGCTACCTTCCATATGATCCATGGCTTTAAACCTTGCTGAAATCTCTTAGCTTTTTTCCTATCCGTATCCACATATGATGGTACAAACCTTGACAATTTCTCAAACTTGCTTTCATAGTCAGCTACCGACATATTTCCTTGCTTTAGCTCTAAGAACTTCAACTCCATTTGATCTTGAACAAACTGAGGAAAATACTTCTCTAGAAATAACTCCCTGAATCTCTCCCAAGTAATAGCATCTGTGCCTTCCAATGTCTTCACAGTTTCCCACTAGTAGGTAGCTTCATTCTTCAAATAATAACTTGCAAACTCAACCTTCTGTTCCTCTTTTACCTTAACCAAAGCAAATGGCTTCTCTATTTCCTTTAACCAAACACTCACTTCAATTAGATCTAAAGAACCTTTGAATTCTGGTGGATTCACTGCCTGAAAAGTCTTAAAAGTTACCTGAGGGTTGGTTTGTCTTTGCTGTTGTTGAGTCAGGTTGAGGGTTTGTTGAGCCAAGATCTGAAGAATCTGGGCTACTGTTGGGTCTATGGGGTCTGGATTTGCATTCTGGTTGTTATTATCTTGGTTGTTGTTGTTGGTTTCATCATTTTGGTTGGTAGAACGGGTATTTCTTCTGGGAGGCATTTTCTGTAAAGAATCAAACAACTTATTTGGCCTTTAAATCAAATCCTTTTTATGAAAAGCTTTTGTAAAACAGAAATATCTCTTTTTGAAAACATTTGTAACAGTTGAACTAAGTAAATCGCATGCTTCTTTACATGATGTAAACAGTTAAGGGGATAGGGTACATGGTATCAAAAGAGTTAATACTGGTGCAATAAATAAAGTAAAACAGAACAGGTACAGTAATGTAAATGACAATGCTGGAAAAGAAAAGGTACTGATATATATAGATCAAAGTTTTGGTAGTACAAGTGTGAAAACACTTCAAAAGTAAAAGCAAAAGGGGTACAACAGGCCTACACACTACTCAGCAGATCTAGTCTATAAATACAAGCCAAACGTCTACTGATACACACTACAAACTTATGTATATAATAAAACAACCACAACTCTGGCTCAACATCTTTGTATCTAGCTCTAAGGAAACTCTGGTCCATAAAGCCTCTCAAGATCCTCCATCACCTCTCTAGCCCATCCCATAAGAGCATCAGGGCCTGCATACTCACATGTAGCTCCATGCATTCTAGCCTCAAGAACCCTCTGTATCACATGAATCTCCTCCCGAAGCTCCCTCACACTCATGTCAACATCTATAGTCTTCACTATATGCTGTAGCTCCCGAATCTGTGCCAACAGGGCCTCACGCTCCAAAAAAAGAGCCTCATATCGGAAATAAGAAACATGATGTGGAGTAGATTGAAATGGTGAACCCGCAACTGAATGCCTAGTAGAATCCGAACTAGAAGGTGGGGGTCCTCGGATAGGTGGCCTCATACCGGGAGGTGGAATAGCCTGCAACGTATAGCCTTTGTCACAACAGGAGGTAGTATATCCAATACTGGTGAAAGAGCAGGTCGTGGATCAGATGACGGTCCTCCTGCCGAAGGCTCCGAATTATCAGATGGTACTGGAATGATAGAATCTTCCATCTCTGCTATCTGAAAATCATATCGCAAAATATGAATCTCGAACCACAACATGAAGCATACTAACACCTATTATTAAGTCGCACTCAACCTCTCGGCGTTCTATCTTTCTATTCCTTACTTCTAATCCGATCCCTCTACCTATTCCCGACAGTCTAGGCTTGTGTCAGTGACTTATAACCTGTAGCTCTGATACCAAACTTGTGGCGCCCTCCAACCCCGGGACAGAAGTTTGGGGTCCATAACACATATACCATATATATAAACCTGCTTATAACAATAATAAAGAGAATAAAAATAATATGCAGTGTCCCTACTTACCAACATCCACGGATCGCAACAGGTTAAAGTTTGCACACAAACCACACACACACACTTATATTACAAATGCCCAAATCCCAACTATTTAAACTTATAATTGAGTATTAAACATTTTTGCAAGCTTCCAAACTTAACTATTACAAAAGTCTTCAGCTAGCTTAATCCGCTTAACCTGGAATCCTAGCTAGTGCACTTGGTTGGGGATCCCCGCTACCAATAATTTCCTTCTTAACTGGAAAAGAACATAAACAGAATCGCACAAATGAGCTAACTAGCTCAGCAAGTCACATTGACAATACTGAGATTAAACAATGATCAAGTGAAATGATTTAAAGTATCAAGTTTATGGCTAAGCAATGATTTAGAATTGGATATTAAATTTTCCTTTTAAAACACAAGGTTAGGCTGTTGATCAGTCACGCACTAACCCCGGGCAAGGCTCACAGCTCTGCTCTAAAAACTGGATCCAAGGCACACATTGGCCTAACTTGACCACCAATCTGGTCCACATTTTATAAAACAATCCAATTCTATAATAATAACTGAATAAACAATGTAAAGCAATAAACAAAATTATAAACAACATTGGGTGTCAAATATAAGATGGTTTGCAATCTTCACAAGGGAACAATATGGCAAATACAAAAATTGGCTATCAGCCGGTATAAGAATTGGTTAACAAAAGAATTAGTCTCGTGGTTATATGACTAGTCTTCCAAAGAATAAGGTATAAAGGTTTGAGTGTTAAATAATTTCGGGTTCAGTGATTGGTATTTAGTTTGTATGTATTTGTGGAGTAGTATCGTATATCTGTGGTTCGTATCTGAGTATCCAACAATCAATGGTTCAGAATGAACAAGGCTTGTAGCTCAAAGATCAATACTGGAATCAAGGTTTAGGGTTCAGTGCTTCAAAGAACTTGCAATATAAAACAAAACTATCAATTATTCGCAATATATCTTGAGAAGGTTCAGATTACTTGCCTCTTCTTAATCTGCTAACACTTCACTGGCTTTCAATCACTATCTCTTATTCGCCAACTATCTGCTTCCCTTTCCTACGCCTTGCTTCTTCTACTCAGACACCACAAGTATCTATCAATATGTACCTCACTTAATTCTATTCGGTATAAGCTTCTATCTACCCTTCGTTTCACCCAAATCCGATTTACTGATTGAAAGTTACGAATAGAAAAGTCAAATGATACACGTATACGCATATAACACATCAATAAGTTCACATATAACACATAACACGCAAGATTATTGATAAAAATTACTTTTTCAAAGAGGATTTGACGTTAAAATAAATTTTTTCGGAAATTTAATACGAATTTTTAAACATTTTTCAGAATTAAAACGGGCCGTTAAATCATTTTAAAATAATAAACAGAGTTCGATTGCTCGAATCTGACTTTAAAATCATTTTATAATAATTATCGAGCCTTGAAAGTATTTTAAAATAATATTTTAAAGCTTAAAACTATTTTCAGAATTTTTAAATCAACATAAAGAATTAAATCTAATTAATTAATCAATGAAAATTAATTAATATTAAATTAAATCAATTAATCAATTAATATTCGAACTAATTGACCCATTAACTAATTAATTATCAAATAAAATTAATTAATTAATTAATTCAAATTTAATTTTAAATTAAAATAAATTTTCAGAATTAAAAATATTGATTTTTGGAATTTTAAAAAATAATTAAAACAATTTCTGAAAATAATTATAAAAAGGAAATACAATTTTTTGAAAATAAATAAAACAGAAATCTGAGTTTTATAAGTTTTTGAAACAGGAGGGACTAAACTGCAAATCAAGGCAAACTACAGGGGTTATTCTGTAATTTGGTCATCCCCGTCACCGGTTACCGGCTAGACGCCAATAACGTCGGTCCAAGCTTTTCCGGCGACACAAATACAGTCCAGAACGGCTTCAAATTAACAGGGGATGATCTCTGAGATGCCAGGAACACATATATAAACCATTTGAATTGTTCGTTGATTCCAAATACACCTTCCAGGAATTGTTCGTTGATTCCAAATACACCATTCGATTCGTTGTTAAATAATCTATTTAATCATGCAATCAATTTTAACAGATAATGTAATATCCTATATTTTCAGATATTATTTTTATAATTATTTGGATTTGTTTATGTGATTTTTATGTGAATTTTGGTGAATTATCTGATATTGGAATTGGTGTTTGGGTGTTTATATGTGATATTATTTGAGTATTTTAATTTTTATGTGCTCAGAATAAAATATAGATAATTGTAATATTTTTCTCGTAATTTTTGGACTGTTAGATGATTTTATAATGATTTATGGATTTATTAATTATTTTCTGAATAATTACAAAACTATTTTATAAAGCCGGGAATCGTCTAACCTCAACCGTTTTTGCGTTTTTACAACCCGAAACTCTTCGGAAAACTCATTCCTAACCTAATCTGGTAATTCTGGACATTTTTGGTGTTTTGACTTTTTCGATCCGGATTACGGTTTGACCTGTGCGCGTCCCGGCGCAAAATTTTCGATACGCTAATCATTTCGGTAGATCAATAAAAACCTTATTCTCGAGAGACGGAATATTTTTAAAATATTTTCTCATATGGTGTTTTATAAAAAGCTCAGTTTTGATAATTATTCAATTCTAGTATTGAATTGTATCATTTTTATAGTTACTTAGCGGCTAAGTAACTAATTTAACGATCCAAAACGATCCAGAACGATCCAATATTCCATAAATATAAATAGCCTATTTCTTATTTCGTTTATTCCGTTTATTCATTTGCAACCAGTTAAAATACCGTAAATACAGAGAAAACCCTAGAAAACCGATACATTCCCGAGAATCAAACACAAGAACGAAGGCGTTATCGAACTCCGATTCGGGTGTGCAGCATATCAAAACGAAACTCTCGAAATCTTCTTTCTGAATCAATCATCAGTTTCTGCCCAGAAATCATGGTAATTTTCTTAATTATTTATTTATATTTGAATTATTTGATAATTAAATTATGAAAATTATTTCTTGATGTTGTTGATGTGATTTGGTGCTTCCATGTTATAGAGCATGTTTTTCTGGTCGATTTAGTATATTATACTTCAAAAATAGAGTTCAATATCATATAGAAATTAAGGTTTGATTTTCTGAAAATTTCTTGAATATGTGTTCTTGGTGTTCTTGAAGAATTCTGAAAATCAAAGTCAATTTTGAAGGTGTTATTGAACACCAAATCACAAGTATTTGTAGCCATTTTGAAGCCCTCAATCTTCTCTATCTATATCTGCCATCAAATCGTTTCAACAGTTGGTAAATTTTAAAAATCAATTTTTAGGGTTAATATTCGAATTTTGGGGCTTTTTGATTAAGCAGTATTTGGCTTGTTTTGATCCTGTAGATAGATTGTATATTGTTCAAACTTTATTTTGGAATATAGTACGTTAAATTTGGTGATGTTTTGGGGTCTGGCCGGATTTTAGTTAAGCTCGCCGGCGTTGGTTCGTTAATCGCCGGAATCGATGTTATAATCCCTGTACATCGTTGTTTTTACTGGATTTGTTGATGTTGAGTCGTATTTGTACGATTGTGGCAAAAGAATCGATCACAGCAGTTCTGGTTGTCTGGCATCGGGCTTCGCCGGGAATTCCCCTCGCCGGAATCTGCAGAATTATCCGGCGGGTTGGGGTCGTTCTTGGCGACCCGATTAACCCGGTTCCGACCAGTTCCTGACTCGTTTTCCAGAATTCCTAACTCGGTTTTGATCTTAAATTCACCAAAATCCTATTCTGAAAATGTTTCTGCATTTTCTGTTTTATTTTAATTCAGAAATCTTATTTTTAATTTTTTAAAATTCATTCTTATTTTAAAAATCACTATTTTAATTCTGAAAATTTATTTTAATTCAAAAATAAATTCAAATTATTTAATTAATTAATTTTAGTTGATAATTAATTATTTAATTAGTCAACTAATTTAAATTTTAATTGATTAATTAATTTAATTAGTTATTAATTAATTTTAATTGATTATTTAATTAGATTTAATTATTTATTTTGTTTTAAAAATTCTGAAAAATAGTTTCGAGCTTTAAAATATTAGTTTTAAATAATTTTCCAGGCTCAATAATTATTATAAAATTATTTTTGGGTGTTCGAGCCCTATTATTTAATTATAAAATGATTCGGAGACCGTTTTTAATTCTGAAAAATGTTCAAAAATTCATAATATATCAACCATTCGTCCGTTTAATACGACACGAACGCCTCTAAACTCAGAAAAATATTTCGCTTACAATAAAAATACTTTCGAGACCCAAATCCTTTTCATTTCGAAAGGTTGCTTGTTTTACAAGTTATTCTGAGTCGATTATTGATCGATAAATCATATTTTTGACCCGATTTGAGTTTTAAAAACACCGAGTCGACCCTTCTGATGAACTGAGTCTTATGTGATATGAATTATGTGATATATGAGTTATGTGCTTACGTGCTATATGAATTATGTGTGTATGTGGATCAAGAGTCCTGTGATTGTCTGCTATATTTATGTGTTGGCTATCGTATGGGTAGACGATAGGATTTTGACGCGCAGTTCGTCGAGTGATTATCGTTTAGACAATTAAAGCTATATCTTTTAATTATAGATGTGGATCTCTCGAGTTGATCGGGACAAGACGTTGGATAAAGAATGAGATGGAATGGTATTGGGTATCTGGATTCTAGCAATCGCAGGAGCAACATATTGATGGAGTGTTGAAAAGAAAGATGGTGATGTTTTGAGACAGAATGTCAGAATAGATGCCTCTTTACGAGTGTGACTAACTACTAAAACCCAAAGGCAAGTATCCCTATCATCACTTATTGTTCAAGTGGTATTTATTTTAAATCTTTTCATGCAAGTATTGCTTTCCCTATTCAGTCCGGAATAGATAAATGTTTTATATATCGCTAAATTGAATAATTCTGTTTATGCAAGTATTCTTCCGCTATTCTATGTTGAGAGTAGCTAAGTGATTTTACTTATCCAATTATCGGATTTACAAATGTTTTGGATTTTGAGAAAAGTAATTTGGTTGCGAATATTTCTACCCAAGAATTGGGAGAATAAAATTTTTTCGGGTGTCGATTATTATGACCCCATTTCAATAAAAGGTTTTAATATTGGATCTTAATTGCGTAAGTGACCGGGAAGGACGGTCCAGCGGAGGGCTATTTCTAACTGCCATATGGAATATTATGACACAATTTTGCCACAGGCAGGTATATTGCCTTTTTGTTTGAGTACTCGTGTTTTGGGGTCACGTTTCTATGAATCATGACCTTGTGCTATCACACGGGCTGATCAGCATGTGATAGTACGTCCGTCGGTGGATGATCCTAATCTAAATTATCATATCGTTTTTGATATTCATAGAATAAATGATTTATCTACTATTTCTGTTTTAGAATAATGGTAAAATGCAGTTTTGATTTAGATTTTGATTTATGCTGATACTTACGTTGTTGTTAAATATCAAAGGTGGTATTAGTATAGATGATTGGTGTTGACTTCAGTATGGGATGTTGTGAGCATCAAAGTTCGTAGTGATATCTAATTTGATATGATAACAAAATAAGTATTAATTTCCAGAGTTCGGTTTTGAGTAAAGTTTATGATTCAATCCATAATCATTGTTTCTTGTTATTGTTGTTTACGATATTTCCGTAAACACTGTTTTACGAGTTTTATTCTCGTCAAGATTCAAAGTATTGCTGAAGCATTTCGCTCAAAAATATCAAAATGGTTTTGAATACAATTAAGGTATCAATTCTGGGATTCCTCAACTAAAGTTTTATGATTCGGCAATTATGATTTCAAATGTTCTGCTCTAATGCAGATGTCAATTTTATATCAAAACGACCATATATATATGCTATAATGATCTTGCTGAGCATTTCTTCCGCTCATACTTGCCTGTTTTCAAATTTAACCTCCAGTGAGGATTAGCTTGCGCAAGTTAGTTGCGTAATTCGAGGAAGCAAGGAAGAAGCTTTTGGAAGGTGGTTGGTCCAAGGTTGCGGACTAGTGTAAGTTTTATTGTATAAAGTTGTTTATATTATATTGTATTATATTATGTTATTTTATTTGGGCCTAGTATACTTCATTTCGAAGTTATACTAGTGGGTTTAGTTTTGAGTTGGAAATTGTTGAAAAGAGTTTTAAAGAGAAAGTGAAAAAAATTATTTTGGAATTTGGGATTCTTGTTTCTAGAACTGTAACCATAAAAGATCTTGGATTAGTTTCGGGACATAGATGATAAATATCTTCCGCTGCCATTTGCTTATTAATTAAACAGGTTGATTTGGATTGAGGTTTCATAGTGACGACCAAATCCTCTGACCCCAGATTTGGGGGCGTTACAGGTTGGTATCATAGCTGAGGCTATAGTAAACTAGAAACGAGAGTGTGTAGGAGTGCGTATAGTTATGTGAGGACGATTGAGCTCATATCGAGTTCCTGTTGGACTATTGGATATAGTACCAACGAATATGTTAAGATAGGCGCATTCGTTCGAGATGGTTGTGTTGAGCTGGATGGAACTCTGGGAAGCTCCAAACTTCTATGGTGGAATCTTCCAAGGCTACTACGGTTCGACGACGATGAAGATTATCGATATCCTTGGAACACGAAGAAGCGTCTAGAATCAGATGGCGAGTTAACTGGAGAGTTTAAATTGGAGATAAATATTAAGACTTTGGCAATACCTTCCCTTTCTTTAACTTCTTTTGTCATCTCTCAAAAAGAGGTATCTTTTAGAGGATATTCCTTAACACTCTTTTGGTCATTTTATGCCAGAATTTTTGTTCTCTAGACTTTATTTCCTTCAGAAATATCAGCTTTGAAATCTTTCCAGTTTTATTCATTTGATTTTGGATTCCTTTGATATTTTTTTTATTCTGACTGAGATGAACAAACCTAATTATAGGGGACACAAGGTATACATGTCTGTGTGATAGGAGTTGGATGGGACGCCATCACTTGTGTGTGTTGTGAATACATGAAGGTTAACAACCTTTAGTAGTGTCTTAATTTGGACACGCAATACCAAGTTCATTTGATCATATTGATCTCTCAGTTATTCCTTCATTTCAACAATACTTTTTCTCAAATTCAGATTTTGGTCCCGTTATGATATCAAATTCTCTTCTTTTTAAAATTCCATGATTTTATCATTCCAAATATTCGAAGGTATGTCAATCAAATTAAGCTGAGTTATCCTGGTCAAGTCAAAGCAGGGTTATGTGATGGGATTATCAAGAGCAACAGTGGATTGCAATGCGATTAAAATATCAGGGGTTTATAGCGAAGTCAATCTGTTTCTTTATTTCTCTATCTCTCTCTTTCTTTTCTTCCCTCTATCTTTCTCTCTATTCTTCTTTCTCGCAATCAGTAAAGCGATTCTATTGAGGAATTGTTCAAAAGAGGTGAATGGAACAGTGGTGCACGGTGAAGCTCCTATAAAAATTTTATTATACAAGGAATACAAGATTTGTTTGAGATCATGGAAAATTAAGGTTATTTGGAAACAGAAAGTTGGTTAGAAAACCTTTAGTGCTTTCTTCTGCTGATTCCGAGGATGGAATCATTATAAGGAGGGTAGATTGTAATATCCCATATTTTCAGATATTATTTTTATAATTATTTGGATTTGTTTATGTGATTTTTATGTGAATTTTGGTGAATTATCTGATATTGGAATTGGTGTTTGGGTGTTTATATGTGATATTATTTGAGTATTTTAATTTTTATGTGCTCAGAATAAAATATAGATAATTGTGATATTTTTCTGGTAATTTTTGGACTGTTAGATGATTTTATAATGATTTATGGATTTATTAATTATTTTCTGAATAATTACAAAACTATTTTATAAAGCCGAGAATCGTCCAACCTCAACCGATTTTGCGTTTTTACAACCCGAAACTCTTCGGAAAACTCCTTCCTAACCCAATCTGGTAATTCCGGACATTTTCCGTGTTTTGACTTTTTCGATCCGGATTACGATTTGACCTGTGCGCGTCCCGGCGCAAAATTTTCGATACGCTAATCATATCGGTAGATCAATAAAACCCTTATTCTCGAGAGACGAGATATTTTTACAATATTTTCTCATATGGTGTTTTATAAAAAGCCCGGTTTTGATAATTATTCAATTCTGGTATTGAATTGTATCGTTTTTATAGTTACTTAGCGGCTAAGTAACTAATTTAACGATCCAAAATGATCCAGAACGATCCAATATTCCATAAATATAAATAGCCTATTTATTATTTCGTTTATTCCGTTTATTCATTTGCAACCAGTTAAAATACCGTAAATACAGAGAAAACCCTAGAAAACCGATACGTTCCTGAGAATCAAACACAAGAACGAAGGCGTTATCGAACTCCGATTCGGGCGTGCAGCATATCAAAACAAAGCTCTCGAAATCTTCTTTCTGAATCAATCATCAGTTTCTGCCCAGAAATCATGGTAATTTTCTTAATTATTTATTTATATTCGAATTATTTGATAATTAAATTATGAAAATTTGTTCTTAATGTTGTTGATGTGATTTGATGCTTCCATGTTATAGAGCATGTTTTTCTGGTCGATTTGGTATATTATACTTCAAAAATAGAGTTCAATATCATATAGAAATTAAGGTTTGATTTTCTGAAAATTTCTTGAATATGTGTTCTTGGTGTTCTTGAAGAATTCTGAAAATCAAAGTCAATTTTGAAGGTGTTATTGAACACCAAATCACAAGTATTTGTAGCCGTTTTGAAGCCCTCAATCTTCTCTATCTATATCTGCCATCAAATCGTTTCAACAGTTGGTAAATTTTAAAAATCGATTTTTAGGGTTAATATTCGAATTTTGGGGCTTTTTGATTAAGCAATATTTGGTTTGTTTTGATCCTGTAGATAGATTGTATATTGTTCAAACTTTATTTTGGTATATAGTACGTTAAATTTGGTGACGTTTTGGGGTCTGGCCGGATTTTAGTTAAGCTCGCCGACGTTGGTTCGTTAATCGCTGGAATCGATATTATAATCCCTGTACATCGTTGTTTTTACTGGGTTTGTTGATGTTGAGTCGTATTTGTATGATTGTGGCAAAAGAATCGATCACAACAGTTCTGGTTGTTTGGCATCGGGCTTCGCCGGGATCTGCAGAATTATCCGGCGGGTCGGGGTCGTTCTTGACGACCCAATTAACCCGGTTCCGACCCGTTCCTGACCCGTTTTCCAGAATTCCTAACCCGGTTTTGATCTTAAATTCCCCAAAATCCTATTCTGAAAGTGTTTCTGCATTTTCTGTATTATTTTAATTCAGAAATCTTATTTTTAATTTCTAAAAATTCATTCTTATTTTAAAAATCACTGTTTTAATTCTGAAAATTTATTTTAATTCAAAAATAAATCCAAATTATTTAATTAATTAATTTTAGTTGATAATTAATTATTGAATTAGTCAATTAATTTAAATTTTAATTGATTAATTAATTTAATTAGTTATTAATTAATTTTAATTGATTATTTAATTAGATTTAATTATTTATTTTGATTTAAAAATTTTGGAAAATAGTTTCGAGATTTAAAATATTAGTTTTAAATAATTTTCCAGGATCGATAATTATTATAAAATTATTTTCGGGTGTTCGATCCCTATTATTTAATTATAAAATGATTTGGAGACCGTTTTTAATTCTGAAAAATATTCAAAAATTCATAATAAATCAACCGGTCATCCGTTTAATACGTAACGAACGCCTCTAGACTCAGAAAAATATTCTGCTTTTAATAAAAATACATTCGAGACCCAAATCCTTTTCATTTCAAAAGGTCGCTTGTTTTACAAGTTATTCTGAGTCGATTATTGATCGATAAATCATATTTTTGACCCGATTTGAGTTTTAAAAACACCGAGTCGACCCTTCTGATGAACTGAGTCTTATGTGATATGAATTATGTGATATATGAATTATGTGCTTACGTGTTATATGAATTATGTGTGTATGTGGATCAAGAGTCCTGTGATTGTCTGCTATATTTATGTGTGGGTTATCGTATGGGTAGACGATAGGATTTTGACGCGCAGTTCCTCGAGTGATTATCGTTTAGACAATTAAAGCTATATCATTTAATTATAGATGCGGATCTCTCGAGTTGATCGGGACAAGACGTTGGATAAAGAATGAGATGGAATGGTATTGGGTATCTGGCTTCTAGCAATCGCAGGATCAACATATTGATGGAGTGTTGAAAAGAAAGATGGTGATGTTTTGAGACAGAATGTTAGAATAGATGCGTCTTTACGAGTGTGACTAACTACTAAAACCCAAAGGAAAGTATCCCTATCATCACTTATTGTTCAAGTGATATTTATTTTAACTCTTTTCATGCAAGTATTGCTTTCCCTATTCAGTCCGGAATAAATAAATTTTTTATATATCGCTGAATTAAATAATTCTGTTTATGCAAGTATTCTTCCGATATTCTATGTTGAGAGTAGCTAAGTGATTTTACTTATCCAATTATCAGATTTACAAATGTTTTGGATTTTGAGAAAAGTAATTTGGTTGCGAATATTCCTACCCAAGAATTGGGGGAATAAAATTATTTCCAGTGTCGATTATTATGACCCCATTTCAATAAAAGGTTTTAAGATTGGATCATAATTGCGTAAGTGACCGGGAAGGACGGTCCAACGGAGGGCTATTTCTAAGTGCCATATGGAATATTATGACAAAATTTTGCCACAGGCAGGTATATTGCCTTTTTGTTTGAGTACTCGTGTTTTGGGGTCACGTTTCTATGAATCATGACCTTGTGTTATCACACGGGCTGATCAGCATGTGATAGTACGTCCGTCGGAGGATGATCCTAATCTAAATTATCATATCGTTTTTGATATTCATAGAATAAATGATTTATCTACTATTTCTGTTTTAGAATAATGGTAAAATGCAGTTTTGATTTAGATTTTGATTTATGCTGATACTTACGTTGTTGTTAAATATCAAAGGTGGTATTAGTATAGATGATTGGTGTTGACTTCAGTATGGGATGTTGTGAGCATCAAAGTTCGTAGTGATATCTAATTTGATATGATAACAAAATAAGTATTAATTTCCAGAGTTCGGTTTTGAGTAAAGTTTATGATTCAATCCATAATTTATTGTTTCATGTTATTGTTGTTTACGATATTTCCGTAAACACTGTTTTACGAGTTTTATTCTCGTCAAGATTCAAAGTATTGTTGAAGCATTTCGCTCAAAAATATCAAAATGGTTTTGAATACAATTAAGGTATCAATTCTAGGATTCCTCAACTAAAGTTTTATGATTCAGCAATTATGATTTCAAATGTTCTGCTCTAATGCAGATGTCAATTTTATATCAAAACGACCATATATATATGCTATAATGATCTTGCTGAGCATTTCTTCCGCTCATACTTGCCTGTTTTTAAATTTAACCTCCAGTGAGGATTAGCTTGCGCTAGTTAGCTGCGTAATTCGAGGAAGCAAGGAAGAAGCTTTTGGAAGGTGGTTGGTCCAGGGTTGCGGACTAGTGTAAGTTTTATTGTATAAAGTTGTTTATATTATATTGTATTATATTGTTTTATTTTATTTGGGCCTAGTATACTTCATTTCGAAGTTATACTAGTGGGTTTAGTTTTGAGTTGGAAATTGTTGAAAAGAGTTTTAAAGAGAAAGTGAAAAAAATTATTTTGGAATTTGGGATTCTTGTTTCTAGAACTGTAACCTTAAAAAATCTTGGATTAGTTTGGGGTCATAGATGATAAATATCTTCCGCTGCCATTTGCGTATTAATTAAACAGGTTGATTTGGTTTGAGGTTTCATAGTGACGACCAAATCCTTTGACCCTGGATTTGGGGGCGTTACAGATAACCCCTAAATAAGAAATGCCTAAATTCAATTGAAAATATTCATAGTTCATATAAACCCTAATTCATGAATTCGAAATTAAAACCCAATTTTGAACATGTTATTGAACTCCAAATCAGTCATATAATATATCAAAATCATCAGGAAGAAAAGCTCTACGACATGCAATCATCAAATCATACAAACAATCTCTCGAACAAATTCATAATTTAAATCAAAATAATTCAAAATTAAGTAAAAATATAGAAAATAAACCTTTGATTCCGGAGTTATGAAACTTGTTGATTCTGATAGTACACCTCAAGACCTTCATTTTGAGTACTTGAGCTTTCCAAACAGAGTTCGATAACACCTCCAAAAGCTTGTTTGATTCTCAGAAACTTATATGAAATCAGGGTTTTTATCGATTGTAATAGTTTAATAGAAAGATCCCGTCTCTCGAAAATACGGGTTTTTATCGATTTATTGAAACAAATTTTGTATCGAAATTATTTTACCGGGACCAGCACGGGGAAAACCGTACTCCGGATCGAAAAAGTCGAAACATGGAAAATGCTCGGAATATTGCAATTGGGTTAGGAAGGAGTTTTCGGAAGAGTTTCGGGTTGTAAAAACGTAAGAACGGTTGAAGTCGGTAGGTTCCCGATTATACAAAATAGTTTTTAATTACTCGAAAAAATAATTTATTAAATCCATAAATCTTTTATAAAATCATAAAACAACATAAAAATTAATAGAAAGATATGACAATTATCTATACTTTATTTTGGACATATAAAAAATAAAATACTCAATTTATATCACATTTAAATATCCAACCACATATACCACTTAACAAATAATTCATAGAATGAATACAATAAATACATTTATTAACAAAAATAATTACACGCTATGTCCCAGATATTACAACCAACCAGGAGTACACTTGTACACATCTACTAGAGTCCAATTCCAAGTTTGAATGTGCATTAGGTGCCTGATATGTCGTAATATCCTCAAGTCTCGTCACTGGTGCTTTTTGTTAGATACTGCTTCCTAATATTAACCTGGCATCCAGTTTGGCCTTGTCCCTCATAACAATGCCATTGTCAGCCAGCTTTGACTTCTGGTTATCCATGTACCAATTACAAAGTTGTCATTTGGTTTGGATACTAGCTTCCCTACAATCTGCTTGTTGACTGATTGAGTTCATCTTTGTGTGCAATCACCCAATCAATCCGGATCTATCAAAGCTTCTGTGACCTTCTTAGTTTCTTCTACAGATAGAAAACTAGAGAATTAATCATTCATGTTAGATATATTTGAGATGTCATGTCTAATCTGTTGTGTTTAGTTTCAGAACTTAATATCAGGATTTATCAGGACTTACTGGAAATCAGGACTTACTGAAGTCAGAACTTATATCAGAACTTAAGGCCGTCAGGATTTATATCAGGACTTAAGTGCGGGTACTTCAGATAAGGAATACGGCTGATTTACAGGAGAGGATCTGGACTAAAATAAAAGAAGATATGCATGAAGAGTTGCACAGCTAGAAGACTTGTAGAAGATAATATCTGATTGATATATTTTAGGAGACAGAATTATATTCTATATCAATTACAAGATATCTTGTAACTGTGTACTATATAAACACAGCTTAGGGTTTACACTATATGTGTTATCATTCACGAGAAAGATTATTCATTGTAACCTAGCAGCTCTTAGTGATATTGTTCATCACTGAGAGAGTAGTTTAACCTACTTTATAATAGAGCTTATTATATTGAATAAACTTGATTACTGTTACATACTTGTGTTCTAAATTGATTTGATTATATAAACACTATATTCAACCCCCTTCTATAGTGTTGTGTGACCTAACAAGTGGTATCAGAGCATCTCTGTTGATATACAAACAGTGAGATCCAGTTTACAATCATGTATGATGAAACACAAACTCCACCTAAGCCCACCAAAACTCAAGATACTCAAAACAATCAAACCCACAGTCGATATGAAACCATTAGGGTTCCCATACTGAGAGCATCTGAGTATCCTATATGGAAGGTAAATATGGCTATGTTTCTGGAAGCCACAGATCCAGAATACCTTGATAGAATTAATGATGGACCATATAAGCCTACCAAGCTTTCTGTTGCAGTTGCTGATCAGCCAGCAAAGATGATACCAAAGGAGAAAGGTGATTACATAACTGAAGACATCTCATGTATTACCAAGGATGCAAGGGTAAGGCATCTGCTGCATAGTGCAATTGACAATGTCATATCAAACAGGGTAATTGGATGCAAGACTGCAAAGGAGATATGGGATGCTTTGGAGACAAGATGCCAGGGAATTGAAGCCATCAAAAAGAATAGGAAGACTATACTCACAGAAGAGTATGAGCACTTTGACTCAAAAGCTGATGAGTCATTAACTGATTTATATGACAGATTTTCCGAAGTCTTGAATGATCTGTCACTGGTGGACAAGGAATATGATCTTGAAGATTCAAATCTAAAATTCCTTTTAGCTCTTCCTGAAAATTGGGATTTGAAGTCTACTACCATAAGAGACAACTATGACCTTACTGAAACTACTCTTGATGAAATTTATGGTATGCTCAAGACTCATGAACTTGAGATGGATCAAAGGAGCAAAAGGCATGGAAGAAAGTCAAAGACAGTTGCACTTAAAGCTGAGGAGGAATCTCCTAAAGTGGTTGTCTCAAAGAGGGGCAAAGGAAAGGCTCACATCATACAGTCTGATTCAGAGTCATTATATTCTGATGATGATGATTCAGAATCTGAAAATTTATCTGAAAAGGATGTTAATGCAGAGATGATGCAACTTTGTGCTCTTATGGTGAAGGGTACCACAAAGGTAGCCTACAAGAAATTCAGAAAGGGCAAGAAGTTTTCCTTCAAAAATCTGAAGGCAAAGGAGGAAAGTCTGACAGAGGAGACAACTCAAATGTCTAATGCTACAATTGTGGTGAAAGAGGCCACATCTCTCCTGACTGCAAGAAAGAAAAGGTGATAAAGGCCAGGCACTTATCACAAAGAAGAAAAATTGGGCAGATACTTCAGATTCTGAAGATGAGGTGAATTATGCCTTAATGGCAAATGCTGATAGCAGTTCTGATGTGCTGAATTGAAGGTACCTCATTCAACTCTTGCTTTTCATACTGATGATATTTCTGAGCTAAGATTATATCTTAAAACCATGTTTATTAGTTTTAGAGATCAGACTTTAACAAATGAAAGATTAACATCTGAAAGTCTTGCTCTTAGAAACAGAAATTACTACTTAGAAAAAGAGTTAGTTATATTTCATCAAATTCAGAAAGAAAGAGATGAGGCTTTGTATGTTAGAGATGAAGTCTAAAACTGAATAAATCTCTTAAATCTGAACTGGAAAAGGAAAAGGAGATAATCAAAACTTGGACTAACTCTGGAAGAACAACTCAGAAAATCTTAGAAAATGAAAATTGGAAAGAAGGACTAGGTTACCTAGATGATAAAGAAGAAAAGGAAACTGTGTCATCTAAACCAAACTTTACCCAAGAAAGCTGAAAAGCCTAAAATTAATCCTGTTAAATTTGTAGCAAAAACTGTTGTGTCTGATTCTGAAAAGATGAAAGACTCTAAGACAGAAGTCAAAGAAAAGTCAACTTCTGACAAATTAAAATAGGACAAACCAGCTTCAGTAAACATTGGTTTAATGACAAAGAAGCAGCTTAAGCATAAGTTAAAAGAGATTAAAAATGTAAACAAGGTCAAGGAAGCTAGGAAAAATAGGAATGGAAAGGAAGGTGTGACTAAAAGCAATAATTATATGCCTGTTCCTAATGCTCCTAGAAAGAAATGCTATAATTGTGGAAACTCTAACCATCTTGCTTCTTTTTGCAGGAAAAATAAAGATATAAACTCTTTACCTCCTAGATCATGAGTTAAGAGTCAGTATGTTAGGTTTAAACCACAAAATATTTGTTCTCATTGTGGTAGTTTATGGCATTCTATTTATACTTGTAAGGAATATCATAGTTTGTACTATGATTATTATCAAATAAAACCTTCTTTAAATAAAGTTAGTGTAATTCCTTCTAGTGTAAATTCTGATGAAAAGTCTGATATAAAGTCTGATAAGAAGCATGTTAGCATAAACTCTGAAACTAAATCCGCTGCAAATGCTAACAAACTTAAAAAGGCCAAAGGATCCAAGCAAGTCTGGGTCCTTAAAACTAACAATAGTGGTCTTCGTGATTGCAGGGCAACAGGAAAAACATCCTAGTTCTGGACAGTGGATGTTCAGGACATATGACTGGAAATAAAGCCCTGCTATTAGACTTTGTGGAGAAAGCTGGCCCAGGAGTTTCTTATGGAGATGGCAACATGGGAAAAACTCTGGGATTTGGCAATATAAATCTTGGGAATGTCATAATTGAATCAGTAGCTCTTGTCTTAGGACTTAAACACAATATGCTAAGTGTGAGTCAAATCGGTGACAGAGGTTATCATGTGGATTTCTTTGAAGAACACTGTGAAGTTGTAAGTAATTCTACAGGAAATGTGGTTTCGATAGGTTACAGACATGGTAACATATATGAAGCCAGACTTTCAACAAACTCTGATGGTTCTGCATTCTGTCTGTTAAGTAGAGCATCAATTGAAGAAAGCTGGAATTGTCACAAGAGACTCTCTCATTTAAATTTGAACAACATAAATGAGCTAGTAAAGAAAGATCTTGTGAGAGGACCGCCAAAATCAGTATTTGGTCATGATGGTCTTTGTGACTCATGTCAAAAGGCAAAACAAAGAAAATCTTCATTTAAGAGCAAAACTGAATCCTCAATTCTTGAGCCTTATCACTTACTACATGTTGATCTATTTTGTCCAGTCAATGTCATGTCCATTGCAAAGAAGAAATATGCTATGGTTATAGTGGATGAGTTCACAAGATACACTTGGGTGTATTTCTTGCACAAGAAGAATGAAATTGCATCTACTCTAACTGATCATATCAGACAGCTGGATAAGTTGGTCAAAGATTCTGTTAAAATTATAAGAAGTGATAATGGCACTGAGTTCAAGAATTCAATCATGGAAGAGTTCTGCAAAGAGCATGGAATAAAGTAGGAATTTTCTACACCTGGAACTCCACAGCAGAATGGAGTTGTAGAAAGAAAGAACATGACTCTTATCGAAGCTACACAAACTATGCTTGATGAAGCAAAGCTACCAACCTCTTTTTCGGCTGAAGCTGTGCAGACTACTTGTTTTATACAGAATGCTACACTCATAAACAAGCATGGAAAAACACCATATGAGATGGTAAAGAAGAAGAAGCCAAATCTGAAATACTTTCATGTATTTGGATGCAAGTGTTTTATTCTTAAGACTCATCCTGAACAGCTGTCAAAATTTGATCTAAAAGCTGATGAAGAAATTTTTGTTGGATATCCACTTTCCACAAAAGCCTTCAGAGTCTACAATTTAAGAACAAGGGTTGTCATGGAATCTATCAATGTATCTTTTGATGATAAAAAGATAACTGGACTTAAAGATTTTAATGATCACGATCCGCTGAGATTTGAAAATGAAGATTTAAATTCTAATTCTGTAAATTCTGATGACCTAAATCCTGATCATGTAAGTTCTGACGGGTTAAATTCCGATGTCATTGAAACTGTAGTAATTGCTCCAAAGGAAAATGCATGTGTTCAGGGGGAGCAAGCTGATGATCAAACCACATCTCAAGATTCTCAAGAAGCATCATAACCTGTCACTGCTTCTTCAAGTTCTGATAAGCCAAATTCTGATAATTTTGAAAACTCTGATTCTTCAATTCCTGAAGGATCCAACTCAAATTCTGAAATTTCAAAGAGCAAAATTTTAGGGGGAGCATCAGAAAATGCTGATGGAGACAACATGGATCATGGGGGAGGATCCAGTTCTAGAGATCAACTTCCATCTGCAAGGAAGTGGACTAAAGCACACACACCTGACTTAATAATTGGAGATCCTGAAGCAGGTGTCAGAACTAGAAAAACAACATCAAATGAATATCTCTATAATTCCTTTCTATCTCAGACTGAACCAAAAAAATTAGAAGAAGCTCTTCAAGATGCTGATTGGGTGCAAGCAATGCAGGAAGAGTTAAATGAATTTGAAAGAAATAAAGTCTGGACCCTAGTGCCAAGACCAAAGAACAGATCAATTGTTGGCACAAAATGGGTGTTCAGAAACAAAATTGACAGTGATGGTATAATTACAAGAAACAAAGCAAGGTTGGTTGCTAAAGGTTACTCTCAACAGGAGAGTATTGACTATGATGAAACATTTGCTCCAGTTGTTAGATTGGAAGCCATAAGAATCTTTTTGGCTTATGTTGCTTATAATAAGTTCAAAGTCTTTTAAATGGATGTGAAAACTGCTTTTCTCAATGAAGAATCGGAAGAAGAGGTACATGTTAAACAACCTCCAGGCTTTGTAGATCCAAAATTTCCAAATCATGTCTACAGGCTTGACAAAGCACTTTATGGCCTTAAGCAAGCTCCAAGAGCATGGTATGAGACTTTAGCTCAATTCCTTCTGAAAAGTGAATTTACCAGAGGCACAATTGATAAAACTCTGTTCTACCTCAACCATGGAAAGGACTTACTTTTGGTACATATATATGTTGATGATATCATCTTTGATTCTACAAATGCCAAACTCTGTGAAAGGTTTACAAAGCTAATACAGTCAAGATATCAAATGAGTATGATGGGAGAACTTAGCTATTTTCTGGGACTTCAAGTCAAGCAAACTGAAGAAGGTACTTTCATAAATCAATCCAAGTACACCAGAAATTTACTCAAGAAATTTGGAATGCAAGATTGTTCAACTACATCCACTCCCATGGCCACTGCAACCAAGTTAGATAAAGATACTGGTTCATCAGTAGATATTACTAACTACAGAGGTATGATTGTCTCTTTACTCTATTCAACTGTAAGTAGACTTGATATCATGTATGCTACCTGTCTTTGTGCAAGATTTCAGGATGATCCAAGAGAACCTCATCTAATAGCTGTGAAAAGAATTTTCAAGTACCTCAAGGGTACAGCTGATCTAGGATTGTGGTATCATAGGGAATCAGATTTTAAGCTAATAGGTTACTTAGATGCAGATTTTGCAGGATGCAAAATAGACAGGAAATGCACTAGTGGAAGCTGCCAATTTCTTGGAGGCAGATTGGTTTCTTGGTTTAGCAAGAAACAAAAGTCAATTTCCACATCAACTGCAGAAGCTGAGTACATTGCTGTAGGAAGCTGTTGTGCACAGATTCTTTGGATGAAGAATCAGTTACTGGATTATGGGTTAACATATTTTAAAATACCTATTTACTGTGATAATCAAAGTGTTATTGCTATGATAGGTAATCTAGTTCAACACTCAATGACAAAGTAGATTAGCATTAGGTACCATTTCATAAGGGAACATGTGATGGAAGGTACAGTGGAATTGCATTTTGTCCCAACAGATCAACAACTAGCAGATATCTTTACAAAACCACTATGTGAAGCTACTTTTACAAGACTGGTAAATGAGCTTGGAATGGTTTCAGGTTCTTTCTCAAAATCTGTTTAGTTTTTGTTCTCATGCATCAGACTTTATGATCAATGTTTACAAATTGTCTTATCTCAATGTAATATGTGCTTAAATTGTAACATATTAAATACTGATCGTTATCTGATTTGATTCTATAAACTCTGAAAGTGTTTTGAATGTTCTGTGACTATTTACTCCAATGAGGATTATTTGTTAGATGATGAGTTAGTAGTCTTTAACAAACTATGTATCCCGTGTTTGAAAAATGCTTAAAATCAATGCTCTACATCTGCCAGAAAATTGCAATTTCAATGCTCAGATTGAAGAACCACTTCTACAGGGTATGATGGCCAATCTTGGCTATGAAAAAAGTTTGTCCAAGCTGGAACAGCTGAAGAGGCCATACATTAGAAGGGAGTGGATTTTTTTCTTTGACTGCATCACCAGAGCTTTTGCCAACAAATGCTCCAACTTTGATGCCATTCCCATTCTGAGTCAGTAAATATGGTATGCACTCTAAATCAAACACACTTTCATTATGCTACTTCTATTTTGGATTTTATTGGGGATATGATGAAGGAGGACCCAAATACTATTTATTTTGCTAGGTTTTATCAGCTTATATACAGTTTTTGTTGCTCTGACAAGCCCCAAAACATTAGTGAGTCAATTCAACCTTTTAAACTTGCTAAAGGGCCTTCACAGAATTATTATCTACTGATAATAAGAACGAGATACTAAGACCCCTTCAAATTCCTACATCAGTAAAATAGTTCTTAGTAAATTCTGATCCTCACACATACACACCCATATATCCTGATGTTGCACCAACACAACCTACCACTTCTCAACCTCCACCAACATAACCTTCCAACTCTCAACCACAGCCTACCATCATAACTTATTTCCAACCAGAAAAATCTTCTCAATCACAACCACCAGCCCTTACTACCAAACCAACCTCTGGTACTTCCCAAAAGGTGCCAGTTTTAAAATTTGCTACAATATCCAGACCCAAATCTTCAAGAGCAAAATCTGTTCCTCAATCTCCATCAAGGAGAAAGAGAAAACTGATTTTTAGAGATGAATCAGATGAAGATGAGCAAGTCCAGGTTCATGCATCAGAACTTGTGTCAATAGAAGCTGAAAAAGAAATTTTTCAGAAGAAGGTAGCAGCTGAAGAGGTAAGTCCTCAGAAGGAGAATGAAGCTGAGGGTTCTAGTCTTCAGAAAAGAAAAAGGTCTTCAGACTCTGATACAGATAATGTCTCTCCTGTATCTAAGAAATCTAGATCAAAGAAGAAGAGAGCAGGTGTGAGAATAACACAAGCTCAATATGAAGAAGCTGAGGAAGGGGATCATGAATCTCTGATCTCATTAGAACCAATAGTGATTGAAGCTCTACTAGCACCTAAAGATACTGTTCCTGACATAGTGATCACACCTCCTATCTCTCCAATCAAAGACACTGACACAGTTGAAAATTCAGGATTAAGTCCTGAAATTGACGTTCATAGGCTGAACATTCCATTTTTCTTGTTTCTAAAAGCGCCAACAGCACAAGTATCAACTCCACATATTTCTCCATTAAATGCTGATATTCCTACTACTCCAATTCTGAATGTGGAAACAGATGAAGTAATACTAGAATCACCTTCAGTGATACACACTTTAGTACTGTCAGAAGATGATGATATTCATTCAAGTTCTGGAGACAGTGCTCCAGTAAATGCTCCAATTCTTGGAAAGGAGGCACAGTTTAAAAAGTTTGTTGAAAAAGATGCTCATGTTCCTTGGGAAAGAAACTCACAGAGGAGTTGAATGGACCAAGAAGTGGAATGAATCTGACTTCATTCCCAGCTCAAAAGTTCTGTCAGATCATATTGCAAAAGCTGATGAGTTGTTGACAAATTCTGACTTTAAAGCTCAACTTAAAGTCACATCTCTCAATACTAAATCTCTTAAGGTCTACACTCTAAGATTCATGAAAAAGTTGATAAACTACAGGAAAATGCTGATAAGCTGGACCTGATGCTCAACCTAGACAAGAACAGGTTTATCAGACCTATTCATGAAAAAGTAGAGGCTATTGAGAAAGTTCAAGAAAAGCAACAGGCCCAATTGAATGAGGTCCTGCAGAATCAAGCCTCTCACCAGACTCAACTGAATGAAATCCAATATTCAGTGGAACTTCTTCTCTCTCTACTCCTACCAGATGATGCCAAAAAGGGGGAGAAGGTAGTTAAGTCCAAATGCTCTACTATTCAAACACTGAAGAAGAAGGATGATAAAGGAAATGACCAGGGAAACCCTAGCAAAGGCAAAGGTCAAGGGCAAAGCAGCAAAGTTTCTTCATATAAACTAATTTCTGATTCTAGCAAATCTTCTACACAAAAGAATTCAAGTTCTGAAGCTGTAAATGCTCAAACTCTGATAGCAAGTTCTGATAATGAAAATCTGATATCAAGTTCTGATGTTCTCATTCAGTCTGGAAGTCAAGACTCTCAGAAGTTTTTACAAACTCTGAAGCTTAAGGGAAGGGAGACTACTGTCTACTATAAAGATCCCAAGATTCAGACTCTTGATGAAGAAATTGCTAGAAGATTATTTCTCAAGCATAATCCTGGAATGGATTTAGAGACTCTAAAGGAGGAGGAAGCTAGATTTGCAGTTGAGAAGATAAATCCTAAGTCTAAAGCTTCTAATGCAAAGAAACTTCCAAGGCCTAAGGAAAAAAGTATTGTGATCAAGGAAATGTCAACTTCTGAGGCTTCAAAGCCAAGACAAGATCACAAGTTGAGATTGATCCCAAAGCAAAAGGGAAAGAAAATGTTGATAAACCAACAAAGATTCAGAAGAAGAAAATTTCTTTAGTTCTAATAGATCCTGCTTTTAAGCTACAATGCATGATGATGATACTCTGATAGAAGAGGAAGTTGAATCTTTGAAAAGAAGGAAGAAACTGAAAGAAACAGAGTTAACTACTGATAATGCTCAAGCTATCAAACTCTGGAAGCTCAGAGTTTATCAAATTATGAGAAGCTATCTGCTCAAGAAGATAATGAAACAGCAAATCCTGATCAAGTCATTAAGACATCAACCTCTGACAGAGCTCAAGTTGATTTGGGCAAGATGACAGTTACTGATAAGAAGAAACTCCTATAGAAGAATGTTAAACCATCAGATCCTAAAAATAGTCAACTGCTATCTGATTTCATGACTGTTGGATTGAAAGCCAGAGAAGCAAGAGACAGAGCTAGATTAGGTTCTGAAGAAGCCAAGATCAAAACATGAGTTGAAGTAATTACCAGAGATCCATTTTTATTAACTGATAAACCACTTGAGAAAGTTACACAGAAACACCTTGACAAGGTTAATTCTGTTCAAGTGGTACTGGATGCTCATGATAAGAGTAATGTCAAAGAAAAGCTGATTCTATTTCTTGAAGATGGAAGAACATACAGAATGTCAGAATCAGATGTGCTGAACAAATCTCTGAAAGAACTTCAATTCTTTCATTATCTTTTGGAGATAAAGTCTGAGATTACCAGAAGATGGTCAAATTTCATAATGAAGACCATAAGGGATAAAGCCAGAATCTCTGGATCAAGGGTTGCAAAATTTATTCCAAAAATAGTTGAAGATGATGGAAGTGAAATTCCAATGAAGAAGAATTCTGTTGAACTTGAAGTTATTCTGAAAGAGAAATGTCTGTGCTATAATGAAGACTCATTTCACTCAAGGGTAATCAGACTTGGTGATGGATTAGAAAGAAATCACATTCCAGCACTTAAGACTGCAATCTACCAGATTGGAAGTCAAGATGAAGAAATGAAGCAAGTCAAGGCTACATTAGCTCAAGTCCTGAGAAATGCAGAAGAGAAGCTGATATCAAACTTTGTCAATAATCACTTTGGATTCAGATTGACTCAGTAAAATTGGTAAATGCTGCAAGGACTGTAAGTTGTAGTTAGTTCTTTAAATAAACTGTCATTGCATTTGTACTTCAAAATTTTTGACATCATCAAATATATTAACTTATATATTTTCATAATTTACAAGTTGGGGGAGATTGTTTGATATATTTGAGATTTTATGTCTAATCTGTTGTGTTTAGTTTCAGAACTTAATATCAGGACTTATCAGGACTTACTAGAAATCAGGACTTTCTGAATTCAGAACTTATATCAGAACTTAAAGCCGTCAGGATTTATATTAGGACTTAAGTGCGGGTACTTCAGAGAAGAAATGCGGCTGATTTACAGGAGAGGATCTGGACTAAAACAAAAGAAGATATGCATGAAGAGTTGGGCAGCTAGAAGACTTGTAGAAGATAATATCTCATTGATATATTTTAGGAGATAGAATTATATTACATATCAATTAGAAAATATCTTGTAACTGTGTACTATATAAACACAACATAGGGTTTACACTATATGTGTTATCATTCACGAGAAAGATTATTCATTGTAACCTAGAAGCTCTTAGTGATATTATTCATCATTGAGAGAGTAGTTTAACCTACTTTGTAACAGAGCTTATTATATTGAATAAACTTTATTATCGTTACATAATTGTGTTCTAAATCGATTTGATTCTATAAACACTATATTCAACCCCCTTCCATAGTGTTGTGTGAACTAACAATTCATACTCAGTAGCCCTGCTAATCATTAGTCCACCATCTGGATCACTTAAGAACTAGACTTTGGGAATAATATTGACATCAAGCCCTTTGTCTCAGGAGATATGTTTTTGTAGTATCCTCTTGATTTTCAATGTGGTGTTGTGTCTGATTAGTTGATCCTTCTTTTCCTCCCCCTAAGCTGTTGCCGGGATTTTCTAAAAATCCTTACAAGTCTTAGCTGTAAATGCCAAGATCTTCAAACAATTAAAAACATTTCATTGTTTGCTTCTGTAGACCATTCTCTCCAAACACTTTCAGGTTATCCAGTAATTGCTTCTGTTGGCCATTAACTCATTAGTGGTCTTCATGTATACATCCTGATCGATGCTTGATCATACTTGTTGCAAACTGTATTGATTACTCCAGCCCTTTGGTCTTTAGAAAGTCTTGATTAGCTTGACATTGTCCTTGTTGCTTTAATCAAGTTCAGGTTCTTCCTTTGTACCACTCCATTATGACACGGAGCTCTCAGTGCTGAATTTATCTCAAAATGTTCTTAATGTTACAGATATTAATCAGAATTGCTTCTTGAATTCAGTCCCATTATCTGACCACAAGATTGTGTTAAGAGTGGCCATCAATCATCACTAAGGTATATCTTTAATTTGATGTGATGTTTTCTTTGACTTCTCTTCCAAATATGCCTCACATATTTCATCCTTCTGAATTCCAGATGAGGCAGTCCTCTCACTAACCCCTTTTTTACAAGACAGTTCATTGTGTTGATGTTCAAGGGTGAGAGCTTCTAATGCCATAGCTAAACTTTTATTAGATGAAGCTTTATAATAGAAACTATCGACTTCACCTTTCCTGAGATTCCGGTCTAGCCACGAGCATTTCCTTTCCTTACTCTTACAAGAGTAAGCTTCTCAACCTTCCTGTTTCAGATGAGACACTAATCCTTCATTGAATTGACATTTTGTCCTTTGATGCAGAACCGTCTGATAAGAGGATTTGTGTCTTGATTCTCCAGCAAGAAAGATACTTCAACTGTTATCAGTGACTACAATGATTAGTTATTATTAGTGATAGCAATTGTTGAGTCCATGATGACATCCCTTTTTCTTCATAGCTTTGTCCCGTGATGAAAACATTTGTTGTCATCTCCAAAGATTATTGACAAGATAGCTTTTGTCAACCACATTTGATTGTGAGGCTCTTTCTATGATCATATGCCTTGAGTATGAATTAACAAGAATATATATGAATCAATTAACATATTATGTCCTGCATTTATAAATGGATTAACAGTTCTTGTACCCAACTTATCAGTTTGGGTCCAGATGGATTAGAGATATTATTATAATTAGAGATAGCAACAGCTGCAACCTTATCATGCTAATTCTTATCTTTGACTTATCATTTTCTCCATTTTGACACCTTTGACAGAATTGTCTCTAGGCTAGGGGAAAAATGGTTCAAACCTTACATAAGGAGGACTAGCAGTCTTTGCCCTTTTGAAATCCTAAACATGCTTTCTACAATTGATGCAAATTCTAGGAGATGCATTCATGGCATAAAAATAAGCATGCATTGAAATATGAATACATGGCATTCATTCATAAATATTACACATAAGAATTAAGCAAGGCAGGCATGATATGGAACAAAAAGAATTAATAAATAAATCACTAATTCTATCTAGTCCAATCATGTTGATGTATCTCATCTAGCTATCTCATTCCAAATATAAATTAATACATCTTAACAAACAATTCAGATCAAATGAATAAATCTTATTGTAATAGGATACAGAAGATAAGCATTAACAAAGGTCTTAAGTGCTAGAAAATATATATCTCACTAAAGCAATTAATCATGTTTAACAAATATTCAAACACATATTTAAGATTTTCTAAAGTAATATGCACAAGTTAAACATCAATCCTAGTTGCCAGAAAAATATTCTAGTGAACTAGTTCAGCATTATCTAAATGTGATGATATCATGCTTGTGCGAGTGTTAAATATTTAAACACTAAGATCTTATCATGCATTGAATATTGAGAGCAAAATATTGCAGTGGTTCAAGAAATTGAAATCAGATAGGTGAGTTGGACCATCTTCAGAGATTGCTATAAAAGCAAGATATACATGATCTTCCTTTTTGTCATCTGATCCATCCCAACTCTTTCACGTGCACTATAAGTTTTGATTGGCTGCTTCCCTAAGAAAACATTCCACATTTATCTCAACTCTTCAACTGAATCCCTACTCATCCTTGTTTGTCAAGCTTCTTGTTCTGTTGTAGCAAAACCCCTGATAGTTATTTGTTGCATATATCTTGTTAGAACTGTAACTATCAAATCTTATTTCTGTCCCAATCTCAGTCTTGTAATCACCTCTTAAACTGATCTGTAAAAGTCTCTGCTTCAGAATAGATAGGCTTGTTCCTTGGCTATAGCTTATGTACTTCTTATGAATCTGATGCGACTAAACTTCCCTAACTTCTGAAACACTGCCCTGACATCCAGTCCTTCAAGTACTTCTACCTGAGCTTCCTCTGATTCAGTTATTAGTAACTCTTATATTCTGTCCCAAGGTTCCAACTTTACTGCATGTAATTGAGATATTTGTATGTCCCCGCTGTTCTCCCTGACCTCCACAATTCCTTCCTTTCTGATCTCTGTGATTCACGGATAAATGTAGCATTGGTACAAACCACTATGAGACTGTATAATCTGGAATCATAGAGTTGTCTTTAAAGTCTTCGAGAAAACTTGTACCCCTAGAAATTTCATTACTTTCCCGCATCTGAAAATCCAGTGGTATCCTATGGAGTCAGCCCTTGAGAAAGTTCCACAATTTTCTTCTGTAGGTCTTGAAATCAGTTTCGTTGGAATAAAAAAACCATTATCTTCAAAATCCGTGTTCGTAAATTTTCAGTCTGAATAGCACATGGTATTCGTTTTCTTCGAAACGTTAAAATCATCTTTAAAAGCCCGGAGGAATCTTGAGTCTACCAATACTTTCAGTACCCTAAATTTAATATTTAAGAGAAATTTAAATTTCCAATATTTTTAATTTTCTTAGAAAATAAATTAATCAAAAATAAATATTTACGTAAAATCTAACTTTCAAGAATTTCGAATTATCTTAAAAATTAAATAAAACGTAAATTATTATCTAAGAAAAATTTAAATTTAAGAATTTTAAATTTTCTGGAAAAAAAATCAAAAATAAAATTTTTTGAGGCTACAGAAAAGTTGAAGTGCTAACTGGCGACTTTTTATTCCCAAACAATCTAAACAAGAATTACAGAAGGGGGGTTGAATGGAATTCTGGCTTCTTTTGATTTTAAGAATAGTTCTTCTACAAATAAATAACTGTTTGATCTAACAATAGTGCGGAATGAAAGTAGTGTAGAAATCAAAACACAAAGTATTTAAATACAAGTACTTAAAAGCTTTCTGGTGGATTTAACTTTTCCACCAGAGATATATATTAAGTAGAGAACTCCGTGTTACAAAATTGTACACAGCTGCTTATAAGTTGAACGACAAGAACAAAGAAATTCTTTACAGATTTTGCCTTATCTATTTCTTTGGAAAATGCTTACTAACTTGAATACTATTCAACTTGCTACTCTTGGTTAATATATTACCAAGTTACATGATAAAAAGACAAGTAAATAAGATAAAACATTTCAAATCTAATTTCATGCTGCTTCATTTCTCAATCCAGCATCTTTGAATATCTTCTGTTTAGCATGGAAATGGAAATGCTTCTTTGTTCTCTAAACCCTGTAAATAGGCTGTCACATTCCATTTGCATACAATCAACGCATGTGACTGTCAAGTCACTATCAACTGCTCTTTTGAATTTGAACATCCGTTGAAGCTTCATTGAATCATCTATTGAAACTGTAGTTGATTATCCATTGAAACTTTGGCTGATCATCCATTGAGAATGTGTGATACATCCATTGAAGCTTTAGTTGATCATCCATTGAAGCTTTATGAAACATCCGTTGAGACTGTTTTCTTGGCAGTTAACTTCATTTCATTTATGCAAGATTACAAGGCATCTGATATTTACAATTAACCAACCTATCTTACATATCAATCTAGTAGTTAACATGACCTATACATTCTACAATATCTATTTCATTAAGCTATTTTGATATGCAGGAATGTGCTCGTAAACTTATTGTTACATAAGCTACCCTTTCAACGGATGTTGAAATGATCATCCGTTGAAAGCTACAATTACACTTAATTAAAATCTATTTATTGTTTTGTTCAAGTTATCATCAAGTATACAACATATTCCTAACAATCTTCCCCAATTTATGTCTACTGGAATTGTAGCCATAAATTAAGAGAAACTTGATGATAACAAAACACTTCATAGATACAGAATGAAATAAAGTATACAAAATTTACAAGTGCTGCAATTTATTGAAAATTTTCATAAAGAAAGATTTGCAGAGAGTCTTACAGATCATTTTCAAGGTGCTCCTCTAGACTGAGCAATTTTAGGTCATTTCCTTGATCGCCTTGACTTCTTTCCTAGCTTCATATTTTTGCTTCAATTTGATTTTGGAGTTGTCTAAAGAATTCTGATTCATCCTCATTTGTCTGATCCAATTTTTCTTACATCTCCTTGAGAGTTTCATTGCTTGGAATCTTTAGCCGATCTTCCAATCTAAAGAATCTTCTGATATATTTCTCATCCTTGAACTCCATTATCCAGAATGGCCTCAAATGCACCCTATTTCCAGTAAAAGGTATTGTCAATACTCTTGGGAGTGCATTTGGACCTCTCCAGCTATTCCTTATCTCCTCAATCTTGTTTAGTACCATTTTCTTGGCAACTCTATTAAATCCAAAGTTTTTATTGATTAAGGAGAAGACAGTCACCAAAGTTGAATAACCTTCATTGAGAATTCTGTGAAGAGGCCATGTTATCTATTTTCCACCCTTATACCTGAAGACTAGTCTCTCTGGAAGGTGTTTGTAGGAATCAATAGATCTAAATTCTTCTAGCTCATCCAAATAGAGATTTATGTCTGAAAATTCTTTGATGTCACAGATATAGAGTTGATCTCCCTTGTTGACAGTAGGCTTGGGTTTGGCCAAAGACTTGGATCGAAGTTTAACAGGCTTGACTGTTTTGACTACTCTTTCCTTTATTTTTCTTAGTTTAGCAAATATTGAAATGTTTAGATAAGGAAGAGGCAAGTTATCATAATATATGGGTTCATCCTTAGGAAAAACAGGATCACCATGAAAGGTGATGTTCGGATCAACCTTGAATTCAGCCTCCTTCACAGTAGGTAAGGATGATTGACTTGAAGTTGTAGATTGGGTTGGCATGTAGTCTTCCTTATCTTCATCAAAGTCTATCTTCCTTTTTGCATGAATTTTGTATCTAAACTTCCTTTTTGTCTGCTTTGGTTTTTCGTGCTTTTTTTCATTCAGAGTTTCAGTTGTCACAGTCGGAAATATAACTTTTGTGGTTGCAGGCTTCTTGGCTAGGTTCTTAGCTTCTAAAGCAGCTTGCTTTTTTATTGTTTAAGCCTCACCTTCTCTTCTTTCTTAGCTTCTGCAAACTATGGATGTCCAGCCACCACACATATTAGTTTACCATTCCTGTAGATCTTAGCAATTCTGTTCTTTGACACTATGTCTCTAGGATCTTTGGATAGAGCAATAGACCTTGCAAGAAACTTCTTTTCATCTGGCCTAGAGGTTTCATAAGATAGGTCTAGTGGATTTTTGTCTGAATTCTTTGGATAATTCCTTTTTGGTTTAAAAATCACACTGGCCTTTGGAGACTTGATTGATGAGGGTTGACCCCTTTCCATGTTCCCTAGGCTCATTTCATTTGCTGAAATTTGTCTTAATTTGGAGCAGTAAGAGAATACCTTGTCTTGCTTCTCAATTTGACCAAATTCCTCCTTGATGTTTTCTCCAAGCTTCCTCCATTGTGTATCTAGCTCTTTCTCAACTGCTGCTACATCAAGTTGTTTAAATTTGTCATTTGACTCCAACTGGGTAGCTGCTAACTTGATCAGATCAATACTGTCCAGGGCTGGTGGCTTAGTCAAAGCAATTGCTGGAACAATCACTTTGCTGATTTGTATGTCTAGCACTTTCTCCCCCTTACTTGTAGACTCCCCTTGGCTAACTAGAACAATTAAGTCTTTCTTCCCCTTTTTATTAGCATCAAGTTGAGTGGAGGATGAAGTTTGTGCAGCCACCAGTTTCTGAAGAAGTTGAGTTTGTTGGGCTTGATGTACATGGATTTCAGTAATTGAAGTTTCCAGGTTTTTGAGCCTTGTATCTAAGGAGTCCACTTTTCTTTCCAGATGAGAGTTTTTCCTAAGTTTTCTGGTGATATCAAGCATGGTTGTGTCAGGAAACTTAGCCTCCAATCTCTCAGTAACATCCTTTTTGACTTGACCAATGTCTGTTTTTAGTGCAGTGACATCCAGATAATGTTGGAGAGATTGGATTTGGTATAGTTGAAGAGAGTTGAGATGTGCTTGAAGAAGTCTCTTGGTGTTGGTATTTGTAGTAGCTTGAAGTGCTGTCTGAGTTTGTTGAATAATGTGCAAGAGAGTGGATAAATGGTGCTCATCCCATTCTTTGGAAAACACCCAAGATGGAGTGTTTGATCTTCAACTAGGGCCTGCTTCCCCCTACATCCATGAACTCTCCTTCATCATCATCTTCATCCCCAAATATGTCCTTAGAACCACCAGATGGATAGTCAACATCATCACCAGCTATGGGTGGTATGGTTGTGATGGCATACTTGTCCCTTTGCATAGAAGCAGCAGTGTGCCCCAAGTTGAGCATTCTTTCAGCATCCACATTGTCCTGTTCAGCCAAAACTTGATATGCTGAAACAGGGTGGGTAAATGCATCATCTTCATAAGAAACAGAGTCTAAGACAGCTTCATACTCTTGCTGAATTAGCTGTTTCTTCTCAGCCTCATTGACATCCATTAACTCACTTACATTGGGCTCTTCCCATTCTTCTGTACCTTTTTTTCTCTCATTATCTCTCTGTTTTTACATCAAGGACTCCCCTTGGCTTCCCACCCTCACACCCTTACCTTCACCTACTAAGGTGGGACTCCACTCACTCACTTTTTCCAAGCTGGAAGAAATAGCTTACAGATTTTCATTCTTTTCTTTGATTTGGATTGGGAAACCTTTTGTTTTGTGGCTTGGGTAGGCATCTGTTTGGTCATTGTCAGAGATGCCATTGCCACAATTGATTGCAAAGAAATAGGTGTTTAAGAAGTAATAGGGACAAAAACATTTACCGCACTTACCTGAGGCTGTTCCATGATTGGCATGTACACAAGAGCAATTTCCTTGTGATGATTTGCTCTATTCCAATCAGCAATAATTCTCCTCTCTTGGACCCAACAAGCTAACTTGTTTGTTGGGTTCTCAATTAAGAGATTCTTAGAAACAAAATTAGCTAGCATCATGGAAAATCTATCATAATAAATATTCTTAGACCTATACTTAATATCCCCTAATTTACTCCCTATCTCATACATGACAGAAGTGCTGAAATTAAAGTACTTGTCACTAAGATGCATATAAAGCATATGAACAAGTGAGTACGATACATCATCAAAATTACTAATTTTTCCAGAAAATACTTTGATAAATGAATCACACGGAAAACTCCATTCTTTTCTAAGGCCTAGTCTCCTAACATCACCTAATTTAGTGGCATTAAGAGCATATCCCATAGAAACTAACATGTTACTCACATCAGTGGTTGTGTGTGGAGCAAGTGCGTTATTTTTAGGCAATTTAAAACACTTTACAATTGCATCATAGTTAATACTGTGTTCATTACCTTTGAGAGTGAAGGTAATAGTTTTGTCCTTTGGGTTGAACACTACTATAGTCCAAATTTCCTCCACAACTTCACAGTAAATGGTTGGGGACTCAAGCATGGCATAACTCAATTTGCAGTTCAATATGAAGTCCATCATCTTGTGATATGTTAGATATATTTGATAATGTCATGGCTAATATGATTTATGTTTAGTTTTCAGATCTTACTTAAACAGGATAAATCAGTACTTACTGGAAGTCAGGACTTAAGGATATCAGTACTTATATTATCAGGAGATAATTATCAGAAGATGGATATCAGAATTTAAGTACTGAAGGACGGTCAGATAAGGACAGCAGCTGATTAAAGGAAAGAAGATTGAGACAAACATAAGAAGAGATATGCATGAAGAAGGAATTCTATGAAGAATAGAATACTTGGAAGAAAAGATATCTGATTGATATATTTTAGGAAGCAGAATTATATTCCATATCAATTAGCGATTATCTTGTAACTGTGTAGTATATAAACACAGACATAGGGTTTACACTAAAAGTGTTATCGTTATCGAAAATATTATTCATTGTAACCCTAGCAGCTCTCGTGATATCTGTTCATCACTGAGAGGTAACAGTTCCATACTGTAACAGAGTTTATTGTTTCAATAAAGTTTGTTTTCTGTTACTTGAGTTATTAAAGTTCGATTTGATTGTACTTTACACTGTATTCACCCCCTCTACAGTGTGTGTATGACCTAACAAGTGGTATCAGAGCCTATATGTTAATGTACAAACAGTTTAAGATCCAAACACAATCATTTCTGACACAGAAACTCCAACTAAGCCCACCAAAACTGAAGAACCTCCAAAGACACAAATTCAAAGTCGGTATGAGACCATCAGAGTTCCCATATTGAGACTATCTGAATATGCCATATGGAAGGTGAGGATGACCATGTTTCTGGAAGCTACAGATCCAGAATATCTTGATAGAATCAAGGAAGGACCTCACAAACCAACCAAGCTCGCTGTTACAGTTGCAGGTGAAGTAGCAAAGAATGTACCAAAGGAGAAGAGTGATTACACTGCTGAAGATATCGCATCAATTGCTAAGGATGCTAAGGTATGACACTTACTGCATAGTGCCATTGATAATGTAATGTCAAATAGGGTAATTAACTGCAAGACTGCAAAGGAGATATGGGATGCTCTGGAAACAAGGTGTCAGGGAACTGATACAATTAAGAAGAACCGGATGACAATACTCACTCAAGAGTATGAACACTTTGACTCAAAGGCTAATGAGTCATTAACTGATTTATATGATAGATTTGTCAAACTCTTGAATGATTTGTCACTGGTTAATAAGGAGTATGATCTTGAAGATTGAAACCTTAAATTCCTGTTAGCTCTTCCTGAATGCTGGGATTTGAAGGCAACAACAATAAGAGACAACTACAATCTTGATGAAACAACTCTTGATGAAATTTATGGAATGCTCAAGACTCATGAACTTGAGATGGAACAAAGAAGCAAGAGGAAAGGAGGAAAGTCAAGGATAGTTGCTCTTAAGGCTGAAGAAGAATCCCCCAAGGCAGCTACCTCAAGGAAAGACAGGGGTAAAGCTCTTTTCACAAAGTCTGATACTGAATCATCAAGTTTTGAAAGTGATGATGACTCAGAATCTGAAAGCTTGCCTAAGACTGATGCTAATGAGGAGATGATGAAGCTGTGTGCTCTTATGGTGAAAGGGATCACAAAGATTGCATACAGGAAGTTCAGGAAGGGAAAGAAGTTTTCCAGGAAAGGCACAAGTTCTGATAAGAAGAATTTCAGAAGATCTGAGGGCAGAGGAGGAAAGTCTGACATAGGAGATTATACCAACATCAAATACTATAACTGTGGTGAGAAAGGCCACATATCTCCTTATTGCAAGAAAGTGAAGAGTGACAAAGGCAAGGCTCTTGTCACAAAGAAGAAAAGCTAGACAGACACCTCAGACTCTGAAAGTGAGGAGAATTATGCTTTGATGGAAAATACTGATAAAGCAAGTGCTGAAAGCAGTTCTGAAGCTGCTGAATCAAAGGTACCTCTGACTACTTATGCTTTTCATACTGATGATATTAATGAGTTGAGAAGATATTTAAAACCATCTTTGTTAGTTATAGAGATCAAACTTTAACATGTGAAAGATTAACTTCTGAAAATCTTGCTTTTAAGAAAAGAAATGATTTCTTAGAAAAAGAGTTAGTTATGTTCCATCAAACTCAGAAAGATAGAGATGATGCTTTTTATGTTAGGGATGAAGTGCTAAAAATGAATGAATCTCTAAAAACTGAGTTAGAAAAGGAAAGAGAGGTTATCAGGACTTGGACTAACTCTGGCAGAATAACTCAAAATTTGCTAAGTAGTGAAAACTGGAAAGAGGGCTTAGGTTATGGAGATGATAAGAATGATAAAGGAACTATAGAAATTAAGCCTGTTATTGTTAAGCAAAAGCCAAAGTTAAAACCTGTTAAGTTTGTAACTGTAAAGTCTGATAATGAGAAATCAGAAGTTAAAAAGGGATTAACTTCTGACAAACTAAAACAGGAAAAGACAGCTGAAGTAAACATAGGCTTAATGACTAAGAAGTAGCTTAAGCATAAGCTGAAAGATGTTAAGAACGCAAACAAGGTAAAATCACCTAGGAAAAATAGGAATGGAATGGAAGGTGTGAATAAAAGCAATGATTATAAACCTGTTCCTAAAGCTCCTAGGAAAACGTGTCATAACTGTGGAAGTTCTAACCATCTAGCTTCTTTTTGCAGGAAGAATAAGAACATAAACTCCTTACCTTCAAAGTCAGGAGTTAAGAGTCAGTCTGTTAGATATAAGCCACAAAATCCTTGTTTCCATTATGGTAGTTTATGGCATTCCATTTATACTTGTAAGGAATATCATAGTTTGTACTATGATTATTATCAAATAAAACCTTCTTTAAAGAAAGTTTCCATTGTTCCTTCTAGTGTAAATTCTGATTCAAAGTCTGATAGTGTAAATTCTGATAAGAAAAATGTTAACATAAACTCTGATGCTAAATCCGCTGCAAATGTTAACAAACTTGATAAGGCCAAAGGATCCAAGCAAGTCTGGGTCCTTAAAACTAATCATTAGTGGTCTTTGTGATTGCAGGGCAACAGGAAAAACATCCTAGTTCTGGACAGTGGATGTTCAGGACATATGACTAGAAATAAAGCCTTGCTATCAGACTTTGTGGAGAAAGCTGGCCCAAGTGTTTCTTATGGAGATGGCAATATTGGAAAAACATTGGGATATGGCAATATCAATCTTGGGAATATCATCATTAAAGAAGTAGCTCTGGTCTCAGGACTTAAACACAATCTGCTGAGTATAAGTCAAATCTGTGACAGAGGTTATCATGTTGATTTCTTTGAAGAACACTGTGAAGTTGTGAGTAAATCTACAGGCAAAGTTGTTCTGAAAGGATACAGGCGTGGTAACATTTATGAAGCTAAGCTTTCAACAAGTACTGATGGTTCTGCAATCTATCTGATGAGTAGAGCATCAATTGAAGAAAGCTGGAATTGGCACAAGAAACTCTCTCATTTAAATTTCAACAATTTAAATGAGTTGGTCAAGAAAGATCATGTGAGAGGACTGCCAAAGTCAGTATTTGCTCCTGATGGCCTTTGTGATTCTTGTCAGAAGGCCAAACAAAGAAAATCCTCATTCAAGAGCAAGACTAAATCATCAATTCTTGAGCCTTATCACCTACTACATGTTGATCTATTTGGTCCAGTGAATGTCATGTCTATTGCAAAGAAGAAATATGCCTTGGTCATAGTAGATGAGTTCACCAGATACACATGGGTGTATTTCTTGCACACAAAAAGTGAAACTGTATCTATCTTGATTGATCATGTCAAACAACTGGATAAATTGGTCAAAGATTCTGTGAAGATAATAAGGAGTGATAATGGCACTGAGTTCAAGAATTTGATAATGGAAGAGTTCTGCAAAAACCATGGAATCAAGCAGGAATTCTCTGCTCCTGGAACTCCACAGCAAAATGGAGTTGTTGAAAGGAAGAATAGAACTCTCATTGAAGCTGCACGTACAATGCTTGAAGAAACAAAGCTTCCAACCTATTTCTGGGCTGAGGCTGTGCAGACTGCTTGTTTTACTCAAAATGCAACACTCATTAACAAGCAAGGAAAGACACCATATGAGATGGTGAAGAAAAAGAAGCCAAATCTGAAGTATTTTCATGTATTTGGATGCAAGTGTTTTGTTCTTAAGACTCATCCTGAACAGCTATCCAAATTTGATCTAAAAGCTGATGAAGGAATCTTTGTTGGATATCCACTTTTCACAAAAGCCTTCAGAGTCTATAACTTGAGAACAAGAGTGGTCATGGAGTCTATCAATGTCTCTTTTGATGACAAGAAGATTACTGTACTTGAAGATTTTATTGATCATGATCAGCTGAGATTTGAAAATGAAGACTCAAATTCTGATACTGATAATCCTGACAATCTAAGTCCTGATACTGCAAACTCTGATGGATTAAACTCTGACGTTATTGAAACTGTGGTGACTACGCCAAAGGAAGATGCACCTATGCAGGGGGAGCATACTCAAGATCTTACCACATCTTAAGAAGCATCAGAACATACATCTGGCTCTTCAAGTTCTGATTCGTCAAGTTTTGATAAGCCAAGTTCTGATAGTTCTGAAAATCTAAATTCTGAAGAATCCAACTCAGAGAGCATAGTTTCAGGGGGAACATCAGAAAATGAAAATGAAGACAGCATGGATCATGGGGGAGCATCCAGTTCTAGAGAAAACCTTCCATCTGCAAGGAAGTGGACTAAATCACATACACCTGATTTGATAATTAGAAATCCTGATGCAGGTGTCAGAACTAGAACAGGTACTTCAAATGAATGTCTTTACAATTCTTTTCTTTCTCAGACTGAGCCAAAGAAAGTAGAAGAAGCTCTTCAAGATGCTGATTGGGTGCAAGCAATGTAGGAAGAGTTAAATGAATTTGAAAGAAACAAAGTCTGAACCCTAGTGCCAAGACCAAAGAATAGATCTGTTGTTGGTACAAAGTGGGTATTCAGAAACAAAACTAACAGTGATGGCATAATTACAAGGAATAAGGGAAGGCTGGTTGCAAAAGGATATTCTCAACAGGAGGGAATTGATTATGATGAAACATTTGCACCAGTTGCTAGGTTAGAAGCCATAAGGATATTTTTGGCTTATGCTGCTCACAAAAAGTTTACTGTCTTTCAAATGGATGTGAAAAGTGCTTTTCTCAATGGAGAATTGGAGGAAGAAGTATATGTTGAACAACCTCCAGGCTTTGTAGATTCCAAATATCCAGATTATGTCTACAGGCTTGATAAAGCACTTTATGGACTTAAGCAAGCTCCTAGAGCATGGTATGAGACTTTAGCTCAGTTTCTTCTGGAAAGTGGATTTAACAGAGGAACTATAGACAAAACAATGTTCTACCTCAACCATGGAAAGGGCTTACTTCTGGTCCAGATTTATGTTGATGATATCATTTTTGGGTCTACAAATGACAGACTTTGCAAAAAGTTTGCCAAACTGATGCAGTCAAGTATCAGATGAGTATGATGGGGGAACTTGGCTATTTTCTGGGCCTTCAAGTCAAGCAGAATGAAGAAGGCACTTTTATTTGTCAAACTAAGTACACCAGAAACTTACTGAAGAAATTTGGAATGCAAGATTGTTCAAGTGCATCCACTCCCATGGCCATTGCAACAAAACTGGACAAGGATAATGGTAAATCAGTAGATATTAATGATTACAGAGGTATGATTGGCTCTCTACTCTATCTAACTGCTAGTAGACCTTATATCATGTATGCTACCTGTCTTTGTGCAAGATTTCAAGCAGATCCAAGAGAACCTCACTTAACAGCTGTGAAAAGAATTTTCAAGTATCTTAAGGGAACAGCTGATCTGGGATTGTGGTATCCCAGAGAATCAGATTTTAAACTAATAGGTTACTCAGATGCAGATTTTGCAGGTTGCAAAATTGACAGGAAAAGCACAAGTGGAAGCTGCCAATTTCTTGGAGGCAGATTAGTTTCTTGGTTTAGCAAGAAACAAAAGTCAATTTCCACATCAACTGCAGAAGCTGAGTACATTGCTGCAGGAAGCTGTTGTGCACAGATTCTTTGGATGAAGAATCAGTTACTGGATTATGGGATAACATATTTTAAAATCCCTATTTATTGTGATAATCGAAGTGCTATTACTATGACAGGTAATCCAGTTCAACACTCAATGACAAAGCACATCAGCATCAGGTACCACTTCATAAGGGAATATGTGGATGAAGGTACAGTGGAATTGCACTTTGTTCTAACAGATCAACAACTAGCAGATATCTTCACCAAACCATTGTGTGAAGCTACTTTTACAAGATTGGTAAATGAACTTGGAATGGTTCAGGTTCTTTTTCTAAATCTGCTTAGTTTTGTTCTGATGCATCAGACTTTATGATCAGTATTTACAGAAATTACTCTCTTTGTGTATTCTGTGCTTAATTGAAAATTGCTTAAGTACTGACTATTGTCTGATGTGACTTTCTAAACTCTGATAGTGATATGTCTGTTAATGTAACTATTCAATCCTATGAGGATACCTGTGCTAGATGCTAACCTAGTAGTCTTTAATAAACTAGGGATCCCATGTTAAAAGTAATTCTTTATGTGGAAATCCATTGACACAAGCAAAATCTGATATTGAGCTTAGTTGAGTTTACTTTGTCTATCTTATTCCTAAGTCACAAACTAGAATATTGCTTCTCATCTGTTAAGTTCTGATGCTAGTAAATCTGTTGAATGTAGTAAGTGCTGATAAACCTCTCTTATCAAAAGAAAAAGAAAAGAATCAAGGATTATAATCAGGTACTCCTTTGAGATCTAGAGTAAAAATGTGGAAGGGACGACCCAAGTGCATTGCTGGTATTAAGTAAATATGCATCAGAAAAGCAAAATATTTTCTTGGTGACTTTTCACACTCTATGATTACTGGAGAAATACTCTGATAATAGCATAAATTCTGATAAGCAGTCGTGACTCACTTACACTGAGAAGCCACTGTACAATTGAATTTAAAAAGATGCACAAAATTAGCACAAAATAGTAGAGGTGGACTTAAGCATGAACTCATTCAATAGTAGGTTTCAGAATATTGACAGGTTTTTAGTAAAGTTTTAGTTATGCCTTATTTCTAAGATATACTGAAGTGAATCATACTTTACTCTTTGTCTGATATTTAGCTTAATGCACACACTAAACACTCCATATGAATGATGAAAATTACTATGGTGATCTATGTTATTTTAGATGAACAGTTTCTATGTCACATTGCACAAATTCTGAGGACAAGTTCTGATTGCACGTTCTGATGATTAAGTTCTGAAGAATCTATATCAGAATTTGTGTGAGGACTTACTAAGATAGGCATTCATTTTTCGAGTTAAGAAATCATGTTCTGATAACTGTTAAGTTCTGATATAAGTCTAAGTTCTGATATTAAAATCTGATCCTTTACTTGACTTATTTCTGGATAAAATCTAAAAACAGTCTCCTTTTAAATCAGAATATGTTTGGGTAGAATATTAACAGTCAATATCATTAGGGATAGTGGTTCATGTACATGTACAGTAATGTTTACTTGTTACTTGTGCGCATTAAACCCTGACTTACACTTCCAATGACTGTTTTTCGTCTTCCCAGTCTAGGGAGACGAGGTAGAATTAATCCTACCTGTCAGCATTAAATTTCCTTGCGTCTCCTGACATTCTTTTGCCTATATAAACAACCACTTCACATCAGCCTTCACATCAACTCTTTTATCACAAACTCACCTTCATTCTCTTCATATCAAAAACACCATGGTTAATTACAATATGTTTTTGAACTATGAAACATTCAACATGGAGCTGAGCTGTGAAGCCTGGCAGCAGGAATGGCACGTCGCTGCCATTCCTGATGAGATATGGGACTCAGTTTCCCAGGAGGTACTCACCCACCTCCTGTTCTTCTACATGGATTACCATCGCCATCTGGAGCGATTGGAGGAGGAAAGGCTGGAAGCTCTCCGCCAACAAGAGCGAATCATCCGACTCGCTATTCTGTTTGTCGAGAGTAGGAAGAAGAAATGATTTATTTTCTTCTTCCTGTTTTTCTTCATCGTCAGCCTTGCTCTGCTTCTTGAGCTAGGACAAAGGCTGTTGATGTTATGTTTAGCAGCTTAGGACAATCTTGTAAAAGTTCTGATGTAATTTAAATTTCATGAATGTATTCTCTTAATATATTAATGAAATTTCTTTTTTTTTCAAGTTCTTGTCTCTGAGATGTTCTGAAATGCATTGATAAATCCTGATAAATATTCATATTCTGATGACCATTTCATATTTTGATTTAAATTAAGTTCTGATTTTACATTATCAGTACTTGTTCACTTGATTTATTTTGGTCATTCTCACTCGAATTTTTTTTTCAGAATATTGGTGTTGCAGTGAAAAATAAATGAATAAGTGGGAACAGTTTCAATTTTGAATTAAAACTGATTTACCTCGTTTAATGGAATAACTGGGTAAGTGGAACGGTTTTTCCTTGAAAAACTGCAAGTGGGTAAGTAATGATTACTGTTTTCACGTGCCCATTAACTATTCATTATTACTGCATGTCTGACAGGTGTCCAACGGTTATATTTTTTTTATCAAGTATAAGTAAGAGAGAGAGAGAAGATTATACAATCTTTTATTTACTTTTTCAACTTTATTTCTCTCTTGGCTTTTACTCTCTTTCATCTCCTGACATTGGTTTTTCATACAGACATTTTATCGAACACCTAACAGGCATTCTTAAATCTCGATTTTTCTCATGGCACCTAAGGATTTAATCATTGATGGAGCTAAATTTGTTCCAAATAACTATGCTGCAATTCTTGATCATGCTGAAGCTCCGTCTGAGTTGCATTTTGTGCAAGATCTTCTTGCACACAGTGAAATTGGGTATGCATTGACCCAACCTTCAGTCTTTTCGAGCCAACAAGTTCTGATATTTTGGCGGACTGGGCACTTTGATAATGGTGGTACACATGGTACTCCCAGTATTGTTTTCGAAGTGGATGATTCTACACATGTGGTAACTCCTGGTACAATTCGAAAGGCTCTCCATTTACCAGAAGGATGTACTTTTTCAACCCCAGAGGAATCAGCTCTTCAGGAGTTAATGGCCAGTTTGGGGTATGAGCGGAGTTTGGCTAAGCTTGCGCAGTTGAAACGGGCTCATATCAGAAAGCAATGGAGCTTCTTCTTCGACTGCATCACTAAAGCTTTTGGGAATAAGTGTTCCAACTTTGATGCAATCCCTATAATGAGTCAGTACATCGGGTATGCAACCATTAACCAAACTCATTTCGATTTTGCAAATGTTGTGATAGGTTTCATAGGGGATAGGATGACAAAAGATAGAAATGTAGTTTATTTTGCTAGATTCTGTCAGCTTATATATAACTTTTGTTGTACTAATCCCCCTCACTTAGCCAGTACCTTAATTTCACCATTCAAAATTGCAAAACGAGCTTTAATGACCTGGTAAATGCTGATCTTAAGAAAAGGGTGGTTAGACCTTTACGGAATTCCTCAGTCTGTAAAACAGATCTTGATAAATGTTGATCCTGAAACCTATAGATCTGTTTATACTGATATCCAACCAACCACCACCTCCCAAACACCACAGCAACCATCAGAACATACCACTCATACTACTCAACCTACCCTCAGAACATATCTCAAATCATATCTCTCCACTTCACAGACAGCCCAACCTTCATCCTCAGGACCTACTGTGAAGCCTTCATCTTCCAAGGCTAAGAGGACAAAGAATGTTTCTCAAACACCTCAGAAGAGAAGGAGGATTGTTTTGAGAGATGAATCTGATAGTGAGGAACAGGTTTCTACTTCAGAACCTGTTGATAAAGAAGCTGAGAAAGTTCCTTCTCAGAAGGATTCTGCAATTGGGGGATCGAGGCTTCTCAAAAGGCTTAGAAGAATTACTGTTGCTGAAACTCCCAAGGAATCCATACCTTCAAATAGATACAAGAAATAGAGGGCAAAAAGGCCAGTTTCAGATGATGAGGAAGCAGAAGCTAAGGAAGGAGATCAGGAATCTCAGATCTCACAGGAACCAGAGTCTGCTAAGGCCACTGCTTCTCCATTAACTTCAACTAAGGAAGCTGTTACTGAAAAGGCCGACACACCTTCTGTGTCTCCTAAGACTGTATCTCCTGTTAATTCAGGAACAAGTGCTGATATTGATATCCAGAACTTGGTTGTGCCTGAAGTACTTTACTTAGAAGCTCCAACAACAACTAATCCATCAACAACACCTGTTACTGATGCTCCAGAATTATCTACTACACCTTCTCTGCATCTAGATGCTGATGATTAGAATATAGGTGAGCATCAGGATATGGCTGTTGATCAGAACTTGGAACCAGATCAGCAATTAGAGGATGATCCCGAAGTCTCCATTGCTACTCATATTGTTGTTTTATCAGAAGATACTGATTCTGTAAGTTCTGATGCTGCAAATGTTGGAGATACTGGTGATGCTGCTCCAAATACAGATGCTGATAAAGCAGGTCCTTCAGGACATGCTCCTCAACAAACCGTTCTTAAATCTGAACTTGTTAAGAAGTTTGTTACAAGAGAAGCACCAGTGCCTCAGAGTGAAACTCCTGCAGGACAGGAGTGGACCAAGGAATGGAACTCAGTTACCTGTGCTCCATCTGCACAGCATCTTGCTGAGCACTTGACTAAAGCTGATGAGATGTTAATTACTGATGATTTCAAAACACAGCTTAGAGTCACTGCATTGAGTACTAAACATCTACAAGGTCTTCATTCAATTAGTCATGCAGAGTTACATAAGATTCAGGAAGAATTCATTAAGCAAGAACAAGTTCAGAAGATTGACAAGAAAAAAATCTTCCAACCTACCTTTGACAGAGTTGCTTATATTGAGAAGACTCAAGAGAAACAACAAGCTCAGATTGATGATATTCTGAAAAATCAAGCTTCTCAGCAATCTCAACTTAATGAAATCCAAGCCTCAGTGGAATTGTTTGTCTCTCTTCTCTTACCTGCTGATGCCAAAAAGGGGGAGAAAGTAATTAAGTCCAAATGCAAAACTGATAAGACACTGAAGGGGAAGGATGATGAAAAGGATGATTAAGGAAACCCTGGAATGGGTAGAGGTCATAGTCAAGGTAGAGGTCTCTCATCAAGAAAAGCTGAAATCACAAGTCACATGACAAGTTCTGATACTGGAAAAAGAATTAGTTCTGCTACTGGTAAAAGGATAAGTTCTGATGAACTTTTAGATCTTGATGAAGAAATGTCAAGATAGTTATTTCTTCAGGAAAATCTAGGAATGGACTTGGAGAGTTTAATGGAAGAAGAAGCCAGACTTAAATCAGAAAAAGTCACATCTAAATCTGAAGCTTCTGGTAAAAAGACACTTCCAAAACTCAAAGGCATTGTGATAAAAGAAAGGACAAATACTGAAGCAACATTGGCTAAATCACAACCGCAGATAGATCCAAGATCCAAGGGTAAAGAAAAAGTTGGTGAACCTGTCAAGGTTTATGTGCCTCCTGAGAATGAAGAAATCACTGATGAAAAGGATGATCTTGCTCTGACTTCAAGAAAAGTTTTTAAGACAACCTCTGACATGGCTCAAGTTGTTCAGAGTCAAGAGACAGTAAGTTCTGATATTCCGAAGAAGCAAGTAACCTCTGACATAGCTCAAGTTAACTTGATATCAGAAGATAAATCAAAGACACTCATACAAGGATTCACTAAAGCAAAACAGACTCAACCTTTGAAGACTGCTGCAAGTGGTTTTGAAGCAAGAGTAGTTACTGGAAAGGAAGCAAGAGATAAAACTGGATTGGGAAGTGCTGATGAAAGAAGAATACAGAACACTACCAATGATCCAACTTCCTTGAGTGAACCAGGTATTGGAGCAACTCCTGAGAGATTGAATCAACTAGAATCTGTACAAATGGTTTACCATACCAACTTGAAAGAACACATCTTGTTGTACTTCATGACAGATGGTAGGGTTTATCATATAAGGCAAAATGCCATTCCATTGAAGTATTATGAAGAACTGGAGCATGTACTATTCTTACTTCAAGTGGATGACAGATTAACAGAAAGTGCTGCAAACTATTTGAAGGATCAGATTCAGAGACAGAAAAGGCTTTATTCTGTTAAGTCTGACAGCACATATCTTCCAAAGTACAAAGATCACAAGGGTGATATAGTTGAAATGAAGCCCAATACTGCTAAGATTATAACTACCTTTCTGGGTTACAGGGATGTGGAATTCAATCTTGAGTCTGATAAAGCATATTTGATCAGACTGGATCAGGATATAAGAAAAGCTAAGATTAATGATCTCAGGGCTGCAATCTTTCAAATTGGTGAAGATACTGCAGAGCTTAAAGATGCTAAAAGGAGGATGATTGATGAACTCAGATATGCTGAGAGATGTTTGTTGAAGAACTATCTCAGAACAACTCCTGACATCAGAGTGATCAGAAGATGAAGCCAAGTCAAGATCTACAACTGCTTAGATTCTGATATTTGTACAGACTGAAGTTGTTATCAGAAGTTAAAGATTGGTAAAGCTTTAAGGACTGTAAGTTGTAGTTATCTAGTCTAATTCTCATGCATTTGTACTTAATGTTTTTGACATCATCAAATATCTGTTAAACTTGTATATTATGCTAATTTACAAGTTGGGGGAGATTGTTAGATATATTTGATAATGTCATGGCTAATATGATTTATGTTTAGTTTTCAAATCTTACTTAAATAGGATAAATCAGTACTTACTGGAAGTCAGGACTTAAGGATATCAGTACTTATTTTATTAGGAGATAATTATCAGAAGATGGATATCATAACTTAAGTACTGAAGGACGTTCAGATAAGGATAGCAGCTGATTAAAGGAAAGAAGATTGAGACAAACATAAGAAGAGATATGCACGAAGAAGGAATTCTATGAAAAATAGAATACTTGGAAGAAAAGATATCTGATTGATATATTTTAGGAAGTAGAATTATATTCCATATCAATTAGCGATTATCTTGTAACTGTGTAGTATATAAACATAGACATATGGTTTACACTAAAAGTGTTATCGTTATCAAAAATATTATTCATTGTAACCCTAGCAGCTCTCGTGATATTTGTTCATCACTGAGAGGTAACAATTCCATACTGTAACAGAGTTTATTGTTTCAATAAAGTTTGTTTTCTGTTACTTGAGTTATTAAAGTTCGATTTGATTCTACTTTACACTGTATTCACCCCCTCTACAGTGTGTGTGTGACCTAACATGATAGTCTTTAGATGCCGGAATTTGCTTGTTCACCAAATCCACAAAGTTGTTCTTTTCATAAACAAACCTAGTTAAGGACATAATTTTGACTATGGGTGCCATTTCTGTGATTGAGATTAGTTGCAGAAAGAGAATTTTTACTTTTGGGAAGAAGTTAGAGAAATTGCCTTGAGAGAGATAAAAGTAAAGAATAAAAATGAAATTAGATTTTATACTTTCTCATAAATAAACTGTCAACAAGTAAAAAATAAAGTGGTCAATCAAATTAGCCCAAAATAGCCGTTTAAAAATAAGGAAAACTGTCATATTTCTAAGATTATTCGTTGAAATATACATACAGGCTGTAAGTAAATTCGACGGAGAATGCTCAGAATCAACGGCTAAGATTGAGTGTAATTTGACGAATAATGATAAAATTACCCAGAGTAATAATTGATATTTCGACGGATGACATAATTCAACGGATATTCATTTCCAACGGATAATGAACATCCGTCGAGATACAAATTCTGACTTAGTCAAAATTTTATCTTAGAAAGGAAATATCAACTTTTACTCTGGCTGCATTTCAATTTGCTTAGACATCAAAATAGATTAAGAGTAATTAAGTATACCTAACTCACTTACCAACCTAGTGAAGGTGGATTCATGAAGTGGCTTGGTAAAGATGTTTGCAAGTTGTTTCTCACTTGGAACAAAATGAAGTTCCACAGTACCATTCATAACATGCTCTCTAATAAAATGGTACTTAATGTCAATGTGCTTGGTCCTTGAGTGTGGTACTGGATTTTCAGTGATTGTAATGGCACTTGTGTTATCACAAAAAATAGGAATCTTATTCACCTGTAGACCATAATCCAACATTTGATTTTTCATCCATAAAATATGTGCACAACTGCCAGCAGCAATATATTCAGCTTCAGCTGTGGAAGTAGAAACTGAATTTTGCTTCTTACTGAACCAAGATACTAGCTTATTTCCTAGAAACTGACAGGTTCCTGTTGTACTTTTTCTATCAAATTTACAACCTGCATAATCTGCATCTGAGTAACCAGTTAGATCAAAACCAGAATCTCTAGGATACCAAATGCCAAGTTTTGGTGTTCCTTTGAGATATCTGAAATGTAATAACCGGGAAATTTATGTACATATTTGGTGATATATATGATAAATATTCTCTGTTTATTTAAATTTCAAGATGTGTTTCCATGTTTTATTATGAAATAGATATTGAATTAGTCCTGCGTGGGCCAGGGTATTTTTTGAATATTTATTTAGTATTTAAAGTGCAATTATATGAATCGAGCCGCAATCTGATCGCGTGTCAGATTACGTTTCTTCCGTGTTATGTGTTAAAAATTGTTCTATGATTATATGTGTATTTTATAGTTACTTTCGAGCTTTAAATTAATTTTAGAAAGTATTTTGGTTTCTTAAAAATTAACGGACCGGGTCCCGACCGAGACGAAAAAGCCCATAAAAATTTGTACATTTATTTTAATATAAATCAAGGACAGTTCGAGTAGTCCGTATTTTTGTATCTTAATGTGTACCTAATTTTCGAGGAAATTTAAGAATAATAATTGTAATTATGTTTAAATTATCTTTTTTTTAGATATTTTCGCGTAAACTATTTTCAGGGCGTGTGATTTTAAGATATACGAACAAAAAATATATCGATTTGTGAATTATCGGGAAATTTATTGAGTATAAATACCCTCCATGATTATGAGTTCATTTTTATAAAAATCAAAATTCCTATCAGATAATTATACAATCCTTCCTTTCGTTTATCAGATAAACATCTTTCCAAAACCTTCAGTTCATAAATCAAGCCATAACAGGAGATTTAGCTATCAGTTTTTAGTATTCTTGGTGGCGAGTTAAAGCTTGTAAGAAGACGGTTCATTTGACATTGAATTCATCGATTAAGGTCGAGTTCCAACTCGTTCCGTGTTCGTTAGAATCGACGAGAATCGGGACTCCTTTATTTCATGAATCTTTGATTGTTTTGATAATTTTAGGATGTAGTAGAGATCATAATGGTTGTTTTGATATATGAATTTCATATTTTTAGTTTCGATTTCGTGAAAGTCGATTGTTCTTCATACTTGTCGAATTTCATTTTTGATTTTGAGTGTTTGTTTGATTGTAAAGATTATGTATTATGATTGTAGGATTCCTGAGGGTCAATTTCATATATAACTTGTTAAATTTGATTCGGTATTAAATAAAAACGAGTTTTAAATTTTTATAAAGTTTTGATTCGAAATTATAGCTTGATTCTTGACTGATTGTTGTTATAGTTGCTATGAATCGATTGTGTACTCCCAGGGCTTCGTTTTGTTAGTCAGTACGTTAATTATAAATGAGAAATATGGTAATTCGTTTTTCCGATGTGTTCATCGGAGAAATTGGAGGTTTTGGCCGGAGAGTTCGAATCCGGTGATGGTTGTGATGGCTGAGTTGCCATATGTGTTGCTGCAGTGTTTTTGAATTGATCTGGGGAGTAAAAATCGAAGGGGTGAATTGTTTTGGTGCAGATCGGGGTGGCCAGAAAAGTCATCGGATTCTGGGTTTTCTAGAACTCCGGTTGACTGTTTTTGGCGACCCGGAAATTTCTTGGTAACCCGGTTTTGACCCATCCAAGAACCCGGTTCTGATCCCCCATAACCCTAAATCCAAATCAATTCCCTATTTCCAGATTATTTTTTTAAAATTAATTCAAAATTTGATTTTTAGTTTTAAAAATCATTTTCTTTTATTCTAAAAATCATTTTTAAATTCCAACATTGATTTGGTTAATTATTTAATAATTAACTGAATTATGTAAAATTCCCAGAAATTATTTTATTTTATAATTTTCAAAAATCTAGATTTGTTTTAATTATTTATAATTTATTTTAATTAATTATTTAGGATTTAATTAATTGATTAATTCGTTTAATCAATTAATTTTATTTATAAATAATTAAATAAAGTATAATTATTCTTAATTAAGCCAAATAATTCCTAAAAATTATTTTAAGCTTGTAAAAATATATTTGGGTATTGAAAATCAATTAATAATTATTATTAATTGATTTAATCTTATTTTAATCATAATAAATAGACCGTCCATCCGTTTAATACGAAACGAACGCGCTTCGACTCAGAAAAATAATCCGCTTCGATTTAAAATACTTTCGGGACCCGAATCCTTTCATATAAAAAGGTCAATTGTTTTACGAGTCGTTCTGAGTGAAATACTTATCAGAAAAACCCTATTTTAACCCGATTTCAGTTTTAAAAACATCGACACCTATCTTTTAATGATCTAACTTATATATTATGTGAATAATATGATTATGTGCTATGTGATATACATGCTATCTGTTTACAACTTTTAATGCCCTGATTAGATAAACGATCGGGTAGACGCTGAGATGAATAGACATAATCCTAGTTTGTATGGGTTATTAAATGAGTGTGTTTGATTTATAGACTCAAGTCCAGGAGAGCAGTCAGGGTTTTAAAAATTAAGATTCAGTCTTTTGCATACCAGGCAAGTACCCCTGTCCTATTCCAATTTCAGAATAGACAATTGTTATATAATTGAGATTGATATTGCTGTTAGGTAATCCCTTTTGATACAGTACTATCGAATACTTGTCGATTGTTTGAGCCATATAATTCTAGTAATCTTTCTACTAGAATGTTAATTTCATTCCTGATACATAGTGAATCATTATGTTATCCCATTTCACTCTATGCAGTGGAACGTGATATTGATATTTAGCGAGTAACTAATAATTCTAATTATTTCGCCATCGGTTGTTGAGATTACTCCGGACCATGTGAAATGGGGAGTAGATTATGAAAGGATATCGATTGATTCAATTCCTTTATAACGGAAAATGATTTTGATTAAAAGATGCGTAACTGGCCCGGGTGGACGGTCCAGCATTTAGGGCATTGTGCTAACTAAAATATGTTAATACAATTTTGTCCTTTGGCCACAATGTGCCTTTTTATTAAAGTATATATTGGTTATGGCCGGTATTTAGCTTTTGTGGAGTACTCGTTTTTGGGATCTAAATTCTACGAATTATGATCCAGCTCTATCACATTGGCTGATCAACATGTGATAAGGCATCCACCAGAATTTTGTGATTCCCAACCTAAAACTTACCATTTACTATTTTATAAGCTTATTGTTAGCTTCAGTTTTGTTCAGATATCATTTATTATCTGTTGTTCTTTCTTTATCAGCATAATACTTTTGTTATCTTTTCGATCATAAATTTATACTGCTTGATGAGCATTTCATAGCTCATACTTATTTTATTGTGATGATATTTCATAGAAGGCTTGAGATGCCTCATTTGTTGCACACTGCTAGGAATAGGGTGCCACTGTTGCATCCTCGGATCTTTAGGTTTCAGGTGCCTCAGCAGCAACAGGTAGGATTTGGGAGTTGGTGTAGTTTGTTCATTAGTGTGTAGTGTAATAATAGAAATAAAATGGTTTGTAAAACTTATTAGACTTTTGAGGATTAGTATAACTTCATGTAGAAGTTATCCTAATCAGGTTTGTAGTTGTAATAACTAATGGTTTGTGTTAGTATATATTTTATATTATAACCTGTGCTCGATCCTTATGCATGCAGGGGTCATAATTATTATTTTAATTCCGCTGTGTATATTATTTCTTAGTTTATCAGTTAGTGACCCCCAAATCTAGACCCCGGATTTGGAGGGCGTCACATGAAAATTCTCTTAATAGCTACTCAATGAGATTCTTTAGGATTAACTTGAAATCTAGAATAAAGACATGTAGCAAACATTATATCTGGCCTACTGGCTGTTAAATATAAAAGTGAGCCAACCATGCCCCTATAGCTTGAAATATCCAAAGACTTTTTAGTAGTGTTTAATTCAAGTTAGTTGCAGTGGCCATGGGAGTTTTTGCAGATGTGCAATCCATTAAGTAAGATTCTTTAAAAGATCATAAATATATTTGGTTTGACTAATAAATATTCCATCACTAACTTTCTTAACTTGTAAACCAAGAAAGTAAGTTAGTTCTGCCATCATGCTCATTTATATTTACTTTGCATCAATTTGGCAAACTTTTTGCAAAAACTTTCATCTGTAGAGCCAAATATAATATCATCTACATAAATTTGAACAAGTATGCTAGAGCCATTAACATTTCTAAAGCATAACGTTTAGTCAACAGTATCTCTAGTGAAGCTATTTTCTAAGAGAAACTTTGACAAGGTGTCATACCAGGCTCTAGGTGCTTGCTTCAATCCATAAAGTGCTTTCAAAAGATAGTAGACATATTCTGGAAAATTTGGGTCTTCAAAACCAGGAGGCTGACTGACATAAACTTCCTCCTCCAAATCCCCATTTAGAAAAGAACTTTTGACATCCATTTGATAGACCTTAAAATTGGCATAGGTTGCATAGGCTAGGAAAATTCTGATGGCTTCAAGTCTTGCAACAGGAGCAAGGGTTTCATCAAAATCAATCCCTTCTTGTTGACAATAGCCCTTAGTAACCAATCTAGCTTTGTTCCTGATTACTATACCATTTTCATCCATCTTATTTTTGAATACCCACTTGGTGTTAATAGAGTTCTTTCCTTTAGGCTTGGGTACGAGCTTCCAAACTTTATTCATTTCAAATTGGTTTAGCTCTTCCTGCATTTCTAAAACCCAATCAGGATCCAACAGAGCTTCTTCTACCTTTTTAGGTTCATCCTGAGACATAAAGATGCTATATAAAAATTCCTTTTGATTTGCTTTTCTTGTTTGCACTCTTGTGGATGCATCACCAATAATCAGTTCAAATGGGTGATCTTTAGTCCATCTTCTCTGTTGAGGTAGATTAGCTCTAGATGAAGATGCCTCATTGTTGTCTTGATGTGTGACAGAGTTATGATTGTTAGAAACTCCCCCTGAGTTTATGGATCTTTGACTACAAATTGGAGTTCTTTCTGATTGTGATCTAGCTTGACTTTCAACCCCCAGTGATAGATCAAGGGATGTTGCTCTTGCCTTCCGACGGATGATGCAAATTGTCTTTCAACGGATGATGCACTTGGTCTTTCAATGGATGTTGAATTGTGTGCTTCATTAGTTGTAGATTTTTCTGTATTGTCCTTAGACATTGGTTCTTGATCACTTTCATCATTACTATCATCACTAATCATCTCAACATTATCAAATTTGAGGCTTTCATGTAAATCTCCATCTTGCAGTACTTCAATCTTTTTATCATCAAACACAATATGTATAGATTCCATAACAATGTTGGTTCTGAGATTGTAGACTCTGTATGCTTTTCCAACTACATATCCAACAAAGATTCATTCATCAGCTTTGGCATCAAACTTTCCATGTTGATCAGTTTGATTCCTTAAGATATAACATTTACAACCAAAGACATAATGAAAGTTTAATGTTGGCTTCCTGTTCATGAACAATTGGTAGGGTGTCATGCATTTTTCTTGATTAACCAAAAAAATATTCTGAGTGTATCATGCAGTATTTACAGCTTCTGCCCATAAATATGTTGGTAATTTTGATTCTTCCAGCATTCTCCTTGCAGCTTCAATAAGAGATCTGTTTTTCCTTTCCACCACACCATTTTTTGTGGAGTCCTTGTTGCTAAAAACTCATGCATGATCCCATTCTCTTCACAAAATAATCTCACCATATAATTCTTGAACTCAGTTCCATTATCACTCCTGATTCTTCTTACTTTGAAATCAGGATGATTGTTGACTTGTCTTATGTGATTGATGATGATTTCACTAGCTTCATCTTTGGATTTGAGAAAATATATCCAAGAGAAATTTGAGAAATCATCCACAATTACTAGACAGTATCTTTTCTTTGAGATTGATAATACATTGACTGGTCCACATAAGTCCATGTGCAGTAGTTGTAGAAGTTCTTCAATTGTTGAATCAAGCTTATTTCTGAATGATGCCTTGATCTGTTTTCCTTTCTGACAGGCATCACACAACCCATCCTTGGAAAATTCCACATGTGGAATTCCTCTTACCAAATTTTTCCTGACTAACTCATTCATAGTCTTGAAGTTAAGGTGGGACAACTCCTTGTGCCATAGCCAACTTTCATCTTGACTTGCCTTGCTAAATAGACAAGTGACAGATTCTGCATTAGATGAGTTGAAGTCAGCTCGATACACATTTCCTTTTCTTACTCCAGTAAGAACCACTTTGTTGCTTTTCTTGTTGGTCACAACACAGGCTTCAGAATTAAATGTTACTGAGTTGCCCTTATCACAAAGCTGGCTGATACTCAACAAATTGTGTTTAAGTCCATATACTAGAGCAACTTCCTCAATGATGACATTATCTTTTGAAAACAAGCCATATCCCACAGTATAACCCTTGTTGTCATCTCCAAAAGTAATACTTGGGCCAGATCTTTCCTTGAACTCAGTGAGCAGGGTACAATCTCCAGTCATGTGCCGTGAGCACCCACTATCTAAATACCAAAGATTCTTTCTATTTCCCTGCACACAACAAAATCAAATCAAGTTTATTTTGGTACCCAAGTTTCCTTGGGTCCTGTTTTGTTAGCCTTTTTCTTAGGTTTCTTAGGTTTGTCCTCATTTAACTTGGGCATTTGAAGTTCATCCTTAGTCAATTAAGTAGAACCCTTAAAACCATTCATCATTGCAGAATTATCATGCACAGGCTGATTAACATGGAAAGGCATATTTTGAGAAAATATGGTATTCCAGTATGGCATGCTAAATGGCATTTGTGGCATACTAAATGCAGCATAGTAAGGATTTTGTGCAAATGACATATTAGCAAACTGTGTATTCAAATTATGTGCAGGAATAATATTCACAGGTATTGTAGGCATACTGGGAAATGAAGAAAGTGCAGACATGGAAGGAGGCATAACAAGTTTATAATTAACAGACAAATGATTAACACCACCACACATAACACAAATTTTTCTTGGTGCATATTTATCAGATGTGTAGTTGTTATGTTTGTTGATTCTTACTTTCCCATTTCTATTACTTTTCCTTTTAGACTCTGTTCTCACTTCAATTTTCTCCAATCTATCATTTAATTGCTTAATAGACAGATGCCCTACATTGACTCTCTTGTTTTGTTTCACTTGACTTGTTTATCCTGGAATAAAGTTCTTAGAAACTGATCCATATTTTTCATTTAATTTAGCTAGCTTAGCTTTGCTGACTGGTTTACTTACACTCAACGGATGTGTCTCATTGTCTTTCGATGGATAATCCTTTTGATTATTCGACGAATAATTTTCATCATCCGTCGAATCCACATCCGTTGAAAGTTCTTCAACCAGATTGGAATCAAGCTTCTCCTTGTTCTTTTTCTAGGCTGTATCACAGAAAGATTCTATACCTTGAACTTTAGTAATTTGATCATGGACATCTCTAGATGATTTCCATGCCTTAATTGCTTCCTGTTCTCGTTCAAACTGTTGTCTTAAAATATCCTCTTTTTTAAGGGATTCAGTCAATTCATCTTTGGCAATCTTGCATTCTATTTTCAGTTTTTCAAACTCAACAAATTGAGTTTCTAACACAGTATTTCTTTCACTTAAAAACACATTGTCTCTTTAATATTAGTGTTTTCTTTAGTGAGAGACTTGAGTGTAACACGCAGATGATATAATTCAGTAGACATGTCATTTATGGCATCATTACACTCATCTTTAGATAAATATGATAGATTAGTGGTGCTTACCTGATTACTTGATGAACTGACCTTTGTTTCATCTGATTTGGCCATAAGTGCTAGATTGACATAGTTTATATCTTCATCATTTTCTAATGCATCTGCAGCCCAGTCATTTTCCTGTGAGATGAAAGCCCTTTCCTTTTATTTGAGTAACTCAAAATATTTATGTTTGTAATCAACAACCTCAAACTTCTTTTTACCAGAATCAGACTTTCTGCATTGACTAGCAAAATGACCAACCAAGCCACACTTGAAACATTTGAATTTAGACTTATCAACCATATTTCTGTTGGACTTGGCTGCTCCAAAATTCTTCTTGAATTTGATATTGGAAAACCTCCTCGACAGAAAAGCAAGATGCTCATCTATGTCATCCATGTCATCTTGACTAAGCTGGTCTTCATATTCAGCTACTAGCCCTTTTCCTTTGCCTTCACAAACTCTAGGGTTTGATGCAGATTCAATAGCTTCAACCTTTGTCTCCTTCTTCTTTTCTTGCTCAGCAACTAATGTAATGGACCCTCCCTTTTTTCTTCCTTTCTCCAGTTTCTCATCTTGTTCTATTTCAAGCTCAAAGGTCTTTAGAATTCCATACAATCTATCCAAGGTAAATTCCTTGTTATCTTGAGAGTTCCTTAGTGAGACTGTCATGGGTTTCCAATCCTTTGGTAGAGATCTAAGAAATTTGAGGTTTGAGTCCTTTGTTTGATAGACTCTTCCATGCAACATTACAGCATTTAGTAGCTTTTGAAATCTACTAAATATGTTAGTGAGTGACTCACTTTCTTCACTATGAAAATGCTCATATTACTGAATTAAGAGTTGCATTTTATTTTCCCTTACCTGCTCAGTACCATCACATATAACTTGAATAGTTTCCCAGACATCCTTAGCAGTTTTGCAGTTTATGATGTTGTCAAACATGTCACCATCAACACCATTAAACAAAATGTTCATGGCCTTTTTATCCTTACAAACTTGTTCAATATCTGGATCAGACCATTCTGCTCTAGGCTTTGGGACAGATTCTTTATTTCCTGTAGCAGCTCTCATAGGGACATGTGGACCTTTCTCAATACAGTCCACATAAGCTTCATCTTGAGATAGGAGATGCAGATGCATCTTCACCTTCCAATGGTGATAGTTGTCTTTGTCTAGAAATGAAATCTTTACTCCAATATCATTTTTCCTCATCTTGTTGGTTGTTGTGATCTTTAAACTCTTTATTCTTCAAGAGCTTGCTCTAATACCAATTGTTATTCTTAAACAATCTAAACAAGAATTACAGAAGGGGGTTGAATGGAATTCTGGCTTTTTTTGATTTTTAGAATAGTTCTTTTACAAATAAATAACTGTGGTTGATCTAATAATAGTGCAGAATGAAAGTAGTGTAGAAATCAAAACACAAAGTATTTAAATACAAGTACTTAAAAACTTTCTGGTGGATTTAACTTTTCCACCAGAATATATATTAAGTAGAGAACTCTGTGTTACAAAATTGTACACTGCTGCTTACAAGTTGAACAACAAGAACAGAGAAATTCTTTACAGATTTTGCATTATCTATTTCTCTGGAAAATGCTTACTAACTTGGATAATATTCAACTTGCTACTCTTGGTTTATATATTACCAAGTTACATGATAAAAAGACAAGTAAATAAGACAAAATGTCACGCCTCCAACTTGAAAATACATATTATGCAAATTATTACAATAGTTATCAAAAGAAAGTAAATACAACCGAATCCAATATCTTACAGTTTAGGGTTTGGAACAGCCCAACACTATTAACTATTACAACCTGATTTTTAATATCGAGTCCTCACACAAAACTATCTCTTATTCTACCTGAGCTCGAACATACGCATCGGCATCACAAGTCTTACGTGATGTCTGCTTGAATCTAACCATAGCTGCTAGCTGTAATATCAGGGTGAAAGCAAGTAGTGAGCCAAATGCTCAACAAGTGCTATACAATACAAAACAAAACATAAATCGAAATATAAGAATAACTTTTGAGTGATGGCATCATTTGTTTAAATCAAACCATTTCCAAATCCATTCCTTAATCAAAAATCATTTTATGATGCTATGGATTACAGCCGGTGATCAGCCGCAAAGTAATCCCGAACCTCGCTGGGTTCTAAAATATTAATTGGATCACTAGGCAAATTTTAAGCCTACAATTTAAGTGCAGAAGGACTTGCATCTCAGTCCAGATCCACTATTTAAAGAAAACATTTGACCCCCTTGGGACTAAAAATCCAATTTTTTAATCATTTCAAAAACTGATACCGATTGACAATTAATTTCTTAAACAGTAAACATCTTTATCAAGGGTTATAGATCCACTTTGAAGCACTGGGAATATATCCACTAGGGCCATGATCCACTAGACTTTACTTTATCAGGGTAATTGAAAGGTTTCTATTTACAAGGACTTTGACAAGGAGATTTAGTAAGGCTATCGGATAATATGAAAGAGTAATGCCAGACTAGGCTTAAAGCAATGGTTTCAGATAAGGTATAGGTATTAAAATACAAAGAAGATGAGCATCAATGGTTCCAGGTATGATATTGGTATTAAATACGAAGAAAGTGATCATCAGCTCAAGGTATAACAGGGTATTATGTTTTAAGGTAAGGATAAGGTTATCAAACAATCATTAACAATCTTTAAGGAATGACTGGATTTTAGGCTTTAAGCTGAAGATACTGGGTGTAACTTACACATGGTTCAACATCACAATTACTTGGGTATACTAGCATAATATGACATTTTGATCTACTTGCATAAAAATCTTCAAATAAGGTTAAATTACTTGCAATTGACACTTGAGGGTTCATGGCATTTCTATATAATACGAAGATAGATTTGAAAACCACTTGGTCCATGTATATCAAGGTAAATCATAATACTCGCATCATATATAGGAACTAGTTAACACACACTTGCAGTGTAAACGAAAAAGGCAGGTTGAATCACTTGCCTTGAAAAAGACTGGACTGGACTGGCAGGTAGGAGCAACTGGAAGCTTTACTCAACTTTTATGGCAGTTTTACCCTCATCTCGAGATCCTACACAAATAATAATAACCTCATTATAATATATTCTCACCAACTCAACCTATTTGTAAACCGAAATTAAACACGATGATACTTAGGCCTATATGCACACAATTTATAATCACCTTATAAGAATAATAGTACACATAACCACATATGATCACATACCATATTTAAGTACCAAATAATATCACACACGCCATATTGCGACACTAGGCTTGGATGATCTCGCTCCACATACTTAAGTCACTTGGTCGCTAAACTAGACAAAATCTCCAAATTTTGGCTTCCTAACTCAAAGTGCTTTTACTAAATCGTCCAATTCCTATTGACCCTAACTTGGGCCTTTCACTCTACTGACTTTATGCTATCTAGCAACTATGGTGGTCAACGTAGGCCTCACTCATAAGTACTCTAAAACTATGTGGTAAGTGAAGGTGCTTATTATGGTAAATTTCAGAATGATATCTAAGGTTTCTTGGGTGCATTTGACACTCTTACACTTCAAGTTTACCTCCAAAACTTCTACACTAGACTCTTCTGATCATAAGGAAACTCCCAAACTTGATGTGGCTCAAGGGCCTAGCTTGGGCCTCCCTAGGCCTATTTTTCTGGGCAGAAAAGGTCCTGACTTGAACTAACTTGTGACACAATATTCTAACTCAAATTCTATGAACTATGGCTGGAAAAACTCCTCTGAAATACCCTCTAACTAAGGCACAACAGGGCCTAATGAGGTCCTACCTATGACATGGTCAAAACTTCCCATTTCTAAGTTGCAACAAAACTGTCCTCTGCTGAGCAGATTTGGTGTTTCCACTCGTGCACCTAACCAAACATCTTACAAACCCCCAACAAACACCTAAAACCTATTGCATACTCCTAGTGCTAGCTTCTGGTGGCTTGGGCCTCAAAGTGAACAACAATGGCAGGTCAAATCTCACTCCAAACCTCAGGGTACCAAACTGATTTTTCTGCAAAAACTAATACTCTACTTTCACCAAGGTTCTTACTTAACAAACCCAACCAACTACAACCAAAAACCCAAACCAAACCTTAACTAAGGTGTCATACTGAACTAACTCCCTTACACTCAATATAATCTTAGTGGAGATCATCCTTACTTAAGGTGCAACATAGCAAAATAAAAGTTAACACATTACACAAATTACAAATCATCAAGTTTTTGAAAACAACAAGTTATACTTTCTTTATAAATATAAATGATTTAACATCACATATTAAGGAGCACAAATCTTAATCGATATCTTAACTCAACTGAAATTAAATCTTACTAATCAAAAATCAATCCAAATGTTCAAGAACTTTCGAAAATCAAGAGTGGTTTACATGCATGCATGTCTTCGAATATTACAAGCCAAAACAACATGATTTCCAAATAAATTTTTCATCATAAATCAACGTGCAAGCCTAACATAGATTATAACTAAATGATCATCTAGCATGCAAAAGGGTTTTATCAAGTTTCTACTACAAAATTCATGTTATCATCACAAAAATAAACACAAATAAAACAAGGAAACAAAATACCATCCATTTGGCCCCTATCAAGTCATGGCTGAATGGATTAGGGTGAAAAAAACATTTGCATAAGTGTAACACACTCATGTCTAGCCATTCTCAACCCAATGATACTATAACTCATGATGAAAGCCTTAGATTCACAAGAATCAAGGATGTTCACTTTGAGTTTAACAAAAACACCACCATGCAAGGTCAAAACATAGGTTTTTCACTCTAAACTTCTTGGATTATGAATGATCAAGATATAGGAAGTAACATTTACTTGAATGGAAGTTAGGTGCTTGAATGAAGAATGAAGAAAATGGAGGGGGTAGTGCTTCGGCCAAGAGACCGAGAGGGAGGAGAACCGAGAGGGAGGGAGGAGGAGAAAGGGGAGGGTGAAGTGGTGGAGTGGAAATGGAGTGATCATCACACTTGGGTTTGTTTTTATGTCATTGATTTTACTAAATGTGAGTGGATTTAGGAAATGACAAGAGTAACCCTCTAGCTAAAGTTAGGTCATTTTGCATGCAAGGTCAAGGAGGTAATTTGGCTAACAAAATATGAGTTAGTGGGGTTGGAAATGTCTTATTTGCCCTTTGGTTGAATGGAAGAGTATTTGCATGCTAGGGTAACTATGTAATTTTCTAATTACTAAAAAACTAATTTTCAAAGAATTACTTTTATAAAATAAAATAAAAGTTCAAAAATTATAAAATTTATACCATAAAATAACTTGGATTTTTAGAAATTTTATGAGATCACTTTTGAAATTTGAGAATGAAATAATTTTTAAAAGATAATTTTCCAAGGCATAGAATATTCTTTATAAATCAAAAATAAGGGCAATTAATAAAACTCTTGCTTCGAAAAATTTATAATCTACATAAAGCAATTTATAACGCAGCAAATTCCATTCACACAAACGTACAATCATTAAGTATATTTATAATGGGCTCTAATATTATACAGAGTTCACAAATAATATTACACAAAATGTCGGTCATAACATCCTCTCCCCCTTAAAGGATTCTGTCCCCAGAATCTAAGAGAACATATGAGGATACCGGGAACGCATATCAGACTCTAACTCCTAGGTTGATTCTTCGACCTTGGGGTTCCTCCAAAGTACTTTTACTAACTTTACTGACTTATTTCTAAGACTTTTTACGTGCCAGTCGAGTAATTTGACAGGTTGGTCCACAAATGACAGGTCTGCCTGAATTTCTATAGGTTCATATTCTATCACATGGTTGGCACCAGGATTGTACTTCTTAAGCAATGACACATGAAACATATTATGCACATGTTGATACTGAGGTGGTAAGGCTAACTCATAAGCCACCTTCCCCACTTGACTCAAAATTTCAAAAGGACCTATATATCTAGGCGCTAACTTCCCTTTCTTGCCAAATCTAGACAACACTTTCCTTGGTGACACTTTCAGCAAAACGGCTTCGCCTACATGGAATCTAACATCCTTACGCGCTGGATCCGCATACTTTCTCTGTCTATCTTGAGCAGCAAGCAACCTTTTCTGAATTAATTTGACTATCTCATGCAATTGTTGTACCAATTCTGGGCCTAGAATCTTTCCTTCTCCCACTTCATCCCAACTTGTCGGTGATCTACATTTCCATCCGTATAAAGCTTCGTATGGTGGCATGCCAATACTGGAATGATAGCTGTTGTTATAGGAGAATTCTACCAATGGCAAGTGGTCGTCCCAACTTCCTGCAAAATTGATTGCACAACTGCGCAACATATCTTCGATTGTTTGAATTGTCCTTTCGTTCTGGCCATCAGTCTGCGGATGATACGCCGTACTCATGTTCAACTTCGTGCCAAGACTCTCTTGAAATTGCCTCCAGAATCTCGAGTTAAATCGGGGATCTCTGTCTGAAACTATCGATACAGGCATGCCGTGTCTTAGTACGATTTCACGCACATACAGATGAACCAATCTGTCCAATGACGACTTCTCATTAATTGGAAGAAAATGCGCCAACTTCGTAAGGCGATCAACTATAACCCATATAGTGTCATGTCCGGATTTCGTTCGCGGTAGTCCCACTATAAAGTCCATAGCAATATTTTCCCATTTCCATTCTGGGATCTTTAGGGGCTGAATTAATCCGCTTGGTCTTTGATGTTCTGCCTTTAATTTTTCACAAGTATAACACTTCGCAACCCATTCTGCTACTTCTCGCTTCATATTTGGCCACCCAAAGTTCTGCTTCAAGTCTCGATACATCTTGGTGCTTCCCGGGTGGATTGAAAATCTTGAATTGTGGGCTTCTTACAAAATCTCATTCTTCAATTCAGGTACATGAGGAATACAAATTCTTGAGGAGAACCTTAGTATACCTTGCTCATCCCTTTGAGTACCAATCTCTTCTCCAGTTAGCAGATTTTTCTCTTGCTTCATTACTTCTTCCTGATATTTCTTTATCTTTTCTAATAATGTTGATTGAAAAGTCATTGTACGACAAACCTCTTCAACTATTCAACAATCACAAAGTTCCAATTCAAACCTCTTAATCTCTTCAGACAATTCTTTTGGTATTGCTATCATATTCAATCTTTCCTTTCTACTCAAAGCATCAGCTACAACGTTTACCTTTCCCGGATGATAATTTATCGAGCAATCATAGTCCTTAATCAATTCCAACCATCTCCTTTGCCTCATATTGAGCTCCTTCTGAGTGAAAATATACTTTAAACTTTTGTGATCCGTGTAGATCTCACACTTTTCTCCGTAGAGGTAATGTCTCCAAATCTTAAGTGCGAATACTATGGCTGCTAGTTCCAAGTCATGCGTAGGGTACTTTAATTCATGCGGTTTTAACTGTCTTGACGCATACGCGATCACCTTATTGTGTTGCATTAGCACACAGCCCAATCCTTTATGTGAAGCAACACTGAAAATCACAAAGATTCCTTGATCGTCTGGTAGTACTAACACCGGAGCTGTAACCAACATCTGCTTCAACTCTTGAAAGCTATCCTCACATTCTGCATTCCATTCGAACTTTTGATTCTTCCTAGTTAACTTAGTCAATGGCGTGGAGATTTTTGAAAAATCCTTGACAAATCTTCTATAATATCCAGCCAATCCTAGGAAACTTCGCACTTCCGTAGGTGTCTTTGGCCTCTCCCAACTCATAATCGCCTCAATCTTTGCCAGATCTACTTTAACTCCTTCATCTCCAATAACGTGTCCCAAAAATTGAACTTCCTTTAACCAAAACTCATATTTAGAAAACTTGGCATACAACTTCTCTTGTCGGAGTATCTCCAATGCTATCCATAGATGCTGCTTATGTTTTTCTTCCGACTTTGAATAAATAAGGATGTCATCAATGAATACCACTACGAACTTGTCCAAATACTTTTTAAATACCCGGTTCATCAGATCCATGAATGCTGTCGGGGCATTAGTCAATCCAAAAGGCATTACTAAGAATTCAAAATGTCTGTATCTTATCCTGAATGCTGTCTTTGGGATGTCTTCTTCTTTGATCTTTAATTGATGGTATCCTGATCTTAAGTCAATCTTTGAAAAGCACTTTGCTCCTTTCAGCTGAGCAAATAGTTCATCTATCCTTGGTAGCGGGTAACGGTTCTTAATTGTCATAATCTATACATAACCGCATACTTCCATCTTTCTTATTTACGAACAGAACAGGTGCTCCCCATGGCGACGTACTTGGCCGTATCACTCCTTTGTCCAACAATTCTTGTAGCTGGCTCGCCAACTCTTTCATTTCTGCTGGTGCCATCCTATATGGGGCCTTCGAAATTGGTTCCGTGCATGGAGCAAGGTTGATCTCAAACTCGATTTGTCGATCTGGCGGTAAGCCTGGTAGTTCATCTGGAAACACATGTGGGAATTCGTAGACTACGGGAATATCTTCTATGCTGAGGTTGTCCCTTTCTGAATCCACTACATAAGCTAGGAACGACTCGCAACCTTTTCTAAGCAACTTCTTAGCCTGGACGATTATAAGAAACAGTTGCTTCTACCTCTGTCCCTTAAATACTACTTTCTCTCCACTATCCATCTTTAAATACACCTTCTTGGACTTACAATTAATCTGAGCGTTATTCTTCCCTAACCAATCCATGCCTAAAATTATATCGAACTCTCCTAACTTGAAGAGTATCAAGTCGGCTGAAAATTTATACCCCGAAATATCAATCTCACACTTTGGACAGAGTTAACTCACAGGAATCTTCTCTTGATTCGCAATTACCACATTTACTACCTCGTTCATAACCATTTTATCACATTGAAGTTTATCAACAAAAGTTTATGACATAAAAGATCTCGTCGCTTCAGAATCAATCAATACTTTAGCTTCGACATTATTTAGTAAAAGTGTACCTGCTATCACCTCAGAATTCCGAACAGCGTCCTTCATTTTTAAATTGAATGTCCTTGATGTTGCTTGCGAAGTTGTTGTTTGTGGTGGAGGTAAGGCCAATACCTCAACTGGCACGCTTGCACTAGTACTTGCCACGTTCATTAGAGCTTTGACTGGTCCGGTTGACTTGCACTCCCTAGATATGTGTCCAGTCTTTCCACACTTGTAGCATGTAACTCCCGGCTTTGGCATCTTTCACTCGTTGGCCAAATGTCCCTTCTGGTTACACCTATAGCATGTCATGCTCAGCTTGTTACACACTCTGGGGTGCCTTCTTCCACAATGCTTGCATTCTGATCTCTAAAATCTATTTTCTCCAACTTGTCCTTGGCTTCCCTGGTTGTTCCCCTTTGATTCTTGTCTTTTGCTCAAATTTCCCTTCTTCTGAAAATTTCCGCCTTTGTGGAATCCAATCCTCTTCACATTCCTGTCTTATGAGTTTCCGGCTTCAGACTTTTCTCCATAGAATGGAACCTTCCTCTTCTTGTTATCCCTTTCCTTCCTTGACTGCATCCCATTACTCTCAATCAGAGCAGCTTTCTGCACTACGCCTGCATAAGTGTCAAGCTCAAACATAGCCACTCTATCTCTGATCCAAGACTTTAATCCTTGTTGGAATCTCTTTGTTTTTTCCTCCTCACAGCGGGTATACTTTGTGACAAACCTTGACAGCTCTGTGAACTTCTTCTCATACTCCATACAGACATACTACCTTGCTTCAATTCAAGAAATTTAAGCTCCATCTGATACTGCATGTACTTAGGGTAATACTTTTCCTGAAAAAACGTCTTAAATCTTTCCCAAGAAACTTGCTAATTTGCTTCCATAGCTTTCACTGAATCCTACCAATAGATGACTTCGCCCTTCAGGAAGTAAGTAGCATATGGTGTCTTCTGATCGTCCCCTAACTGTACCAATTCAAAAGCTCTTTCCATTTCCTTAATCCATGTGTTAGCTATTACTGGATCAGTGGTATCATGAAATGCAGGTGGATTCACATTTTGAAAAGCTTTGAAAGTAACAACTTGTCGAGGTGGTACTGGTGGAACAAGTGGTTAGTGTGGTTCACGGTTATCTTGGTTTTCAAATTGTTGTTGAAGAGTTAGTTGTTGTTGAGCTATAGCATTTGTTTGCTGTTGTAAGGTTTCCAGTAATCGAAGTATATTAGGATCTGTGGTAGATGTGGTTGTTGGGTTCTTCTTTTTGGGTGGCATGATCCTGAAATAAAAGTTACGTCAAAACAGACATGAACAATGAGATAATTCGAGGGTGTCACATGGCATTCTTCTTCACATATGAGGTCAAGTTTCAATTTAAACGAATATGGTGATGCATATAGAGGCGTAAAATAAACAATTGAAAGCAAATGGAATGATAGTGCATAATAATTGAAATTTAAAGGTCAAGATACATCAAGATTATAATAAAGTCTGAATCTAGGAATAACATGCTTATTTAAAAGAAACAACAGGGAATTCCACAAAGTCTAACAATACAACTTCATGAAAGGTAGATAATGGAAAGAACTAAGGCTCCACTCCTTCAGAACGAGGTTTGGTAGTCTTCTCTTCTCGAAACATCTTCACAATACTCTGGAGCTCGTCTGCAACCATCTGGATGATATACTGGCTGGTACGGTCTCAGTGCGATGACATCTCTTCAAGCTTAGTATTGACGTACTGAGCCAAAGTCTCAAGTCTCGCAGTCATTTGCTCATTCGGCTTTCCTTCATAGTTTCAGCTGTCCGGATATACATTCTTCAATCGGTCTAACAGTCGGTCGTACTTGCCCTGAAGCATGTCGAACTCGCGCCTCAACTCAGCATACACGGAGAAAGCAATAGTGTCATCCGACCCAGAGGATGACGAGGAGTGCGCCCTTTGCTGACAAACCATACATAGATATATATAAGAGGAGTATTAATAATAAATTTACTTAACCTACTCTCTCGCATAATATCTATAACTTATACATATATCCTATAACCTATTTGGGCTGTCCAGGGACTCTAAACTGTAGCTCTGATACCAAAACCTTTCACGCCCCCAACTTCAAAATACATATTATGCAAATTATTACAATAGTTAACAAAAGAAAGTAAATACAACCGAATCCAAGATCTTACAGTTTAGGGTTTGGAACAGCCCAACAGTATTAACTATTACAACCTGATTTTTAATATCGAGTCCTCACACAAAACTATCTCTTATTCTACCTGAGCTCGAATATATGCATCGGCATCACAAGTATTATGTTATGTCTGCTTGAATCTAACCATAGCTTCTAGCTGTAATATCAGGGTGAAAGCAAGTAGTGAGCCAAATGCTCAACAAGGGCTATACAATACAATACAAAACATAAATCGAGATTGTTGTGTATATGTTGTGTACTTGATGATTTCATGAACAAAACACCTTGGTAGATTTTACTTAGTGAAATAATATAGCACTCGACGGATAAGGTTTATAGTCCCGACGGATGACTCAATATAGTCCCGACGGATGATGATTTATTATCCATCGAGTGAGTAGCTTATGTAACAATAAGTCTGTAGCACATTTCTGCATACACATTGTTTAGAATCTATAGTAGTACTTAAGTCATGTTGACTTTAGTTAGATATGCAGAATAGGTTGATTAATTGTACATAGATGATGTCTTGTAATTCTGTATAAGTGAAATGAAGTCAAGTGCCTGATTGCTACCCGACGGATAAACAATAATGAGTTCGACAGATAATCAACAACCCGACGGATGATCAATAACTCGACGGATGATCATGAACCCGACAGATAAAGAATTCAAATATCTGTTGATAGTGACAACACAGTCACATGCGTCGAGTGGATACAAATGGAATGTGGTAGCCTATTCAACTGGGTTTTCGAGAATAAAGAAGCATTGCCATTTCCATGCTATTATGAAGATATTCAAAGATGCTGAAATAAAGTAATAAAGTAGCATTGTAATAGACTAAATAGTTTTTATTTTATTATCCTGTCTCATTACTTTGTAATCTTGGTGATATATAAACCAAGAAGTAGCAACTAAGGAACTATCTGAGAAAGAAGCAGAGAAACATTTGTAAGCAGAATTCTTAGCATTTCTCTGCATTCTTAGTTGTTCAATATTTGTAAGCAGCTGTGAGCTTTTTGCACACAGAGTTCTCTCGATATATATTATATATTTTTAGTGGAATCATTGAAATCCACCAGAAAGTTTTTAAAGACTCTTGTTTTTAATTACTTGTGTTTTGATTCATTTAAGTAACTATTCCTCATTGTGCTAATCAATTCACACTTATATATGTATTCGAGTTAGAATATTTTTATTTCAAGAAAAAGTTTCGAGAATTCCATTCAACCCCCCTTCTGTAATTCTTGCCATATTGTTAAGGGACTAACAATTGGTATCAGAGCAAGCTCTTAACTTAGAAAGAGTTTAAAGATCAAAACAATACAGCAAGATGAACAAGAAGGATGTAGAAGTCAAGATTCCTTTTCTGGATAAAGATAATTACCATCATTAGAAGGTAAAGATGCATCTTCATTTGCTTTCTGAAGATGAGGCATATGTTGACTGCATAGAAAGAGGCCCTCATGTTCCAATGAGTGCTGCAACTAGAAATGAGCCATCTATCCCCAAGCCAAGGCATGAATGGTCTGATCCTGACATTGAACAAGTCAGGAAGGATAAAAAGGCCATGAATATCTTGTTTAATGGAGTTGATGGTGATATGTTTGACAATATTATCAACTGCAAAACTGCCAAGGATGTTTGGGATACAATACAGATCATCTGTGATGGCACTGAGCAAGTTAGGGAAAACAAAATACAGCTATTGATTCAGCAATATGAGCATTTTCACAATGAAGAAAGTGAGTCTCTCACTGACATTTTTAGTAGCTTTAAAAAACTGCTAAATGCTCTAAAGCTGCATGGAAGGGTCTCTCAGACAAAAGACTCCAATCTGAAATTCCTTAGATCTCTTCCAAAGGAATGTAAACCAATGATAGTCTCATTAAGAAACTCACAAGATTATAAGGAGTTTACTTTGGAGAGACTGTATGGCATCCTGAAAACTTATGAGCTTGAAATAGAGCAAGATGAGAGGATGGAGAAAGGAAAGAAGAAAGGCGGATCCATTGCACTAGTTGCTGAGTTGGAAAAAGAGAAGAAAGTGAATATGGAAGCTGTTGAGTCAACTTCAAGGGTCTGTGAAAGCAAGGGAAAGGGGCTTGCAGTAGAAAGTGAAGATTCTTTGAGCCAAGATGACATGGAAGACATTGATGAACATTTAGCATTTCTTTCCAGAAGATTTTCCAAGCTCAAGTTTAAAAAGAACTTTGGGGCAGCCAAGCCAAGTAGAAACATGGTGGATAAATCAAAATTTAAATATTTCAAATGTGGCTTGGCATGGCACTTTGCCAATGAATGTAGAAAGTCAGATTCCCGTAACAAATAGTTTGAGCCTGTGGGTTATAAGCAAAAATACTTTGAGCTGCTCAAACAAAAGGAAAGGGATTTCATTACACAAGAAAATGACTGGGCAGCAGATGGTCTGGATGAAGATGAAGATGTCAGCTAAGTCAATCTAGCCCTAATGGCCAAGTCTGATGAAACAGAAATAAGTTCTTCAAGTAATCAGGTAATTACTACAAACCTTGCACATTTATCTAAAGCTGAGTGTGATGATGCTACAAATGACATGTCTATAGAGTTATATCATTTGCGTGTTACACTTAAGTCTCTTACTAAAGAAAATGCTAAAATCAAAGAAAACAATTTGTTTTTAAGTGAGAGGAATAATGTGCTTGAGTCTCAGTTCATTGATTTTGAAAAGTTAAAAATTGAGTGTAAGATTGCCAAGGAGGAATTAACTGAGTCCTTGAAGAAAGAAGAAATTTTGAAGAAGCAGCTCGAGCGTGAACAGGAGGTGATTAAGGCATGGAAAACATCCAGGGATATCCATGCTCAAATCACCAAAGTTCAAGGAATTGAGTCTTTCTGTGATGCAGCCTGGAAAAAGAACAAAGAGAAACTAGAACCAAATTTGGTGGATGGAGTGCTAACAGATGTAGACTCGACGGATGATGAGGATCATCCGTCGGATAACAAAAAGGGTTATCCGTCGAATGATGAAAATCCTCATTCGTCGGCTGTAAGCAAGCCTATCAGTAAAGCCAAACTTGTTAAGTTAAATGAAAAGTATGGATCTGTTTCTAAGAACTTTGTTTCAGGAGAATCGAGTCAAGTTAAGAAAGGGAAAAAGGCTAATGTTGGTCACATGATTGTCAAACAGTCAAGTGACAGACTTGAAAAGATTGAGGTAAAAATAGAGGCTAAAAGGAAAAATAATAGAAATGGTAAAGTAGGGATTAACAAACACAATAACTACACACCTGATAAATATGCTCCTAGAAAAATCTGTGTCAAGTGTGGTAGTGTAAATCATTTGTCTGTTAATTGCAAATCTGCCATGACTACTTCCATGACTGTGCCACCTCACTTTCCCAACATGAATGCCATGCCTCCCATGCCTATGAATGCTATGTCTACACAGAATATGAATGCACAGTTTGCTAACATGCCATTTGCACCTAATCCTTATTATGCTGCATTTAGTATGCCATAAATGCCATTTAGCATGCCTTACTAGAATAACATGTTTACTAATAACATGCCATTCCCTGTTAATTATAATATGCATAATAATTTTGTTGCAATGAATGGTTTCAAAGGCCCAACTCAAATGACCAAGGATGAATCTGATATCCCCAAGTCAAATGAGATAAAGCCAAAGAAACAGAAAAAGAAAGCTAACAAGGCAGGACCCAAGGAAACTTGGGTACCAAAATCAACTTGATTTGATTTTGATGTGTGCAGGGAAACAGAAAGAATCTTTGGTACTTGGATAGTGGTTGTTCAAGACACATGACTGGTGATTCTACCCTGCTCACAGAGTTTAAAGAGAGAGCTGGCCTAAGTATTACTTTTGGAGATGACAACAAGGGTTATATTGTGGGATATGGCTTGATTTCAAAGGACAATGTCATCATTGAGGAGGTTGCCTTAGTGGATGGTCTCCCACACAATTTGTTGAGGATCAACCAGCTTTGTGATAAAGGCAACTCAGTAACCTTCAACTCAGAAGCCTGTGTTGTGACTAATAAAAGAAGCAACAAAGTGGTTCTCACTGGTGTGAGAAAAGGAAATGTGTACCTAGCTGATTTCAACTCATCTAATGCAAGATCTGTTACTTGTCTTCTCAGTAAAGCAAGTCAGGATGAAAGTTGGCTATGGCACAAGAAGCTATCCCATTTAAACTTCAAGACCATGAATGAGCTAGTGAAGAAAGAACTGGTTAGAGGCATTCCTCTAGTAGAGTTTTCTAAGGATGGACTGTGTGATGCCTGCCAAAAAGGGAAGCAGAATAAAGCATCATTCAGGAAGAAACTTGATTCAACAATTGAAGAACCTTTGCAGCTGCTACACATGGATTTGTTTGGACCAGTAAATGTGTTGTCTATCTCAAGGAAAAGATTTTGCCTAGTAAATATAGATGATTTCTCAAAGTTCTCTTGGACATATTTCCTAAAGTCTAAAGATGAGACTAGTGAAATCATCATCAATCACATAAGGAAAGTCAATAATCATCCTGATTTCAAGGTTAGAAGAATCAGGAGTGATAATGGAACTGAGTTCAAGAATTCTATCATGAGAGCATTTTGTGAGGAAAATGGGATTCTGCATGAGTTTTCAGCAGCAAGAACTCCACAACATAATGGAGTAGTGGAAAGGAAGAACAGATCACTTATTGAAGCTGCAAGGACAATGCTTGAAGAATCTAAACTGCCAACATATTTCTGGGCTGAAGCTGTAAACACTGCATGCTACACTCAGAATATTTCACTGGTTAATCAAGCAAGATGCATGACTCCCTATCAATTGTTCAAGAATAAGAAGCCAACTCTAAATTTTCTTCATGTCTTTGGCTGCAATTGCTATATTCAGAGAACTCACACTGATCAAAATGGGAAGTTTGATGCTAAAGCAGATGAAGGAATTTTTGTTGGATATACTGTTGATAAAGCATATAGAGTCTACAATCTAAGAACCAACATTATGGTGGAGTCAATACATGTTGTGTTTGGTGATAAAAAGATTGAAGGACTTCAAGATGGAGATTACCATGAGAGCCTCAAATTCGATAATGTGGAGATGCTCAGTGATGACAGTGATGATGAAAGTGATCAAGAAACAGTATCAAAGGATAATGCAGAAAAATCTACAACCAATGAAGCACAAAACTCAACATATGTCGAGTTGCATAATGCTTCATCCGTTGGGAGGTAATCTGCTTTATCCATCGGGAGATAACCAGCTTCATCCATCGGTACTCAAAATTCACCATCCGTCGGGTTATCAAGAGAAGCTGGAAATCAAGTTGGATCACCTATAGAAAGTTCCTCTTTCTCAAATCAAAGATCCACAAACTCAGGGGGAGTTTCTAATAATCAAAACTCAACCACACATCAAGACAACAATGAGGCCTCTTCATCTAGAGCTAATCTACCTCAACAAAGAAAATGGACAAAAGATCACCCCTTTGAGCTCATAATTGGTGATGTATCTTCTAGAGTTCAAACAAGGAGAGCAACTCAAGAAGAATGTCTATACAACAGCTTTCTTTCCAAGGAAGAACCAAAGAAGGTAGAAGAAGCTTTGTTGGATCCTGATTGGATTTTAGCTATGCAGGAGGAGCTAAACCAATTTGAAAGGAATAATGTATGGAAGCTGGTGCCCAAGCCTAAAGGAAAGAATCCAATAGACACCAAATGGGTATTCAGAAACAAGATGGATGAAAATGGCATAGTAGTCAGGAACAAAGATATATTGGTTGCTAAGGGCTATTGTCAACGAGAAGGAATAGATTTTGATGAAACATTTGCTCCTGTTGCAAGACTTGAAGCCATCAGAATCTTCTTAGCCTATGCAGCTCATGCCAATTTCAAGGTCTATCAAATGGATGTCAAAAGTGCCTTTCTGAATGGAGATTTGGAGGAGGAAGTCTATGTCAGTCAAGCTCCTATTTTTGAAGATCCAAATTTTCCGGAACATGTCTATTATCTTTTGAAAGCAATTTATGGACTGAAGCAAGCACCTAGAGCCTGGTATGACACTTTATCAAAGTTCCTTTTGGAAAATCACTTCACAAGAGGTACTGTAGATAAAACCTTATTTTTCAAAAATGTTAATGGCCCTACTATACTTGTTCAAATTTATGTAGATGATATTATTTTTGGCTCTACAAATGAGAAACTTTGCAAAAAGTTTGCCAAATTGATGCAAAATAAGTATGAAATGAGTATGATGGGAGAACTGACTTACTTTCTTGGTTTACAAGTTAAGCAAGTTAGTGATGAAATATTCATTAGTCAAACCAAATATATTTTTGATCTTTTAAAGAAGTTTGATCTAATGGATTGCACATCTGCAAAAACTCCCATTGCTACTGCAACTAAGCTTGAATTAAACACTACTGAAAAGTCTGTGGATATTTCAAGTTATAGGGGCATGGTTGGCTCACTTCTGTACTTAACAGCTAGTAGGCCAGATATAATGTTTGCTACATGTTTATGTGCTAGATTTCAGGCTGATCCTAGAGAATCTCACTTAATAGCTATTAAGAGAATTTTCAGATATCTCAAAGGAACACCAAAACTTGGCATTTGGTACCCTGGAGATTCTGGTTTTGATCTAACTGGTTATTCAGATGCAGATTATGCAAGTTGTAGAATGATAGAAAAAGTACAACAGGAACCTGTCAATTTCTAGGAAACAAGCTTGTGTCCTGGTTTAATAAAAAGCAAAATTCAGTTTCTACTTCTACAGCTGAAGCTGAATATATTGCTGCTGGTAGTTGCTGTGCACAAATATTATGGATGAAAAATTAATTGCTAGACTATGGTTTGCAAGTTGAGAGGATTCCTATTTTCTGTGATAACACAAGTGCAATTGCCATCACTGAAAATCTAGTACAACATTCAAGGACAAAGCATATAGACATCAAGTACCACTTCATAAGGGAACATGTAATGAATGGTACTGTGGAACTACATTTTGTTCCAAGTGAGAAGCATCTTGCAGATATCTTTACCAAGCCACTGGATGAATCAATCTTTTCAAGGTTGGTAAGTGAGTTAGGTATGCTTAATTATTCTTAAATCTATATGAGTTAATTTGCAAGTGGAAATGCAGCCAGAAATTTAATTGATTTTTCAGTCTTGGATGAAATTTTGGCTAGGTCAAAATTTACATCTTGACTGATGATCTTTATCCATCGAGTTTGATCATCCGTCGGTATGCTATTTGCTAATAAAAATCAATTATATTTCTGGGATATTTTATGACTCGGTGGATAACCGTTTATCCTCATCCGTCGAATTGTCTTAATCTTAGCCGTTAATTTCCTAAACATTATCCATCGAGTATACTTACATTTTGTAAGCATAACACGACGGATAATGGGTGGAATTTTTACAGTTTATTTTTAAACGGCTATTTTAGGCAATTTTTATTGGTTACTTTATTTTACTTTATTATTTTTAACAGTTATTTTTGAGATAGTATAAAAGCTTATTTCATTTCAATCGCTTTTCTTTTATCATTCTCAAATCAACTGATCAAATTTCATTCTCTCTCAAAGCACTTACTCTCTTTCTCTTCAAGCTCTTATTCTCTAATAATGGCACCTGTTGTAAAGATTATGTCTCAAACTGGGTTCATTTATGAGAAGAACAATTTTACTGCATTGGTGAACAAGGGTATTCAGCAATCTGGTGACTATCACAAGATGATGGACTTTGTGAAGAATTGCAAGCTCAGCTATGCCATGCTGGAATCACCCACAATCTTTTGTGAAGTTGTTGAAGAGATGTGGACCATTGTTACATACAACTCAACAGATAAGACAATCACACTCACCATTAAAGGTAAAGAATTATGTATTAATAGTGATGTTATAAAAGTATGTTTCAAGATTCCCGATAACACTGTGACCTCTCCACACACTGACACTGATATAATCAATACGCTTAATTCCATGAACTATGCTCTTTCTACTTCTAAGTTAAGTGACATTAGGAGAATGGGTCTTAGGAAAGAATGGAGTTTTATGTGTGATGTAGTGACAAAGGTATTTTCAGGAAAAATCAGTAATTTTGATTCAGTCAATATATCCATGCTTAACATGCTCTACAAGCTAGTTACAGATAAATTCTATAATTTCAGTGACCTTGTCTTGTTTGAGTTAGGCTTTAAATTAGGAGAGTTAAATAAAAGAGGTAAGAATGTGTATTATGCTAGATTCTTTATGATGTTAGCTAACCACCTCTGTGAAGAGATTATGCTTGAGAACCCAAACAACAAATTAGATTGTTAGGTTCAAGAGAGAAGGCTCATTGCAGATTTGAACAGGGCCAATCATCACAAGGATGTATCATTGTTCTATTTCCCTGTAATGGAAGCACCTCAGGTAAGTGAGGTTAGTTCATCTATCCCTACCACTATTCCAAGCTCACTAATTTTTTTGAGTTCTAGTGTGACAATGGCAACTGTGTCAATGACCCAACAATTGCCTACCCAAGTCACCAAACCTGCAATTATTTCAAAATCCAAATCTAAGAAAGCCCCCTCTGGTATCTCTCAAAAGATGCCAGTTGCAAAATCCACTAAAACCAAAGAGGGGAGTGTGAAGGAGGGCAAGATAGGTGAGGGAAGGGGTGAACATAAAAGAAACCCTAAGGATAAGGATGGAGAGTTGAGTGGATCCCAGCCTAGCCACACTGTAGTTTCCCAACAAACAGCAGTGCTTAAAAAGGACAAAAACTCATCTCTAGCTGCATCCTCCCAAAAGGATGTAGTTATTGAACAAAGCTCTCAACCAAGAGCACAGGCCAAGAGGGTTAGAGACACAAGCTCACCCCAAACTTATGCCAGAAAGAAGAAATCTAAAACCCTTGGGGATGCACAGGGTACACACACTGTGCAAACTGGTGCTAAAGACACAATCACTGCACCTTCACAAATTCAGTTTGATGTGGCTCCAATAAATGTGGAGTCACAGCCAAAATCTCTAGTCATTGAAGCACCTCAAACACCTAACTCACCCACAAACTCACTGGATGTTGATATGATACACATCAATTTCTGATTCCCCTTCTTTAACTTTGTTGGGGAAGCCAAAATCTAGTGCATGTGAACATCTTTTAGATGATTTTTTGGCTCACTTGCCAATTCTTTCAGGAATTGTTGAATCATCTATGCCCAAATTATCATCAATCAGCACAGAGTCCACGATAGTTTCTTTTCCAAGTTCATTCATTTTTACTCTCTCGATGGATATTGCTCATCCGTCGAGTAGTGATTGTATCCCGCTGGATAAGCTTAACAGCAGTCATCCGTCGGATAGCAAAACCACTCACCCGATGGATATCACTCATCCGTCGAGTATCTCTACACAACCTCAAACTTCATTTATTTCAAGTGCAAAAGATTTAGTGGTTGTACAGTCACTATTAGGATTGAAAGAGAAGAGTGTTTTGAGTGAGAGTCTGGGTTGCTCCCAGGAAAAAGGAGAGGAAATGAGTGAAACTATGCAATCCATTTCTTCAGGATTGGCAAAAGAAAGTGAGAGGAGTCCCACCTTAGTATGTGAAGGTGAGGGTGTGAGGGTGGGGAGCCAGGGTGAGACCCTGATGCAACAAAAGAGAGAAAACGAGAGAAATGCAGGTACTGGAGCTATAAGGATGGATGTCATTGCTAGTGAGTTAATGAATGTCCAGGATGCAGACAGGGAGGGATTATCTCAGCAACCTAAAGCTGTTATAGATTCCACCTCCCTTGATGATGAGGCATTTACTCACCCTGTTCCAGCTTATCAACTTCTAGCTGAACAGGGCAATGACAATGCAGAAAGGATGCTCAATTTGGTGCATACCACTTAGTCTATGCTAAGAGCCAAGGATGTCATCACAGCTTTGCATTCTATAGCTGGTGATGTGGACTATGAGACTGGTGGTTCAGCTGATTTCTTTGGTGATGGGAGTGGGGATAGTGAAGATGAGGCAATGGACATAGGGGGAGAAGTAGGTTCAAGATCAAGATCAGGTATGCCATTATGGGCATTTTCAAAGCACTGTGATGAGCACTACTTCAAGACAACCCTGATCCAACTAATCAATCAGAAAAAAATTGCTCTTCAAACCACTACTAATGCCAGCACCAAGAAGCTCCTTCAGGCACATCTAGCCTCCCTGCAACTTTAACAAATCCAGGGCTTCCAACATGCTAGCTATATAAACACCATCAAGGGTGATATTGAGGAGATGAAGAAGGCCATTTAAGACAAGATGGATTCTAAACTTCCAGAAGCTACAATGCTTGACATCATGAGGCAATTAAGGAAAAATTCTGATCTTGCAACCAAGATAGATGCCTTGGACACAAGAATGTCAGCCATGGAAGCATCTTTACAAGCCCTGTAACACCCCCAGATCCGGGGTCAGGGATCCGGGCCGTCACGGTCTTTCTTTCCACAATACCACTTCACTTAATTAATAATAATTAACCTTATGCTGTGACCCCACACTAACATACACCACAACCCGTTATAGTCTCAGAGATGAAATTGAAATAAGTACAAGTCTTTGAATCCACAGTTTAAAAATTATTACAACCCAAAATGATTACTTGATAAATTTACAGTTAATTGCCATTATCTGCCACAAGTTATAATTATACAATATTTGGTTCCCAAAAGTAGAATGTCTGATCTACAGATAGATCTACCTCTGCAGCTATAGCAGCTACGATCTCAACGGGAAGGCGCAGAGTGCTTCCCACGCTCTTGCACTGGGTCTGCTTGAGCCTGGCCATCTTTCCTAACTGTTGTTGTGTGATGAAGAAATGAAGCAAGAGTGAGCATTACAGCTCGCAAGATAATATATAGTGTTAACAATAATACAAGTATCTGAATGGATACTTACTAGAATCCTTTATCATGTATAAGGTAATTACTTACTGGATATAAGTTTAAAAGAAGATGAAGTTACCAATTACTTCGCTATACTTATACCATTTTTAGAAATCTACTTGTACTACTACTGTTCAAAGTATAATAAGATTCAAGAGGTCATCCCATAGATGGGACCATAAATTAAAACTTGAGTATATTCCATCTTTGAAATATTTTTAAAAGAAATGAAGTTACGAGATACTTCATTCAATGGAAACACCAATAAAACTGTTTGACCCTGTCAATGCTTCGGCAACCACCCATTCGTAGCCTTTCGATCGAAATGCTACGGGTAGTGTTGCAGAATTATCCAACTGGATGATGAACTCATTACGGGAGTTTGTCGCGCCAGGAAGACCACTTACGATGATCAGTCGCAGTAGTACAACCCCACCATTTTCTACATGTAGAGGAGAACCTGTCGAATTTACTTGTCAACCGAACACTGGACTCCTAAGGAATGGACCGTCTTAGCGGAACTAACAGGCCATTTTGGGCCAATATAATAAGGCTGGGCCGGCGCCACTCGACCACTTACGCCACTCCTAGTTCAAATGAAATCCATGACTCTGAAACGTAAAGCTCGTCCCCCCTTTGCCCAAGTAGAAACTTGTTGATACGGCTCCACCAAGAAGTCGTATCTAGTTGGAAAGGAAAACTCACCGATATTTCCCAGCGATGCCTGTTAATGGATTAACTTGTTCCAAGAATTTTACTTCCCGAGTGTTGGGTAAGTAATCAAAATTCTTTTATCAAGACAGCAACCTTGTTGCGAATATAAAACACAACACAGAGCCGGATCCCTCAGGTTTTGAGCGAGTATTTAAATCCCCTTCGAAAGGAGGATCTTAAATATAAAAATGAGTTTTGGGATCCGCTCTAACTTTTAAAAATCATTTTGAAGACTCGCAAAACATTTTTAAGAATGTTCGGAGTGCTGCTGATTTAATAAAATAAATCAGTCCCAATATATAAAAAATATCTGAATATTATTATTTAAATAATATTCTCATAAAGAATAATCTTTATAAAAATAATTGAAGTAGATGTTGTAAAACTTATACTTGAAATGACTATTAAATAACCAACGATATACTTATACGAAAGTAATATCTTTATTTGAATAATCAAAAGTAAGTTTGATTATCGACACATTTTTCTTTAATAAAATAAAGAATATTAACTAGTAATTAATCGGAGTCATAAATCCTCAAATGAATATTCAAATAATATTCATTAAATAAAATAACGTTAAAGTTATCGAATAAACCTTATTCGATTAATAGTTTTGAAAACTATTCATATATATATATATATATAATATACTCGGGAGCCTCGCCTCCCGGTTTTTAGAAAAAGTTCACCTTTTGATTCCCTATACTAAGGGTAAACTCAAATATCGCTTATCTCTAGCATAGGTATTATGCAACTATAAGCATTTGAACCAACAGATATATAAATCAAGAATATGAAACAGGCATGCATATATACCATATCACATGCTCCAATATATCGCAAGAATTTTCTAATAACAAATATGCATTTATCGCAAGATCGTGCATATACACATATACATCACAACAACAGTTATACGGGTAGAAAACTTGCCTGAGCGACTGAGGGTTATTAATGGCTTGGGACGAGTCTGGTAACCTATAAACAACATGTGAGTTGGAATTAAACCAAAGTCACTTGTAAATCTATACTTTAACCAATTTAGACTCTAACGCTCATTTTGCGCTTACTGATTCTCTTAAGTCACTCGAGTACCCTCGGCTCCACCATTTTTAATAATTTAACCATTACGAGTTTTAAGGCGATTCCTTCGCGAGTGTCTTACCAACTTCCTAACACACTTAACATAATTGTTTCATACACTAATTAACCCTTTTTAGGTCTTTAACCTATGTTTCAAAGTAAGGCGAGGGGTAATGTTTCGTTCGCGAAACGTCGTTACTTAACACGGCCGTTTCTCCTAAACTGTACATCGGAATCAAACGAACCACATATCAAAACGAAGCTCATAACATGAACTATCTAAACATGGCAATGGTCAAAGCCTAGCAGGGAGTTCTCGGGTCCTAATGTTATGAACAAAAGCAGTCTAAAGTAAATCGGATATTACGACGGCTATGTTTACGTGATTTCCCAATTTTATACCATTCCAATTCAATCACCAAACAACCCCAATCCATTCATACAACCAAAGTCCATCCATATCACACTACAACAGCCCCAATCAACTCAATATTAACAATTATACTTATTCTTAAACTTGAATTTAAACTATACTTAAATCCTTTAACCAAACCATAAGATTTCAACATTCAATTCACCACCATTCCAACTCAAACTCTAAACAAACAAGCTTCAAGCTACTCTTTACCATAACTATCAAAATCATCCTAACATACAAAGTAAATCTAGGGTTTGGAGATGATATACCTTCCTTGAAGTGATGTGAGTAGCTAGGAAGCCTTAAGAAGCCTTGAGATGTCTTAGAGATGCTTGGATCTTAAAGGAAAAACAAGAAAAATCAAGTTAAAAACCTTGAAATCACTATTCATTGTCTTCTTCATTGATTTCTTGGAGAAGATTAAGAATGAATTGGAGGCTTAAACTCATAAGATAGCCATAACTATGCATACGGAGTACTAGAGAATTATCTTACCAATTTAGGAAGCTTGGAACTTGAATTTTGAAAATTCTTCTGTTTGAAAATGGAAAAAGCCGAGAGCAAGCTTCTTGGTGGAGAGAAATAAAATGATTTTTGTGTTTGCTTTGTTTTGTTTTGGTTGGTTGATTTTCTTTTGATTAGTTTTGGTTAATTACCTTATTAACCTTGTCTTTGTGTAGTTATAAACCAACCACATCTCCTTCCCCTTATGTCATGCTTATGATGTCATCTTCCCTTACTTGCCCCCTTCTTATTGGTTAGATGACCTCATCATCCCTAACCTCCTTGATTAACACCCTAATTGTTTGCCTAATGACCGCTGATCTGTTATACAGTTTGCTTAACTTTCGTTCTTGTTTCTCGTTTGAGGGATCATACCCGGGATCTTATTACTTGGGCTTCCTTAACCTTTCTCAATATATTATATTCCTTTTATGATCCTCTATTATAATCCTTTAATTTAATCCTTTTTATCCTATTACCTTATACTCAATTCCTTCCGTATCTAGTGGATTTCCGGGAAAAATCAAAGTGTTCGGAATTGGATTCTGACGATCTTTACATACACTTATATACCATATAAAGTACTAATAAAATCTCAGAATATCCAAAACAGAACCCCTACATAGTGTGGCATGAAAAGTTTTCTCATTCAGCAAAAACACTATTCAAAAGGGTTACAAAAAGTTCAAAATTTTGGGAATTATTACAAGCCCAATAGACAGATTTACTTCAAAAATTGGTGGCTGCTCAAACCTCCTCCTCTACTCAACTTGATGATAACAAAAAGGGGGAGAAAGGACCAAGTGAGTGGGAGAGGCTTCAGATTCAAATCAGTAAAGTAATTGTGCCTTCAATTACTATCTCAAAGCCACCAGTTACAAACAGTATTGATTTGATCAATGTAGCAGCAGCCAACATAAGAGCAGCTGATAAGGAGAAGTTGAGTTTAGTCAACTGGGAGAAGATTGATGAGGAAATACAAAAGAAGTTTGAACTAGTCAAGGAGCCAGTAAAGTCAGCCATCCATCATTCTCAAGTCAGGAAGATTTCTGTGAATGAGATGAGCATGAACTATCTGGAAAGGGGACAGTCATCCTGCATCAAATCTCCAAAGGATGAAATAATTTTGAAACCAAGGGTGAACTACTCAAAATCATCGTTGAAGAACCCTTTGGATATTGTGTATGAGACACCTAAGCCTGATGAAAAGAAGCTTCTGTCAAGGTCAATTGCTTTCTACAAAGATCCAGCTGATTCAGCTTCTAAAAGGAGAACTGCTAAAATTTTCAGGAATGGGAAAGAAATTTGTGTGGTGGCTGGACTCCTCAATTTGCCCAAGCAAAGAGAGAAGAAAAGGCTAGATTGAAGCAGGAAAAGAAGCAAGCTGCTCTAGATTCTAAAAAGACTAAACAAAAGAAAGAGCAAATTGCTATCTTGGTCAAGCTACATGCTGTAAATTCATCACAACAAATCCCTTCTCTACCATCTGAAGTTATTGAATCAAAGAAGCAAGTTGAACAACAGAAGAAATCTCCAAGAATCAAGGAATTGGCTAAAAGGACTAAAAGGAAACTGGACATTATTGATAAGGAATTGGAGAATCAGTTTCTCAAGGAATCCACTCCAACTATAACTCAAGCATCAAAACCCTCTGTGGTATTTGAAGATATCAAGGTGGTGGATCCTTACAGGAACATCCATGGTGAACCTATTGTGCCTAAGGATGAACCAGTAGAATGGGAGAACATACCAATTCCTGACTTCTATTTGCCAATCATTAACAAGCCAAAGAGAACAAAGTCAAGATCAGTCAAGAAAGTGAAGCTGTCACCTCTCAAATCCAAATCAGTAGTCAAAGCTCAATCTAAAGTCAATAGGGGAGATTACATGTACTTGTGTGACATCAAAGAATTTTCTGATCTAAACCTCTATCTAGATGAACTAGATGAAGTGAGAGGAATTGATGCATACAGAAACCTACCTGAAAGGTTAGTGTTCAAGTACAAAGGAGGAAAGGAGATTCGGTGGCCATTTCACAGGATCCTTCAAGAAAGCCAAGCTGTACTGATTAAAGTTTATTCATCCTTCAAGAAGAACTTTGGGTTCAATATTACTGCAAGAAGATTGGTACTGAAGAAGATTGAAGAGCTAAGGAGTGTTAGAGCTAAAGATGCACTCCCAAAGACTCTAATCATCCCTTACACAGGGAGAAGAGTGCATCTAAGGCCCTACTGGCTGATGGAGTTCATGGATGACAAAGGAGTGAGAAGATTTTTCAGATTAGAAGACCAATTGAGCTTCTCTAGCAATGAGACTCTTTTGGAAATGCAAGGAAAGCTAAATCTTTCAGAATCTGATGAACTGGAATTCCACAGGCAGCTCCAAAATCAGATTGAGGAAAACAACAGAAAGCTTGGAAAGAGATCCAGACCTTCAAGGAACTAGATAAATCTACTCAGGCTAGAGGAGCATCTTGAAAATGACTGTGAGCAAAACTTTGTACATATTGTTAATTGAACCACTTTTCAGTATTATCTACTGTCTTTTAAAAGTTGTATTTTTAAGGTGTTTTGTTATCATCAAGTGTCTCTTAATTTATGGCTACAATTTCAGTAGACATAAATTGGGGGAGATTGTTGTGTATATGTTGTGTACTTGATGATTGCATGAACAAAACACCTTGGTAGATTTTACTTAGTGAAATAATGTAGCACTCGACGGATAAGGTTTATAGTCCCGACAGATGACTCAATATAATCCCGACGGATGATGACTTATTATCCATCGAGTGAGTAGCTTATGTAATAATAAGTCTATAGAACATTTCTGCATATACATTATTTAGAATCTGTAGTAGTACTTAAGTCATGTTGACTTTAGTTAGATATGCAGAATAGGTTGATTAATTGTACATAGATGATGTCTTGTAATTCTGCATAAGTAAAATGAAGTCAAGTGCCTGATTGCTACCCGACGGATAAACAACAATGAATTCGACGGATGATCAACAACCCGACGGATGATCAATAACTCGACGGACGATCATGAACCTGGCAGATAAAGAATTCAAATATTTGTTGACAGTGACAACACAGTCACATGCGTCGAGTGGATGCAAATGGAATGTGGTAGCCTATTCAGCTGAGTTTTCGAGAACAAAGAAGCATTTTCATTTCCATGCTATTATGAAGATATTCAAAGATGCTGGAATAGGGTAATGAAGTAGCATTGTAATAGACTAGATAGTTTTTGTTTTATTATCCTGTCTCATTACTTTGTAATTTTGGTGATATATAAACCGAGAAGTAGCAACTAAGGAACTATCTTAGAAAGAAGCAGAGAAACATTTGTAAGCAGAATTCTTAGCATTTCTCTGCATTCTTAGTTGTTCAATATTTGTAAGCAGCTGTGAGCTTTTTGTACACAGAGTTCTCTCGATATATATTATATATCTTTGGTGGAATCATTCAAATCCACCAGAAAGTTTTCAAAGACTCTTGTTTTTAATTACTTGTGTTTTGATTCATTTAAGTAACTATTCCGCATTGTGCTAATCAATTCACACTTATATATGTATTCGAGTTAGAACATTTTTATCTCAAGAAAAAGTTTCGAGAATTCCATTCAACCCCCTTTCTCTAATTCTTGCCATATTGTTAAGGGACTAACAGAGATATAAGAATAACTATGTGAAGGTAGAGTTATTAATAACAAGAGATGAACTTTTGAGTGATGGCATCATTTGTTTAAATCAAAACATTTCCAAAACCATTCCTTAATCAAAAACCATTTTATGACGCTACGGATTACAGTCGGTGATCAACCGCGAAGTAATCTCGAACCTCGCTGGGTTCTAAAACATTAATGGGATCCCTAGGCAACTTTTAAGCCTACAATTTAAGTGCGTAAAGGACTTGGATCTCAGTCCAGATCCACTATTTAAAGAAAACATTTGTCCCCATTTGGGACTGAAAATCCAAATTTTTAATCATTTCAAAAACTGATGCCGGTTGACAATTAATTTCTTAAACAGTAAACATCTTTATCAAGGGTTATAAATCCACTTTGAAACACTGGGAATATATCCACTAGGGCCATGATCCACTAGACTTTACTTTATCAGGGTAACTGAAAGGTTTCTATTTACAAGGACTTTGACAAGGAGATTTAGTAAGGCTATCGGATAATATGAATGAGTAATGGCAGATTAGGATTAAAGCAATGGTTTCAGATAAGGTATAGGTATTAAAATACAAAGAAGGTGAGCATCAATGGTTCCAGGTATGATATTGGTATTAAATACGAAGAAAGTGATCATCAGCTTAAGGTATAACAGGGTATTATGTTTTAGGGTAAGGATAAGGTTATCAAACAATCATTAACAATCTTTAAGGAATGACTGGATTTTAGGCTTCAAGCTGAGGATACTGGGTGTAACTTACACATGGTTCAACATCGCAATTACTTGGGTATACTAGTATAATATAACATTTTGATCTACTTGCATAAAAATGTTCAAATAAGGTTAAATTACTTGCAAAAGACACTTGAGGGTTCATGGCATTTCTATATAATACGAAGATAGATTTGAAAACCACTTGGTCCATGTATATCAAGGTAAATCATAATACTCGTATCATATATAGGAACTAGTTAACACACACTTGCAGTGTAAATGAAAAAGGCAGGTTGAATCATTTGCCTTGAAAAAGGCTGGACTGGACTGGCAGGTAGGAGCAACTGGAAGCTTTACTCAAATTTTATGGCAAGTTTACCCTCATCTCGAGATCCTACACAAATAATAATAACCTCATTATAATATATTCTCACCAACTCAACCTATTTGTAAACCGAAATTAAACACGATGACACTTAGGCCTACATGCACATAATTTATAATCACCTTATAAGCATAATAGTACATATAGCCACATATGCTCACATACCATATTTAATTACCAAATAATATCACACATGCCATATTGCGATACTAGGCTTGGATGATCTCGCTCCACATACTTAAGTCACTTGGTCGCTAAACTAGACAAAATCTCCAAAATTTGGCTTCCTAACTCGAAGTACCTTTACTAAACCGTCCAATTCCTATTGACCCTAACTTGGGCCTTTCACTCTAATGACTTTATTCTATCTTGAAACTATGATGGTCAACCTAGGCCTCACTTATAAGTGCTCTAAAACTATGTGGTAAGTGAAGGTGCTTATTATGGTAAATTTCAGAATGACATCTAAGGTTTCTTGGGTGCATTTGACACTCTTACACTTCAAGTTTACCTCCAAAACTTCTACACTAGACTCTTCTGATCATAAGTCAACTCCCAAACTTGATGTGGCTCAAGGGCCTAGCTTGGGTCTCCCTAGGCCTAAGCTTAAAGTCAATGATTCCCCTGGTTTTTCTGGGCAGAAAAGGTCCTAACTTGAACTAACTTGTGACACAATATTCTAACTCAAATTCTATAAACTATGGCTGGAAAAACTCCTCTGACATTCCCTCTAACTAAGGCACAACAGGGCCTAATAAGGGCCTAGCTATGACATGTTCAAAACTTCCCATTTCTAAGTTGCAACAAAACTGTCTTCTGCTGGACAGGTTTGGTGTTTCCACTCGTGCACCTAACCAAAAGTCCTACAAACCCCCAAAAAACACCTAAAACCTATTGTATACTCCTAGTGCTAGCTTCTGGTGGCTTGGGCCTCAAAGTGCACAATAATGGCAAGGTCAAATCTCACTCCGAACCTCAGGGTACCAAACTGATTTTTCTGCAGAAACTAATACTCTACTTTCACCAAGGTTCTTACTTAACAAACCCAACCAACAACAACGAAAAACCCAAAACAAACCTTAACTAAGGTTTCATACTGAACTAACTCCCTTACACTCAATATAAGCTTAGTGGAGATCATCCTTACCTAAGGTGCAATATAGCAAAATAAAAGTTAACACATTACACAAATTACAAATCATCAAGTTTTTTAAAATAACAAGTTATACTTTATTTATAAATATAAACGATTTAACATCACATATTAAGGAGCACAAATCTTTATCAATATCTAAACTCAACTGAAATTAAAGCTTACTAATCAAAAATCAATCCAAATGTTCAAGAACTTCCGAAAATCAAGAGTGTTTACATGCATGCATGCCTTCGAATCTTACAAGCCAAAACAACATGATTTCCAAATAAATTTTTCATCATAAATCAATATGCAAGCCTAACATGGATTATAACTAAATGATCATCTAGCACGCAAAAGGGTTTTATCAAGTTTCTACTATAAAATTCATGTTATCATCACAAAAACACACACAAATAAAACAAGGCAACAAAACACTATACATTCAGCTCTTATCAAGTCATGGCTGAATGGATTAGGGTGAAAACAATATTTGCATAAGTGTAACACACTCTTGTCTAGCCATTCTCAACCCTATGATACTATAACTCATGGTGAAAGCCTTATATTCACAAGAATCAAGGATGTTCACTTTGAGTTTAGCAAATACACCACCATGCAAGGTCAAAACATAGGTTTTTCACTCTAAACTTCTTCGATTATGAATGATCAAGATATAGGAAGTAACATTTACTTGAATGGAAGTTAGGTGCTTGAATGAAGAATGAAGAAAATGGAAGGGTTAGTGCTTCGGCCAAGAGGCCGAGAGGGAGGGAGGAGGAGAAAGGGGAGGGTGAAGTGGTGGAGTGGAAATGGAGTGATCATCACACTTGGGTTTGTTTTTATGTCTTTGATTTGACTAAATGTGAGTGGATTTAGGAAATGACAAGAGTAACCCTCTAGCTAAAGTTAGGTCATTTTGCATGCAAGGTCAAGGAGGTAATTTGGCTAACAAAATGTGAGTTAGTGGGGTTAGAAATGTCTTCTTTGCCCTTTGGTTGAATGGAAGAGTATTTGTATGCAAGGATAACTATGTAATTTGCTAATTACTAAAAAACTAATTTTCAAAGATTTACTTTTATAAAATAAAATAAAAGTTCAAAAATTATAAAATTTATACCATAAAATAACTGGGATTTTTAGAAATTTTATGAGATCACTTTTGAAATTTGTGAATGAAATAATTTTTAAAAGATAATTTTCCAAGGCATAGAATATTCTTTATAAATAAAAAATAAGGGCAATTAATAAAACTCTTGCTTTGAAAAATTTATAATCTACATAAAGCAATTCATAACGCAGCAAATTCCACACACAAACGTACAATCATTAAGTATATTTATAATCGGCTCTAATATTATACAGAGTTCACAAATAATATTACACAAAATGTCGGTCATAACACAAAACATTTCAAGTCAAATTTTATGCTGCTTCATTTCTCAATCCAACATCTTTGAATATCTTTTGTTTAGCATGGGAATGGAAATGCTTCTTTGTTTACAAGACTGGTAAATGAACTTGGAATGGTTTCAGGTTCTTTCTGAAAATCTGTTTAGTTTTTGTTATCATGCATCAGACTTTATGATCAGTGTTTACAAATTGTCTTATCTCAATGTAATATGTGCTTAAATTATAACATATTAAATACTGATTATTATCTGATGTGATTCTATAAACTCTGAAAGTGTTTTGAATGTTCTGTGACTATTTACTCCAATGAGGATTATTTGTTAGATGATGACTTAGTAGTCTTTAACAAACTATGTATCCCATGTTTGAATTAGTTATTTATGTGGAAATCAATAACACAAGCAAATTCTGATTTTGATCTTACTCAAATTTACTTCTTGTATCTTATTACTAAGTCACAAACTAGATTATTGTTTCTTATATTTCAAATTCTGATGTCATTAAATCTTAAGGATAAACTACATGCTTGATAAGCCTAACTTATCTGAAGAAAATAAAAGAAAAGCAAAATTGAAATCAGGTACTCCTTTGAGATCTAGAGTAAATATGTGAAAGGGAAGACCCAAGTGCATTGCTGGTATTAAGTAATATGCATTAGAAAAGCAAATAAATTTTTCTTGGTGAATTTTCACATTCTCTGATTACTGGAGAAATATTTTGATAACAACATAAATTCTGATAGCAGTTATGACTCATTTACACTGAGAAGCCACTGTAAAAAGAATGTCAAAAGATGCATAAAATGAGCACAAACAGTTGAGGTGGATTCTTGTATAAATTTTTCTATAGTAGACTTCAAAAATAAAGTCAGATTTTAAGCATTTTTCTTAGATATGCCTTATTTCTAAGATATCTGAAATTTATCAGACTTTCATCTTTATCTGATCATTTGCAAATGCACACACTCTCACTCCATATGAATGATGAAAATTACTGTGGTGATTAAGTTATTTCTGACAAACAGTTAAGTATTATTTGCATAAATTCTAAGGACAAGTTCTGATTATGTTTTGATGATTAAACTCTGAAGAAAGCAGTCAGTATTTGTGTGAAGAAACACAGAAATAGACATTCACTTTTTGAGTACAGAAGCCATGTTCTGATGACCATTAAATTCTGATAATAGTCAAGTTCTGATACAAATCATGATGGAAACTCTGATGCTTACGTGGCATTATATAATTACTTGACTTATTTTTAGTTTTTACTGTAACAGTCATTTTTATCAGAAAATAATTAAGGGAGATAAAAACAGTAATAATCATTTGGTTTATGGGTTGCATGTTTGTTTTGAAAACAACATGTGAGCAATAATTACTGCACATTTCCCGTGCCCACTAACCACTACTTTGACTACTTACTGTGTGACAGGTGTCAAATGTCTGTTTTACTTCCAAAAAGATCCGTTGAGTGGAAATAGTATATATATTAGAGTTAAAAGATTTCACAATCTTTTACCTACTCTTACTTTATCTATTATTTCTTTTACTCTCTCTCTCTCTCTCTTTCTCTCTATTTTCTTACGGACTCTCTTACAGGCATTTTAACAAACACCTTGCAACCACACAATTTTTTCACTTAATTTCTTACAGATATGGCACCCAAGGACATCATCTTTAATGGAGCTAAGTTCGTCCCCAATAACTACATGGATATTCTCACCAAGGACGATGCTTCATCAGATCTTCACTTCATCCAAGACTTTCTTGCTCGAAGTGAGATTGGGTATGCTCTAACCCAACCACAATCACTCTCAAGAACACATATACTGGAGTTTTGGAGGAGTGGAGTTTATGTTGATGGTAGTGAAGCTGGGTCCCCAAGTATTATTTTCACAACAGGGGTAGATGAGCATCTGGTTACTTTGTCTACTGTTCGACAAGCTCTACATCTGCCAGAAAATTGCAATTTCAATGCTCAAATTGAAGAACCACTTCTATATGGTCTGATGGCCAATCTTGGCTATGAAAAAAGTCTATCCAAGCTGGGACAGCTGAAGAGGCCATACATTAGAAGGGAGTGTAGTTTTTTCTTTGACTGCATCACCAGAGCTTTTGCCAACAAATGCTCCAACTTTGATGCCATTCCCATTCCGACTCAGCAAATAGGGTATGCACTTCTAAATCAAACTCACTTTGATTTTGCTACTGCTATTTTAGGTTTTATTGGGGATAGGATGAAGGAGGACCCAAATACAGTTTATTTTGCTAGGTTTTGTCAGCTTATATACAGTTTTTGTTGTTCTGAGAAGCCCCAAAACTTTAGTGAGTCAATTCAACCTTTAAACTTGCTAAAAGGGCCTTCACAGACTTGTTATCTACTGATAATAAGAAAGAGATACTATGACCCCTTCAAATTCCTATATCAGTAAAATAGTTCTTAGTAAATTCTGATCCTCACACATACACACCCATATATCCTGATGTTGCACCCACACAACCTACCACTTCTCAACCTCCACCAACACAACCTTCCAACTCTCAACCACAGACTACCATCAGAACCTATTTCTAACCAGAAAAATCTTCTCAACCACAACCATCAGCACCTACTACCAAACTTCCGGTACTTCCCAAAAGGTGCCAGTTTTAAAATCTGCTACAACATCCAGACCCAAATCTTCAAGAGCAAAATATGTTCCTCAATATCCACCAAGGAGAAAGAGAAACTAATTCTTAGAGATGAATCATATGAAGATGAGCAAGTCCAGGTTCTTGCATCAGAACCTGTGTCAATTGAAGCTGAAAAAGAAATTTTTCAAAAGGAGGTAGCAGCTGAAGAGGTAACTCCTCAGAAGGAGAATGAAGCTGAGGGTTCCAGTCTTCAGAAAAGAAAAAGGTCTTCAAACTCTGATACAAATAATGTCTCTCATGTATCTAAGAAATCTAGATCAAAGAAGAAGAGAGCAGGTGTGAGAATAACACAAGCTCAATATGAAGAAGCTGAGGAAGGGGATCAGGAATCTCTGATCTCATTAGAACCAATAGTGATTGAAGCTCTTCCAGCACCTAAAGATACTGTTCCTGACACAATGATCACACCTCCTATCTCTCCAGTCAAAGACACTGACACATTTGAAGATTCAGGAATAAGTATTGAAATTGACATTCATAGGCTGAACATTCCATCTGTCTTGTTTCTGGAAGCACCAACAGCACAAGTATCAACTCCACATGTTTCTCCATTAAATGCTGATATTCCTACTACTCCAATTCTGGATGTGAAAACAGATGAAGTTGTACCAGAATCACCTTCAGTGACATACACTTTAGTACTGTCAGAAGATGATGAGATTCACTCAAGTTCTGGAGACAGTGCTCTAGTAAATGCTCCAATTCTTGGAAATGAGGCACTGCTTAAAAAGTTTGTTGAAAAAGATGCTCTTGTTCCTTGGGAAGAAACTCACAGAGGAGTTGAATGGACCAAGAAGTGGAATGAATCTGACTTCATTCCCACCTCAAAAGTTCTGTAAGATGATATTGCAAAAGCTGATGAGTTGTTGACAAATTCTGACTTCAAAGCTCAACTTAAAGTCACAGTTCTCAGTACTAAATCTCTTCAAGGTCTGCACTCTAAGACTCATGAAAAGGTTGATAAACTACAGCAAAATGGTGATAAGCTGGACCTGATGCTCAAGCTATACAAGAACAGGTTTATCAGACCTATACATGAAAAAGTAGAGGCTATTGAGAAAGTTCAAGAAAGGCAACAGACCCAACTGAATGAGGTCCTGCAGAATCAAGCCTCTCACCAGACTCAAATGAATGAAATCCAATCTTGAGTGGAACTTCTTCTCTCTCTACTCCTACCAGATGATGCCAAAAAGGGGGAGAAGGTAGTTAAGTCCAAATGATCTACTATTCAAACACTAAAGAAGAAGGATGATAAAGGAGATGACCAGGGAAACCCTAGCTAGGGCAAAGGTCAAGGTCAAGGGCAAAGCAGCAAAGTTTCTTCACAGAAACTAATTTCTGATTCTAACAAATCTTCTACACAGAAGAATTCATGTTCTGAAGCTGTAAATGCTCAAACTCTGATAGCAAGTTCTGATAATGAAAATATGATATCAAGTTCTGATATTCTCATTCAGTCTGGAAGTCAAGACTCTCAGAAGTTCTTACAAACTCTGAAGCTTAAGGGAAGGGAGACTATTGTCTACTATAAAGATCCCAAGATTCAGACTCCTGATGAAGAAATTGCTAGAAGATTATTTCTCAATTATAATCCTGGAATGGATTTAGAGACTCTAAAAGAGGAAGAAGCTAGATTTACAGCTGAGAAGACAAATCCTAAGTCTAAAGCTTCTAATGTAAAGAAACCTCCAAGGCCTAAGGGAAAAGGTATTGTGATCAAGGAAAGGTCAACTTCTGAGGCTTCAAAGCCCAAGACAAGATCACAAGTTGAGATTGATCCCAAAGCAAAAGGGAAAGAAAAGGTTGATGAACCAACAAAGATTCAGAAGAAGAAAATTTCTTCAGTTCTAATAGATCCTGCCTATCAAGCTACAATGCATGATGATGATACTTTGATAGAAGAGGAAGTTGAATCTTTGAAAAGAAGGAAGAAACTAAAAGAAACAGAGTTAACTACTGATAATGCTCAAGATATTCAAACTCTGGAAGCTCAGAGTTTATCAAATTCTGAGAAGCTATCTGCTTAAGAAGATAATGAAACAATAAATTCTGATCAAGTCATCAAGACATCAACCTCTAACAGAGCTCAAGTTGATTTGGGCAAGATGACAGTTACTGATAAGAAGAAACTCCTATAGAAGAATGTTAAACCATCAGCTCCTAAGAAAAGTCAACTGCTATCTAATTTCATGACTGTTGGATTGAAATCCAGAGAAGCAAGAGACAGAGCTAGATTAGGTTCTGAAGAAGCCAAGATCAAAACAGGAGTTGAATTAATTACCAGAGATCCATTTTTATTAACTGATAAACCACTTGAGAAAGTTACACAGAAACACCTTGACAAGGTTAATTCTGTTCAAGTGGTACTGGATGCTCATGATAAGAGTAATGTCAAAGAAAAGCTGATTCTATTTCTTGAAGATGGAAGAACATACAGAATGTCAGAATCAGATATGCTGAACAAATCTCTGAAAGAACTTCAATTCTTTCATTATCTTTTGGAGATAAAGTCTGAGATTACTAGAAGATGGTCAAATTTCATAATGAAGACCATAAGGGATAAAGCCAGAATCTCTGGATCAAGGGTTGCAGAATTTATTCCAAAAATAGTTGAAGATGATGTAAGTGAAATTCCAATGAAGAAGAATTCTGATAAACTTGAAGTTATTCTGAAAGAGAAATATCTGTGCTATAATGAAGACTCATTTCACTCAAGGGTAATCAGACTTGGTGATGGATTTGAAAGAAATCACATCTCAGCACTTAGGACTGCAATATACCAGATTAAAAGTCAAGATGAAGAAATGAAGCAAGTCAAGGCTACATTAGCCCAAGTCCTGAGAAATGCAGAAGAGAAGCAAATATCAAATTTTGTCAAAAATCACTTTGGATTCAGATTGACTCAGTAAAATTGGTAAAAGCTCCAAGGACTGTAAGTTGTAGTTAGTTGTTTAAATAAAATCTCATTGCATTTGTACTTAAATATTTTTAACATCATCAAATCTATTAACTTGTATATTTTTCATAATTTACAAGTTGGGGGAGATTGTTAGATATATTTGAGATGTCATGTCTAATCTGTTGTGTTTAGTTTAAGAACTTAATATCAGGACTTATCAGGACTTACTGGAAATCAGGACTTACTAAAGTCAGAACTTATATCAGAACTTAAGGCCGTCAGGATTTATATCAGGACTTAAGTGCGGGTACTTCAGATAAGGAATGCGGCTGATTTATAGGAGAGGATCTAGACTAAAACAAAAGAAGATATGTATGAAGAGTTGGACATCTAGAAGACTTGTAGAAGATAATATCTGATTGATATATTTTAGGAGACAGAATTATATTCCATATCAATTAGAAGATATCTTGTAACTGTGTACTATATAAACACAGCTTAGGGTTTACACTATATGTGTTATCATTCACGAGAAAGATTATTCATTATAACCTAGCAGCTCTTAGTGATATTGTTCATCACTAAGAGCGTAGTTTAACCTACTTTGTAACAGAGCTTATTATATTGAATAAACTTGATTACTGTTACATACTTGTGTTCTAAATCAATTTGATTGTATAAACACTATATTCAACCCCCTTCTATAGTGGTTTGTGAACTAATAATTCATACTCAGTTGCCCTGCTAATCATTACTCCACCATCTGGATCACTTAAGAACTAGACTCTGGGAATAATATTGACATCAAACCCATCAAAACTTAAGAACTATAAGGTTTGTGTCCTCTTGATTTTCAATGCGGTGTTGTGTCTGACTAGTTGATCCTTCTTTTGCTCCCCCTAAGTTGTTGCCAAGATTTCCTAAAAATCCTTACCCTTGCTAACTGGCTTCATTGAAATAATGAGTTATTTTATACACTACCAATCCAATGCTTGGATATGAATCATCAATACCATTAATTTCTCCTGTAACAGCTTGGAGCATGGAGTTGTTGAACTGTGCACTTAGACTTTAAATCATCTTCTGTTGATCAACCATAAATGCCCTGTCTGTTGTAGACTCCACTGAGTACCCATGAAGAATATCCTCACAAGTCTTAGCTGTAAATGCCAAGATCTTCAAACAATTAAAAACATTTCATTGTTTGCTTCCATAGAACATTCTCTCCAAACACTTTCAGGTTATCCAGTGTTTACTTCTGTAGGCCATTAACTTATTAGTGGTCTTCATGTATACATCCTGATCGATGCTTGATCTTACTTGTTGCAAACTGTATTGATTGCTCCAGACCTTTGGTCTTTAGAAAGTCTTGATTAGCTTGAGATTGTCCTTATTCCTTTAATCAAGTTCCAGTTCTTCCTTTATACCACTCCATTATGACACGGAGCTCCCAGTGCTGAATTTATCTCAAAATTTTCTTGATGTTACAGATATTAATCAGAACTACTTCTTGAATTCAGTCCCATTATCTGACCACAAGATTGTGTTAAGAGTGGCCATCAATCATCACTAAGGTATATCTTTACTTTGATGTAATATTTTCTTTGACTTCTCTTCCAGACATGCCTCACATATTTCATCCTTCTGAATTCCAGATGAGGCGGCCCTCTCACTAACCCCTTTTTTACAAAACAGTTCCTTGTGTTGATGTTCAAGGGTGAGAGCTTCTAATGCCATAGCTAAACTTTTATTAGATAAAGCTTTATAGTAGAAACTATCGACTTCACCTTTCCTGAGATTCCGGTCTAGCCACGAGCATTTCCTTTCCTTACTATTACAAGAGTAAGCTTCTCAACCTTCCTACTTCAGATGAGACACTAATCCTTCATTGAATTGACATTTTGTCCTTTGATGCAGAACCATCTGTGTCTTGATTCTCCAGCAAGAACGATGCTTCAACTGTTATCAGTGACTCCAATGATTAGTTATTATTAGTGATAGCAATTGTTGAGTCCATGATGACATCCCTTTTTCTTCATAGCTTTGTCCCGTGATGAAAACCTTTGTTGTCATCTCCAAAGATTATTGACGGGATAGCTTTTATCAACCACATTTGACTGTGAGGCTCTTTCTATGATCATATGCCTTGAGTATGAATTACCAAGAATATATATGAATCAATTAACCTGTTATGTCCTGCATTCATAAATGGATTAACAGTTCTTGTACCCAACTTATCAGTTTGGGTCCAGATGGATTAGAGATATTATTATAATCAGAGATAACAACAGCTGCAACCTTATCATGCTAATTCTTATCTTTGACTGATCATTTTCTCCATTTTGACATCTTTGACAAAATTGTCTCTAGGCTAGGAGAAAAATGGTTCCAACCTTATATAAGGAGGACTAGCAGTCTTTTTCCTATTGAAATCCTAAACATGCTTTCTAAAATCGATGCAAATTCTAGGAGATGCATTCATGGCATAAAAATAAGCAAGCATTGAAATAGGAATACATGGCATTCATTTAGAAATATTACACATAAGAATTAAGCAAGACAGGCATGATATGGAAAAAAAAGAATTAACAAATAAATCACTAATTCTATCTAGTCCAATCCTGTTGATGTATCTCATCTAGATATCTCAATCCAAATATAAATTAATACATCTTAACAAACAATTCAGATCAAATGAATAAATCTTATTGTAATAGGATACAGAAGATAAGCATTAACAAAGGTCTTAAGTGCTGGAAAATATATATCTCACTAAAGCAATTAATCATGTTCAACAAATATTCAAACACATATTCAACAATTAATCATAGAGTTGTCTTTATGGTCTTCAAGAAAACTTGTACCCGTAGAAATTTCATTACTTTCCCGTATCTGAAAATCCAGTGGTATCCTATGGAGTCAGCCCTTGAGGAAGTTCTACAATTTTCTTCTATAGGTCTTGAAATCAGTTTCATTGGAATAAGAAAACCATTATCTTCAAAATCCGTGTTTGTAAATTTTCTGTCTGAATAGCACATGGTCTTCTTTTCTTCGAAACATTAAAATCATCTTTAAAAGCACGGACGAATCTTGAGTCTACCAATACTTTCAGCACCCTAAATTTAATATTTAAGAGAAATTTAAATTCCCAATATTTTTAATTTTCTTAGAAAATAAATTAATCAAAAATAAATATTTACGTAAAATCTAATTTTCAAGAATTTCGAATTATCTTATAAATTAAATAAAACGTAAATTAATATCTAAGAAAAATTTAAATTTAAGAATTTCAAATTTTTTGGAAAAAATAAATAAATCAAAATAAAAAATTTTGAGGCTACAGAATTGAAGTGCTAACTAGCGACTTTTTATTCCCAAACAATCTAAACAAGAATTACAGAAGGGGGGTTGAATGGAATTCTGGCTTTTTTTGATTTTAAGAATAGTTCTTCTACAAATAAATAACTGTGTTTGATCTAACAATAGTGCGGAATGAAAGTAGTGTAGAAATCAAAACACAAAGTATTTAAATACAAGTACTTAAAAACTTTCTGGCGGATTTAACTTTTCTACCAGAGATATATATTAAGTAGAGAACTCTGTGTTACAAAATTGTACACAACTCCTTACAAGTTGAACAACAAGAACAAAGAAATTCTTTACAGATTCTGCCTTATCTATTTCTCTGGAAAATGCTTACTAACTTGGATACTATTCAACTTGCTACTCTTGGTTTATATATTACCAAGTTACATGATAAAAAGACAAGTAAATAATGTTGGATGTATTTGATATGTCATATCTAATATGTTTCATGTTTAGTTTTCAGATCTTAACAAACAGGAAATATTAGTACTTACTGGAATCAGTACTTACTGGAAGTCAGGACTTAGTGTCATATCAGGACTTAAGGTCATATTAGAACTTAAGTACGAGAGGACTTACAGTTAAGGAAGGAAGTTGATAAACAGTAGAAGATCGAGACTGATACAGAAGAAGATATGCAAGGAAAGAGTTAGAGGACTAGAAGAATTATAGAAGATATCTGATTGATATATTTTAGGAGACAGAATTATATTCGATATCAATTAGAAGTTATCTTATAACTGTGTACTATATAAACACAGACATAGGTTTACACTATATGTGTTATCATTTTCGAGAAGATCATACATTGTAACCTAGCAGCTCTCATAATATTTGTTCATCACTGAGAGAGGACACATCCATTGTAACAGAGTTTATTATATCGAATACATCTGTTTCTTGTTACTTGTGTTCTAAATCGATTTGATTGTATTCTACACTGTATTCAACCCCCTTCTACAGTGTTGTGTGACCTAACAAGTGGTATTCGAGCTTATATGTTAACACACATACAGTAAAGATCCAAAACAATCATGTCTGAAGAAGCAAAAAATCCAACCAAGCCCGCCAAAACTGAAGAAACTCCGAAGACTCAAACCCATAGTCGATATGAGACTATTAGGGTTCCCATGTTGAGACCTTTTGAGTATCCCATATGGAAAGTGAAGATGGCTATGTTTCTGGAAGCTACAAATCCAGAATATCTTGACAGAATTAATGAAGGACCACATAAGCCAACCAAGGTCTCTGTTGTAGTTGTAGATCAGCCAGCAAAGAGCGTACCAAAGGAGAAAAGTGAGTATACAACTGAAGATATCTCATCTATTTCCAAGGATACAAAGGTAAGGCATTTGCTGCATAGTACCATTGATAATGTCATGTTAGATAGGGTAATTCACTGCAAGACTGCAAAGGAGATATGGGATGCTTTGGAGATAAGATGCCAGGGAACTGATTCAATCAAGAAGAACAGGAGGACTATACTCACTCAAGAGTATGAGCACTTTTACTCAAAAAGTGATGAGTCATTAATTAACTTATATGACAGGTTTGTCAAACTCTTGAATGATCTGTCACCGGTGGACAAGGAATATGATCTTGAAGATTCAAATCTAAAATTCCTTTTAGCTCTTCCTAAAAGTTGGGATTTGAAGGCTACTATTATAAGAGACAACTATGCTCTTGATTAAACTACTCTTGATGAAATTTATGGTATGCTTAAGACTCATGAACTTGAGATGGATCAAAGAAGTAAGAGACAAGGGAGAAAGTCAAGAACAGTTGCTCTTAAGGCTGAGGAGGAATTCCCCAAAGTAACTGTCTCAAAGAAAGGAAAAGGAAAAGCTCTCATCACAAAGTCTGATTCAGAATCATCAAGTTCTGATGATGACAATTCAGAAACTGAAAGTTTAGCTGAAGTAGATGTTGATGAAGAGATGATGAAATTGTGTGCTCTTATGGTGAAGGGTATCACAAAGATAACCTATCGGAAATTCAGAAGGGGAAAGAAGTTTTTCAAGAAAGGTGGAAGTTCTGATAAGAAGGGATTCAGAAAATCTGAAGGCAGAGGAGAAAAGTCTGACAGAGGAGATTACTCAAATGTCAAATGCTACAAATGTGGTGAAAGAGGCCACATATCTCCTAACTGCAAGAAAGGAAAGAGTGAAAAAGGCAAGGCACTTGTCACAAAGAAGAAAAGCTGGACAAATAGATTCTGAAGATGAGGTGAACTATGCCTTGATGGCAAATGTTGATGGCAGCCCTAAAACTGCTGAGTTAAAGGTACCTCAAACAACTTATGCCTTTCATACTGATGATATTACTGAGTTGAGATTATATCTTAAAACCATGTTTATTAGCTACGGAGATCAAACTTTAACATCTGAAAGATTAACTTCTGAAAATCTTGCTTTTAAGAAAATGAATGATTATTTAGAAAAGGAGTTAGTTATGTTCCATCAAACTCAGAAAGAGAGAGATGATGCTTTTTATGTTAGAGATGAATTGCTGAAATTGAATAAATCTCTAAAAACTGAGTCAGAAAAAGAAAAAGAGATTATCAGGACTTGGACTAACTCTGGCAGAACAGCTCAAAATTTATTAAGTAGTGGAAACTGGAAAGAGGGCTTAGGTTATGGAGATGAAAAAAGTGAAAAGGGAACTGAACAAATTGAGCCAATTGTTGTTAAACAAACTGTTAAGCCAAAGGTATATCCTATTAAGTTTGTAGCTAAAACTGTAAAGTCTGATTCTGAAAAGATGAAAGAGTCTAAGACAGAAGTTAAGGAGAAGTTAACTTCTGAAAAATTAGAACATGATAAACCAGCTGAAGTCAACATAGGCTTAATGACTAAGAAGCAGCTTAAACATAAGCTGAAAGAAATAAAGAATGTCAACAAGGTTAAGGTAGCTAGGAAAAATAGGAATGGAAAGGAAGGTGTGAATAAAAGCAATAATTATATGCCTGTTCCTAATACTCCTAGAAAGAAATGTTATAACTGTGGAAACTCTAACCTTCTTGCTCCTTTTTGCAGGAAGAATAAGAATATAAACTCTTTATCTCCTAAGTCCAGAGTTAAGAGTCAGTCTGTTAGGTTTAAGCCACAAAATCCTTGTTTTCATTGTGGTATTTTATGGCATGCCATTTATACTTGTAAGGAATATCATAGTTTATACTATGATTATTATTAAATAAAACCTTCTTTGAAGAAAGTTGTTTTAATTCCTTCTAGTGTAAAACCTGAAGCAAAGTCTGATATAAGTTCTGATAAACAACATGTTAGCATAAACTCTGATATTAAATCCGCTATAAATGCTAACAAACTTAATAAGGCCAAAGGATCCAAGCAAGTCTGGGTCCTTAAAACTAACCATTAGTGGTCTTTGTGATTGCAGGGCAACAGGAGAAACATCCTAGTACTGGATAGTGGATGTTCAGGACATATGACTAGAAATAAAGCCCTGCTCTCAGACTTTGTGGAGAAAGTTGGCCCATAAGTTTCTTATGGAGATGGAAACTTGGGAAAAAATATGGGATATGGCAATATTTATCTTGGGAATGTCATCATTGAAACAGTAGCTCTGGTCTCAGGACTTAAACACAATCTATTGAGTATAAGTCAAATCTGTGATAGAGGTTATCATGTGGATTTCTTTGAAGAACACAGTGAAGTTGTAAGCAATTCTACAGACAAAGTGGTTCTGAAAGGTTACAGGCATGGTAACATTTATGAAGCCAGACTTTCAACAAGTACTGATGGTTCTGCAATCTGTCTGTTGAGTAGAACATCAATTGAAGAAAGCTGTAATTGGCACAAAAGACTCTCTCATTTAAACTTCAACAATATAAATAAGCTTGTAAAGAAAGATCTTGTGAGAGGACTGCCAAAATCAATATTTGCTCCTGATGGCCTTTGTGATTCATGTCAAAAGGCAAAATAAAGAAAATCTTCTTTCAAGAGCAAAACTGAGTCATCAATTCTTGAGCCTTATCACTTACTACATATTAATCTATTTGGTCCAGTCAATGTCATGTCTATTGCAAAGAAGAAATATGCTATGGTTATAGTGGATGAGTTCACAAGGTACACTTGGGTGTACTTCTTGCACAAGAAGAATAAAATTGCATTTACTCTAACTGATCATGTCAGACAGCTGGATAAGTTGGTCAAAGATTATGTTAAAATAATAAGGAGTGATAATGGCACTGAGTTTAAGAATTCAAATATGGAAGAGTTCTGCAAAGAGCATGGAATCAAACAAGAATTTTCTGCACCTAGAACTCCTCAGCAAAATGGAGTTGTAGAAAGAAAGAACATGACTCTCATTAAAGTTGCACAAACTATGCTTGATGAAGCAAAACTGCCAACCTATTTTTGGGCTGAAGATGTGCAGACTGCTTGTTTTACATAGAATGTTACACTCATAAACAAGCATGGAAAAACACCATATGAGATGGTGAAGAAAAAGAAGCCAAATCTGAAATACTTTCATGTATTTGTTTGCAAGTGTTTTGTTCTTAAGATTCATCCTGAGCAGCTGTCAAAATTCGATCTAAAAGCTGATGAAGGAATTTTTGTCGGATATCCACTTTCCACAAAAGCCTTCAGAGTTTACAATTTAAGAACAAGGGTTGTCATGGAATCTATCAATGTCTCTTTTAATGATAAGAAGATTACTGGACTTGAAGATTTCAATGATCATGATCAGCTGAGATTTGAGAATGAAGACTTAAATTTTGATTCAGTAAATTCTGATGACTTAAACTCTGAACCTGCAAGGAAGTGGACTAAATCACACACACCTAATTTAATCATTGGAGATCCTGAAGCAGGTGTCAGAACTAGAACTGCAACTTCAAATGAATGTCTCTATCATTCCTTTCTATCTCAGACTGAACCAAAGAAAGTGGAAGAAGCTCTTCAAGATGCTGATTGGGTGCAAGCAATGCAGGAAGAGTTAAATGAATTTGAAAGAAATAAAGTCTAGACCCTAGTGCCAAGACCAAAGAATAGATCTGTTGTGGGCACAAAATGGGTGTTCAGAAACAAAGCTGATAGTGATGGCATAATTATAAGGAATAAAGCAAGGATGGTTGCTAAAGGCTACTCTCAACAGGAGGGTATTGATTATGATGAAACATTTGCACCAGTTGCTAGATTAGAAGCCATAAGGATCTTTTTTGGCTTATGCTGCTCACAAAAAGTTTAAAGTCTTTCAAATGGATGTGAAAAGTGCTTTTCTTAATGAAGAATTGGAAGAAGACGTATATGTTGAACAATCTCCAGGATTTGTAGATCCTAAATTTCACAATCATGTCTACAGGCTTGACAAAGCACTTTATGGCCTTAAGCAAGCTCCAAGAGCATAGTATGAGACTTTAGCTCAAATCCTTCTGGAAAGTGGATTTCATAGAGGCACAATTGAAAAGACTTTATTCTACCTCAACCATGGAAAGGACTTACTTTTGGTACAGATATATGTTGATGATATCATATTTGGTTCTACAAATGCCAAACTCTGTGAGAGGTTTGCAAAGCTAATACAGTCAAGATATCAAATGAGTATGATGGGAGAAATCAGCTATTTTCTGGGTCTTCAAGTCAAGCAAAATGAAGAAGGCACTTTTATCTGTCAATCCAAGTACACCAGAAACTTACTGAAGAAATTTGGAATGCAAGATTGTTCAACTACATCCACTCCCATGGCCACTGCAACCAAGTTAGATAAGGATATTGGTAAATCAGTAGATATTACTAACTATAGAGGTATGATTGGCTCTTTACTTTATTTAACTGCAAGTAGACCTGATATCATGTATGATACCTGTCTTTGTGCAAGATTTCAGGCTGATCCAAGAGAACCTCACTTAATAGCTGTGAAAAGAATTTTCAAGTACCTTAAGGGTACAGCTGATCTGGGATTGTGGTATCCTAGGGAATCAGATTTTAAGCTAATTGGTTACTCAGATGCGGATTTTGCAGGATGCAAAATAGACAGGAAAAGCACTAGTGGAAGCTGCCAATTTCTTGGAGGAAGATTGGTTTCTTGGTTTAGCAAGAAACAGAAGTCAATTTCCACATCAACTGCATAAGTAGAATATATTGCTATAGGAAGCTGTTATGCACAGATTCTTTGGATGAAGAATCAGTTTTTGGATTATGGGTTAGAATTTTCTAAACTCCCTATTTACTGTGATAATCAAAATGCTATTGCTATGACAGGTAATCCAGTTCAACACTCAATGACGAAGCACATCAGTATTAGGTACCATTTCATAAGGGAACATGTGGAAGAAGGTACAGTGAAATTGTATTTTGTTCCAACAGATCAACAACTAGCAGATATCTTTACAAAACCACTATGTGAAGCTACTTTTATAAGATTGGTAAATGAACTTGGAATGGTTTCAAGTTCTTTCTCTAAATCTGCTTAGTTTTTGTTCTCTTGCATCAGACTTTATGATCAGTGTTTACAGGTTGTATTATCTCTATGTAATCTGTGCTTAAAATTTGAAAATTTCATTAAATGCTGATTGTTATCTGATGTGGATCTTTATACTCTGATAAGTGTTTTGAATGTTCTATGACTATTCAATCCAATGAGGATAACTGTGCTAGATGCTGACCTAGTAGTCTTTAACATACTGGAAATCCCATGTTTGAATTAGTTGTTTATGTGGAAACTCATTAACACAAGCAAATTCTGATTTTGAGCTTAGTCAAGTTTACTTTGTGTATCTTATTACTAAGTCACAAACTAAATTATTGCTTCTTATCTATTAGATTCTAATGTCAGTAAATCTTAAGGATGAACCATATGCTGATAAGCCTCACTTATCAAAAGAAATATATATATATATATATATATATATATATATAAGTCAGGTACTCCTTTAAGATCTAGAGTAAATATATGGAAGGGAAGACCCAAGTGCATTGCTGTTATTAAGTTATATGCATTAGAAAAGCAAATAAATTTTCTTGGTGACTTTTCACAATCTCTGATTACTGGAGAAATACTCTGACCATGACATAAATTCTGATAAGCAGTCGTGACTCACTTATACTGAGAAGCCAATGTAAAAAGGAATTTCAAAAGATGCATAAAATGAGTACAAACAGTTGAGGTGGACTCATGCATAAATTTGTTCTATAGTAGACTTCATGATTGATGACAGATTTTAAGCACTATTCTGAGTTATGCCTTATTTCTAAGATGTATTGAAGTTTATCAGACTTTAATCTTTATCTGATAGTTTGCTGAATGCACACAATTTCACTCCATATGAATGATGAAAATTATTGTGGTGACTAAGTTGTTTTTGACAAACAGTTAAGTGTCATTTGCATAAATTCTGAGGACAAATTTTGATGGAAGTTCTGATGATTAAACTCTGAAGAAAACAAGTCAGTCTTTGTACGAAGAATTACAGAAACAAACATTCACTTTTTGAGTACAGAAGACAAATTCTGATAACTGGTAAAAACTGATATAAGTTAAGTTCTGATATTAAATCCTGATGGACTCTTTGATGCTTATGTGGCATTATTCTTTACTTGACTTATTTGTGGTAAAATCTGAAACAGTCATATTTAAATTAGAATATATTTGGGTAAAATAAAAATAGTCATAATCATTATGGGTTAGTGGTAAACGTGTTAGTCTTGAAAAACTGCATGTGCACAATAATTGTTAATTATTTCCCGTGCCCATTAACTCCTGCTTTAACTTTTTACTGACTGTTATTATTACACATAGGTCTAGGGAGTCGAGGGATCATTATTTTTACTTGTAATTTTTAAATAGTCCTCGCGTCCCTTGGTATTCCATTAGCTATTTAAATGACTGATCATTCATCAGTAAAATCACTTCTTTTCATTTCTCTCAAACAATGGCACATTTTAGTTGGTTTTACTACTATGGCACATACACTGTGACCATTTTTAGAAATGGAATTCGGACTTCATATTCTATTAATAACATTCCATTCGACATCTAGATTCAACTTCCAAACAACATTAAAAATGATATGTTGTCTTTCCAAAGAGAAGTTCATCTTCGTATTCTTAAACAGCAGGAGCAAATCATTCGTCTTGTTGTTCTCTTTGTTGAAAGTAGGAAGAAGAATTAATTGTCATCCGTCCTTTTCTCTTCACCGTCAGCTTTGTCAAGCTTCTTAGACTAGGACTAAGGCTGTTGATGCTAAGAATCTTAGCATAGGACTATCTTGTAATTTTTGCATGTAATTGATAAATTTCATGAAATGTACTCATTTGATATATTAAATAATTTTCCTTTAATTGCAAGATTTAGTCTTTGTTTCTCATATTATGTTACTGTGCATGTTTAATTGCAATTTGTTAATCTTTACTTCATCTATTTTTAACTTTATCATGTGCTGAATGTTTTGATTACAATTATGGTCAATAATAAATTTTGTTGATTTGAGGAGGAAACGATTGAAGCACAGGTTCCTGCATCAGAACCTGTGATAAATGAAGCTGAGAATGTTACTTCTCAGAAAGAAACAGCAGCTCAAAGTTCTGATACTTTGAAAAGGAAATCTGTAAATTCTGATGCTGCAACAGCAACTCCTTCTTTAGCAAGGAGATTGAAGAAAATGAAGGCTCGGGGGTATTTGGCTAAATCTTCATCAGAAGATAATGAAGAAGCAGAGGAAGGGGATCATGAATCTCTGATCTCACAAGAACCAATCATTATTGAAGGTCTGATTTCTTCAGCTCAAGCCACAGACACTGCTATTGATACAATGGTTACCCCCTGACTCTCCAATAAAAACTATAGATGATACTAAAGAACAAACTGACAACTCTGAGATAGATATTCATAATTTGAATATACCTCAAGTTCTTTATCTGGAAGCTCCAACTACTGAAGCTCAGCAATCTACAGTCAAATCTCCAATCTTAGATGCTGAGATACCATGTACATCAAAGAGACCCGCTCTGGAGATAAATTCTAATGATCAGAATTTAGATGATGTTATTCTTGGATCTCCAGTTGCATCACACACTCTTGTACTGTCAGAAAATGATGAAACTTCCTCAAGTTCTGGAGATAGTATTTCTGTTGAAACTGTAGTTCCTATTCTGGAAAAGGAAGCTTTGGTGAAGAAATTTGTTAGACAGGATGCTCATGTACCTTGGGAAGAAACTCATAGGGGAGTTGAGTGGACCAAGAAGTGGAATGACTCAGATTTTATTCCATGCACCAAAATTCTGATAGAGCATGTATCAAAAGCTGATGAGTTATTATCAAATTCTGATTTCAAGACTCAACTCAAGGTTACAGTTATGAGTACAAGAAGTCTTCATGGTTTACATTCTATTACTTATGCTAAAGTTGATACACTCAGGGAACAAGCTGATAAGCTAGATCTACAACTTAAGCTTGACAAGAATAGGTATGTCAGACCTACTCTTGAGAAAATTGAAGCCATTGAGAAGATTCAAGAGGAGCAACAGGCCCAAAATGCTGAGGTTCTGGTTAATCAAGCTTCTCAGAAAGCTCAATTGGATGAAATCCAATCTTCAGTTGAACTTCTTCTCTCTCTCTTACTTCCTGATGATGCCAAAAAGGGGGAGAAGGTAGTTAAGTCCAAATGCTCACCTACTCAAGTACTGAAGAAGAAGGATGATAAAGGTGATGACCAGGGAAACTCTGAAATGAACAGAGGTCAAAGAAAAGTTCAAGGAAAATCTTCTATACAGAACAAGTCAAGTTCTGATGCTGTAAATTTTCAAAGTCTGAAGTCAAGTGCTGATAAACTAAGTCTGATGTCAAGTTCTGATATTCTTATTCATTCAGGATCAAAAGACTCTCAGAAGTTTATGCAAACTCTGAAGCTAAAAGGGAAGCAGACTATTGTTTATTATAAAGTTCCTAAAATCTAGACACTTGATGAGGAGATAGCAATTCATTCAGGATCAAAAGACTCTCAGAAGTTTATGCAAACTCTGAAGCTAAAAGGGAAGCAGACTACTGTTTATTATAAAGTTCCTAAAATCCAGACACTTGATGAGGAGATAGCAAGAAGATTATTTCTGAAACATAATCCAGGAATGGATTTAGAAGCTCTCGAGGAGGAAGAAGCTAGATTTGCAACTGAGAAGACAAATCTTAAGTCTAAAGCTTCTGATGCAAAGAAACCTCCAAGGCCTAAGGAAAAAGGCATTGTGATAAAGGAAAAGTCAAATTCTGAAAGTTCAAAATTCAAGAATAGATCACAGACTGAGAGTAATCCCAAAGACAAAGGGAAAAAAAGTTGCTGAACCAATTAAGTCACTGGAGATGAAAATTTCTCAAGTTCTGATGAAACCAGTATGCAAAATGGTTCAAGTAACTGATGATAATCTTGTTGAAGATGAAACTGTTCAAATTCTGAAAAGAAGAAAGGTAATTGAAGAATCTAAAACAACCTCTGACACTGCTCAAGTTGTTCAGAATGAAGGACAACAAGCTATAGAAGAAACAACAAATTCTGATCAAGCTATCAAGACATCAACTACTGACAATGTTCAAGTTAATTTGAATAAAATGACAATTACTGATAAGAAGAAGCTGTTATGGAAGAAATTTACTCCAGTTGAACCAAAATCCAATCTCATGATTAATCAACTAGCTACATTTGGGTTGAGAGCCAAGCAACCTAGAGATGGAGCTGGATTAGGTTCTGACGAAGAGAAGATTCAAACAGGAGTAGAAGTTACTCTCAGAGATCCTTTCTTCTTGACAGATAAACCATATGAACAAATCAAACAAAAGCACCTTGACAAGGTGTTGTCTGCTCAAGTTGTGATAGATGCTCATGATAAGGAGAATCTAAAAGAGAAATTGATCTTATTTCTCAATGATGGAAGAACTTATAGACTAGCTGATACTGATGTACGAAAGAAGTCTGTCAGAGAGCTTCAACATATTCACTATCTTCTGGAAGTAAAATCTGATGTTACAAAAAGATGGTCAGAATACATTTTGAAGGCTATAAAAGATCTACTCAGAATCTCTAGTACAAAGACTTCTCATTACAATCCAATGATTACTGAAGATGATGGTAGAGAAATTCCTATGCTGAAGAATTCTGCTAAGGTGGAAGTAATTCTGAAAGGAAAATGCTTATGTTATAATGAAAACTCTTCACATTCTAAAGTTATCAGACTTGGTGATGGACTTGAAAGAATATCCATTCAAGCTCTCAGAACAGCCATTTATCAAATTGGTGATAGTAAAGAAGAAGAACTGATGCAGGTCAAAGCAATGTTAGTTGAAGTTCTGAGGAAAGATGAAGATAAGCTGGTGAAAGATTTTGTTAAGAATCATTATGGATTCAGATTGATCCAGTAATGTTGGTAAAGCTAGATGTTCCGTAAGTTGTAATTGATAGTCTTATTAAACTCTTATTGCATTTGAACTTAAATGTTTTTGACATCATCAAATCTATTAACTTGTATATTCTTGCTTAATTTACAAGTTGGGGGAGATTGTTGGATGTATTTGAGATGTCATGTCTAATATGTTTCATGTTTAGTTTTCAGATCTTAACAAACAGGAAATATCTGTACTTACTGGAATTAGTACTTACTGGAAGTCAGGACTTAGTATCATATCAGGACATAAGAATAGTTCTTCTATAAATAAATAACTGTGTTTGATCTAACAATAGTGCGGAATGAAAGTAGTGTAGAAATCAAAACATAAAGTATTTAAATGCAAGTACTTAAAAACTTTCTGGTGGATTTAACTTTTCCACCAGAGAAATATATTAAGTAGAGAACTCTGTGTTATAAAATTGTACACAGCTACTTACAAGTTGAACAACAAGAACAAAGAAATTCTTTACAGATTTTGCCTTATCCATTTCTCTGGAAAATGCTTACTAACTTGGATACTATTCAAATTGCTACTCTTGGTTTATATATTACCAAGTTACATGATAAAAAGATAAGTAAATAATGTTGGATGTATTTGAGATGTCATGTCTAATATGTTTCATGTTTAGTTTTCAGATCTTAACAAACAGGAAATATTAGTACTTACTGGAATCAGTACTTACTGGAAGTCAGGACTTAGTGTCATATCAGGACTTAAGGTCATATCAGAACTTAAGTACGAGAGGACTTATAGTTAAGGAAGGAAGCTGATTAACAGTAGAAGATCGAGACTGATACAGAAGAAGATATGTAAGGAAAGAGTTAGAGGACTAGAAGAATTATAGAAGATATCTGATTGATATATTTTATGAGACAAAATTATATTCCATATCAATTAGAAGTTATCTTGTAACTGCGTACTATATAAACACAGACATAGGTTTACACTATATGTGTTATCATTTTCGGGAAGATCATACATTGTAACCTAACAGCTCTCGCGATATTTGTTCATCACTGAGAGAGGACATATCCATTGTAACAGAGTTTATTATATCGAATACATCTATTTTCTGTTACTTGTGTAATAAATCGATTTGATTGTTTCTACACTGTATTCAACCCTCTTCTACTTGTATGACCTAACAAATAAGACAAAACATTTCAAGTCTAATTTCATGCTGCTTCATTTCTCAATCCAGCATCTTCGAATATCTTCTGTTTAGCATGGAAATGGAAATGCTTCTTTGTTCTCTAAACCCTGCAAATAGGCTGTCACATTCCATTTGCATACAATCAACGCATGTGACTGTCAAGTCACTATCAACTGCTCTTTTGAATTTGAACATCCATTGAAGCTTCATTGAATCATCTGTTGAAACTGTAGTTGATTCTCCGTTGAAACTTTGGCTGATCATCCATTGAGAATGTGTGAATCATCCATTGAAGCTTTAGTTGATCATCCCTTGAAGCTTTATGAAACATCTGTTGAGACTGTTTTCTTGGCAGTTAACTTCATTTCATTTAAGCAAGATTACAAGGCATCTGATGTTTACAATTAACCAACTTATCTTACATATCAATCTAGTAGTTAACATGACCTATACATTCTACAACATCTATTTCATTAAGCTATTTTGATATGCAGGAATGTGCTCCTAAACTTATTGTTACATAAGCTACCCTTTCAACGGATGTTGAAATGATCATCCGTTGAAAGCTACAATTACACTTAATTAAAATCTACTAAGTATTTTGTTCAAGTTATCATCAAGTATACAACATATTCCTAATAATCTCCCCCAATTTATGTCTACTGGAATTGTAGCCATAAATTAAGAGAAACTTGATGATAACAAAACACTTCATGAATACAGAATGAAATAAAGTATACAAAATTTATAAGTGCTATAATTTATTGAAAATTTAGAGAAAGAAAGATTTGTAGAAAGTCTTACAGATCATTTTCAAGGTGCTCCTCTAGACTGAGCAATTTTAGATCATTTCCTTGATCGCCTTGACTTCTTTCCGAGCTTCATATTATTTTCTTTAATTTGATTTTAGAGTTGTCTGTAGAATTCTGATTCATCCTCATTTGTCTGATCCAACTTTTCTTGCATCTCCTTGAGAGTTTCATTGCTTGCAATCTTTAGCTGATCTTCTAATCTAAAGAATCTTCTGATGTATTTCTCATCCTTGAACTCCATTATCCAGAATGGCCTCAAATGCACCATATTTCCAGTAAAAGGTATTGTCAATACTCTTGGGAGTACATTTGGCCCTCTCCAGCTATTCCTTATATCCTCAATCTTGTTTAGTACCATTTGCTTGGGAACTCTATTAAATCTAAAGTTTTTCTTGATTGAGGAGAAGACAATCACCAAAGTTGAATGGCCTTCATTGAGAATTCTGTGAAGAGGCCATGTTATCTATTTTCCACCCTTATACCTGAAGACTAGTCTCTCTGGAAGGTGTCTATAGGCATCAATAGATCTAAATTCTTCTAGCTCATCCAGATAGTGATTTATTTCTGAAAATTCTTTGATGTCACAAATGTAGAGTTGATCTCCCTTATTGACAGTAGGCTTGGGTTTGGCCAAAGACTTGGATCGAAGTTTAACAGGCTTGACTATTTTGACTACTCTTTCCTTTGTTTTTCTTAGTTTAGCAAAGATTGAAATGTTTAGATAAGGAAGAGGCAAGTTGTCCCAATCTATGGGTTCATCCTTAGGAAAAATAGGATCACCATGAAAGGTGATGTTAGGATCAACCTTGAATTCAGCCTCCTTCACAGTAGGTAAGGCTGATTGACTTGAAGTTGTAGATTGGGTTGGCATGTAGTCTTCCTTATCTTCATCAAAGTCTATCTTCCTTTTTGCATGAATTTTGTACCTAAACTTCCTTTTTGTCTGCTTTGGTTTTTCTTGCTTTTCTTCATTTAGAGTTTCAGGTGTCACAGTAGGTAATGTAACTTTTGTGGTTGCAGGCTTCTTGGTTAGGTTCTTGGCTTCTAAAGCAGCTTACTTTTGTTATTGTTTAAGCCTCACCTTCTCTTCTTTCTTAGCTTCTACAAACTATGGATGTCCAGCCACCAAACATATTAGTTAACCATTCCTGTAGATCTTAGCAATTATGTTCTTTGACACTATGTCTCTAGGATCTTTGGATAGAGCAATAGACCTTGCAAGAAACTTCTTTTCATCTGGCCTAGAGGTTTCATAAGATAGGTCTAGTGGATTTTTGTCTGAATTCTTTGAATAATTCCTATTTGGTTTAAAAATCACACTAGCCTTTGGAGACTTGATTGATGAGGGTTGACCCCTTTCCATGTTCCCTAGGCTCATTTCATTTGCTGAAATTTGTCTTAATTTGGAGCAGTGAGAGAATATATTGTCTTGCTTTTCAATTTGATCAAATTCCTCCTTGATGTTTTCACCAAGCTTCCTCTATTGTGCATCTAGCTCTTGCTCAACTGCTGTTACATCAAGTTGTTTAAATTTGTCATTTGACTCCAACTGGGTAGCTACTAACTTGATCAGATCAATACTGTCCAGGGCTGGTGGCTTAGTGAAAGCAATTGCTGGAACAATCACTTTGCTGATTTGTATGTCTAGCACTTTCTCCCTCTTACTTGTAGACTCCCCTTGGCTAACTAGAACAATTGAGTCTTTCTCCCCCTTTTTATTAGCATCAAGTTGAGTGGAGGATGAAGTTTGTGCAACCACCAGTTTTTGAAGAAGTTGAGTTTGTTGGGCTTGATGTAGATGGATTTCAGTAATTAAAGTTTCCAGGTTTTTGAGCCTTGTGTCTAAGGAGTCTACTTTTCTTTCCATATGGGAGTTTTTCCTAAGTTTTCTGGTGATATCAAGCATGGTTGTGTCAGGAAACTTAGCCTCCAATCTCTCAGTAACATCCTTTTTTACTTGACCAATGTCTGTTTTTAGTGCAGTGACATCCAGATTGTGTTGGAGAGATTGGATTTGGTGTAGTTGAAGATAGTTGAGATGTGCTTGAAGAAGTCTCTTGGTGTTGGCATTTGTAGTAGCTTGAAGAGCTGTCTGAGTTTGTTGAATAATGTGCAAGAGAGTGGATTTGAAATGATGCTCATCGTATTCTTTGGAAAACACCCAAAATGGAGTATTTGATCTTGAGCTAGGTCCTGCTTCTCCCCCTACATCCATGAACTCTTCTTCATCATCATCTTCATCCTCAAATATGTCCTCAGAACCACTAGATGGATAGTCAACATCATCACCAGCTGTGGGTGGCATGGCTGTGATGGCATACTTGGCCCTTTGCATAGAAGAAGTAGTGTGCACCAAGTTGAGCATTCTTTCAGTAGCCACATTGTCCTGTTCAGCCAAAACTTGATATGCTGAAACAAGGTGAGTAAATGCCTCATCTTCATTAGAAACAGAGTCAAAGACAGCTTGATACTCTTGCTGAATTAGCTGTTTCTTCTCAGCCTCATTGACATCCATTAACTCACTTACTATGGGCTCTTCCCATTCTTCTCTACCTGTTTTTCTCTCATTATCTCTCTATTTTTGCATGAAGGGCTCCCCTTGGCTTCCCACCCTCACTTTCACCTACTAAGGTGGGACTCCATTCACTAACTTTTTCTAAGCTGGAAGAAATAGCTTGCATATTTTCACTCTTTTCTTTGATTTGGATTGGGAAACCTTTGGTTTTGTGGCTTGGGTAGGCATCTGTTTGGTCATTGTCACAGATGCCATTGCCACAGTTGATTGCAAAGAAATAGGTGGTTAAGAAGTAGTAGGGACATAAACATTTACCTCACTTACATGAAGCTGTTCCATGATTGGCATGTACACAAGAGCAATTTCCTTGTGATGATTTGCTCTGTTCAAATCAGCAATAATTCTCCTCTCTTGGACCCAACAAGCTAACTCGTTTGTTGGGTTCTCAATTAAGAGATTTTCAGAAACAAAATTAGCTAGCATCATGAAAAATCTAGCATAATAAATATTCTTAGACCTATTCTTAATATCCCCTAATTTACTCCTTATCTCATACATGACAGAAGTGCTGAAATTGAAGTACTTGTCACTAAGAAGCATATAAAGCATGTGAACAAGTGAGTAAGATACATCATCAAAATTACTCATTTTTCCAGAAAACACTTTGATAAATGAATCACACGGAAAACTCCATTCTTTTCTAAGGCCTAGTCTCCTAACATCACCTAATTTAGTGGCATTAAGAGCATAGCCCATAGAAACTAGCATGTTACTCACATTAGTGTATGTGTATGGAGCAAGTGCGTTATTTTCAGGCAATTTAAAACACTTTACAATTGCATCATAGTTAATACAGTGTTCATTACCTTTGAGAGTGAAGGTAATAGTTTTGTCCTTTGAGTTGAACACTGCTGTAGTCCAAATTTCCTCACCAACTTCACAGTACAATGGTTGGGGACTTAAGCATGGCATAACTCAATTTGCAGTTCAGTATGTAGTCCATCATCTTGTGATAGTCTTTAGATGCCAGAATTTGCTTGTTTACCAAAGCCACAAAGTTGTTCTTTTCATAAACGAACCCAGTTAAGGACATAATTTTGACTACGGGTGCCATTTCTGTGATTGAGATTAGTTGCAGAAAGAGAATTTTTGCTTTTAGGAAGAAGAAGTTATAGAAATTGCCTTGAGAGAGATAAAAGTAAAGAATAAAAATGAAATTAGCTTTTATACTTTCTCATAAATAAACTGTCAAAAAGTAAAAAATAAAGTGGCCAATCAAATTAACCCAAAATAGCCGTTTAAAAATAAAGAAAACTGTCACATTTCTAAGATTATCCGTTGAAATATACATACAGGCTGTAAGTAAATTCGACGGAGAATGCTAAGAATCAACGACTAAGATTGAGTGCAATTTGATGAATAATGATAAAATTACTCGAAGTAATAATTGATATTTTGACGGATGATATAATTCAACGGATATTCATTTCCAACAGATAATGAACATCCGTCGAGATATAAATTCTGACTTAGTCAAAATTTTATCTTAGAAAGGAAATATCAACTTTTACTCTGGCTGCATTTCAATTTGCTTAGACATCAAAATAGATTAAGAGTAATTAAGCATACCTAACTCACTTACTAACCTAGTGAAGGTGGATTCATGAAGTGGCTTGGTAAAGATGTCTGCAAGTTGTTTCTCACTTGGAACAAAATGAAGTTCCACAGTACCATTCATAACATGCTCTCTAATAAAATGGTACGTAATGTCAATGTGCTTGGTCCTTGAGTGTTGTACTGGATTTTCAGTGATTGTAATGGCACTTGTGTTATCACATAAAATAAGAATCTGATTCACCTGTAGACCATAGTCCAACATTTGATTTTTCATCCATAAAATATATGCACAACAACTGTCAGCAGCAATATATTCAGCCTCAGCTGTGGAAGTAGAAACTGAATTTTGCTTCTTACTGAACCAAGATACTAGCTTATTTCCTAGAAACTGACAGGTTCCTGTTGTACTTTTTCTATCAAATTTACAACCTGCATAATCTGCATCTGAGTAACCAGTTTGATCAAAACCAGAATCTCTAGGATACCAAATGCCAAGTTTTGGTATTCCTTTGAGATATCTAAAATATAATAACCGGGAAATTTTTGTACATATTTGGTGATATATATGATAAATATTCTCTATTTATTTAAATTTCAAGATGTGTTTCCATGTTTTATTGTGAAATAGATATTGAATTTGTCCTGCGAAGGCCAGGGTATTTTTCGAATATTTATTTAGTATTTAAAGTGCAATTATATGAATCGAGCCGCAATCTGATCGCGTGTCAGATTACGTTTCTTCCGTGTTACGTGTTAAAACTTGTTCTATGATTATATGTGTATTTTATAGTTACTTTCGAGCTTTTAATTAATTTTAGAAAGTATTTTGGTTTCTTAAAAATTAACGGACCGGGTCCCGACTGGGACGTAAAAGCCCACAAAAATCTGTACATTTATTTTTATATAAATCAAGGATAGTTCAAGTAGTCCGTATTTTTGTATCTTAATGTGTACCTAATTTTCAGGGAAATTTGGGAATAAAAATTGTAATTATATCTAAATTATATTTTTTAAAAACATTTTCCCGTAAACTATTTTCACGGCGTGTGATTTTAAGATATACGAACCAAAAATATATCGATTTGTGAATTATCGGGAAAGTTATTGAGTATAAATACCCTCCATGATTATGAGTTCATTTTATAAAAATCAAAATTCCTATCAGATAATTATACAATCCTTCCTTTCGTTTATCAGATAAACATCTTTCCAAAACCTTAAGTTCATAAATCAAGCCATAACAGGAGATTTAGCTATCAGTTTTTAGTATACTTGGTGGCTAGTTAAAGCTTGTAAGAAGCCGGTTCATTTGACACTGAGTTCATCGATTAAGGTCGAGTTTCCAACTCGTTCTGTGTTCGTCAGAATCGACGAGAATCGGGACTCCTTTATTTCATGAATCTTTGATTGTTTTGATGGTTTTAGGATGTAGTAGAGATCATAATGGTTGTTTTGATATATGAATTTCATATTTTTAGTTTTGATTTCGTGAAAGTCGATTGTTCTTCATACTTATCGAATTTCGTTTTTGATTTTGACTGTTTGTTTGATCGTAATGATTATGTATTATGATTGTAGGATTCCTGAGGGTCAATTTCATATATAACTTGTTAAATTTGATTCAATATTCAATAAAAACGAGTTTTAAATTTTTATAAAGTTTTGATTCGAAATTATAGCTTGATTCTTGACTGATTGTTGTTATAGTTGCTATGAGTCGATTGGGTACTCCCAGGGTTTCGTTTTCATAGTTAGTACGTTAATTATAATTGAGAAATATGGTAATTCGTTTTTCCGATGTATTCATCGGAGAAATTGGAGGTTTTGGCCGGAGAGTTCTAATCCGGCGATGGTTGTGATGTCTTAGTTGCCATATGTGTTGCTGCAGTATTTTTGAATTGATCTGGGGAGTGAAAATCGAAGGGGCGAATTGTTTTCGTGCAGATCGGGTGGCCGGAAAAGTCACCGGATTCTGGGTTTTCCAGAACTCCGGTTGACTGTTCTTGGCGACCTGGAAATTTCTTGGTGACCCGGTTCTGACCCATCCAAGAACCCGGTTCTGATCCCCCATAACCCTAAACCCAAATCAATTCCCTGTTTCCAGATTTTCTTTTTTTTCTAAATTAATTCAAAATTCGATTTTTAGTTAAAAAAATCATTTTCTTTTATTCTAAAAATCATTTTTAAATTCCAACATTGATTTGGTTAATTATTTAATAATTAACTGAATTATGTTAAATTCCCAAAAATTATTTTATTTTATTATTTTCAAAAATCTAGATTTGTTTTAATTATTTATAATTTATTTTAATTATTTATTTAGGATTTAATTAATTGATTAATTCGTTTAATCAATTAATTTTATTTAAAAATAATTAAATAAAGTATAATTATTCTTAATTAAGCCAAATAATTCCTAAAAATTATTTTAAGCTTGTAAGAATATATTTGGGTATTAAAAAATCAATTAATAATTATTATTAATTGATTTAACCTTATTTTAATTATAATAAATAGACCGTTCATCCGTTTAATACGAAACAAACTCGCCTAGACTCAGAAAAATAATCCGCTTCCATTAAAAATACTTTCGGGACCCGAATCCTTTCATATAAAAAGGTCAATTGTTTTACGAGTCGTTTTGAGTCAAATACTTATCAGATAATCCTATTTTAACCCGATTTCAGTTTTAAAAACACCGAGACCTATCTTTTAACGATCTAACTTATATATTATGTGAATAACATGATTACGTGCTATGTGATATGCATGTTATCTGTTTACAACTTTCAATGCCTTGATTAGATAAACGAGCGGGTAGACGCTGAGATGAATAGACATAATCCTAGTTTATATGGGTTATTAAATGAGTGTGTTTGATTTATAGAATCAAGTCCAGGAGAGCAGTCAGGGTTTTAAAAGTTAAGATTCAGTCTTTTGCATACCAGGCAAGTACCCCTGTCCTATTCCAATTTTAGAATAGACAATTATTATATAATTGAGATTGATATTGCTGTTAGGTAATCCCTTTTGATACAGTACTATCGAATACTCGTAGATTGTTTGAGCCATATAATTCTAGTAATCTTTCTACTAGAATGTTAATTTCATTCCTGATACATAGTGAATCATTATGTTATCCCATTTCACTCTATACAGTGGAACGTGATATTGATATTTAGCGATTAACTAATAATTCTAGTTATTTCGCCATCAATTGTTGAGATTACTCCGGACCATGTGAAATGGGGAGTAGATTATGAAAGGATATCGATTGATTTGATTCCTTTATAACGTAAAATGATTTTGATTGGAAGATGCATAAGTGGCTCGGGCGGACGGTCCAGCATTTAGGGTGTTGTGCTAATTGAAATATGTTAATACAATTTTGTCCTTTGGCCACAGTGTGCCTTTTTATTAAAGTATATATTGGTTATGGCCGGTATGTAGCTTTTGTGGAGTACTCGTTTTTGGGATCTAAATTCTACGAATTATGATCCAGCTCTATCACATTAGTTGATCAACTTGTGATAAGGCATCCACCAGAATATTGTGATTCCCAATCTAAAACTTACCGTTTACTGTTTTATAAGCTTATTGTTAGCTTCAGTTTTGTTCGGATATCATTTATTATATGTTGTTCTTTCTTTATCAGCATAATACTGTTGTTATCTTTTCGAAGTATAATACTGTTGTTATCTTTTCGAGCATATATTTATACTGCTTGATGAACATTTCATACCTCATACTTGTTTTATTATGCTGATCTTTCAGAGAAGGCTTGAGATGCCTCGTTTGTTGCACACTGCTAGGAATAGAGTGCCACTGGTGCATCCTCAGATCTTTAGGTTTCAGGTGCCTCAGCAGCAACATGTAGGATTTGGGAGTTGGTGTAGTTTGTTCATTAGTGTGTAGTGTAATAATAGAAATAAAATGGTTTGTAAAACTTATTAGACTTTTGAGGATTAGTATAACTTCATGTAGAGGTTATCCTAATCAGGTTTGTAGTTGTAATAACTAATGGTTTGTGTTAGTATCTATTTCATAGTATAACATGTGCTCGATCCTTATGCATGCAGGGGTCATAATTATTATTTTAATTCCGCTGTGTATATTATTTCTTAGTTTATCAGTTAGTGACCCCCAAATTTAGACCCCGGATTTGGAGGGCGTCACATAAAAATTCTCTTAATAGCTACTAAATGAGATTCTCTAGGATCAACTTGAAATCTAGAACAAAGACATGTAGCAAATATTATATCTGGCCTACTAGCTGTTAAATATAAAAGTGATCCAACCATGCCTCTATAGCTTAAAATATCCACAGACTTTTTAGTAGTATTTAATTCAAGCTTAGTTGCAGTGGCCATGGGAGTTTTTGCAGATGTGCAATCCATTAAGTCAAACTTCTTTAAAAGATCATAAATATATTTGGTTTGACTAATGAATATTCCATCACTAACTTGCTTAACTTGTAAACCAAGAAAGTAAGTTAGTTCTCCCATCATGCTCATTTCATATTTACTTTGCAACAATTTGGCAAACTTTTTGCAAAAAAATTTATTTGCAGAGCCAAATATAATATCATCTACATAAATTTGAACAAGTATGCTAGGGCCATTAACATTTCTAAAGAATAAGGTTTTGTTAACAGTACCTCTAGTGAAGTTATTTTCTAAGAACACTTTGACAAGGTGTCATACCAGGCTCTAGGTGCTTGCTTCAATCCATAAAGTGCTTTCAAAAGATAGTAGACATATTCTGGAAAATTTGGGTCTTCAAAACCAGGAGGCTGACTGACATAAACTTGTTAGTCCCTTGACAATGTGGCAAGAATTACAGAAGGGGGGTTGAATGGAATTCTTGAACCTTTTTCTTGAAATAAAAATGTTCAACTCGATTATTGATATATTTGTTTTGATTAGCACAATGCGGAATATAAACTCAAATGAATCAAAACACAAGTAATTAAAAACAAGAGTCTTTAAAAACTTTCTGGTGGATTTAAACAATTCCACCAGAGATATATATATAATATATCGAGAGGACTCTGTGTGTAGAAATGCTCACAGCTGCTTACAAAATAGAACTTCTAAGAATACAGGAAATGCTAAAGATTAAGCTTACAAATATTTCTCTGTTTTTGTGTTTCTCAACTATCTCAGTTATTTTTCTATTTGCTACTCTCTTGGTTTATATAATTCCAAGATTACAAAGTCAAAAAGACTGAACAAATATAAAATCTAACAGTCTTAATCTTTGCTGCTTTTTGTCCTCTATTATCCAGTTAATGGGCTTCCACAATGTGTTTGTATCCAACTCGACGGCTGTGTGTCAGCTTTCACTATTCAACTGATGTTTGAATTCTTGATATGATCATCCGTCGACTTTCAGATCATCCGTCGATGACTTGATTGATCATCCGTCGACTGCTATGTTAAACATCCGTTGATAGTCATTTGATCATCCGTCGAAGGCTTTGTTAATCATCCGTCGGTAGCTATTTTGGCACTTGACTTCATTTCACTTATACAGAATTACAAGACATTACTTATGTACAATTAATCAACCTATTATGCATATCTAATTAAAGTCAACATGACTTATATGCTACTACAGATTCTATACAAAGGTGCATATATCATTGTGCTACAAACTTATTATTACATAAGCTACTCACTCGATGGATAATTAGTTAATCATCCATCGGGACTATAATGAGTTATCCGTCGGGACTATAATTCTTATCCGTCGAGTGCTACATTATTTCACTAAGTAAAATCTACTTAGATGTTTTGTTTAAGTGATCATCAAGTACACAACATATTCACAACAATCTCCCCCAATTTATGTCTACTGGAATTGTAGCCATAAATTAAGAGACACTTGATGATAACAAAACATCCTAAACATATATCTTTAAAGATAAGTAGATAAAACTGAAAGTGCTTCAATTAAACAAAGTGTACAAGGTTTGGCTCACAGTCAGTTCAAGATGCTCCTCTAGTCTGAGCAGGTTTTTTTTAGTTTCTTGAAGGTCTGGATCTCCTTCCAAGCTTTCTGTTGTTTTCTTCAATTTGATTCTGGAGCTGCCTGTGGAATTCTAGTTCATCAGATTCTGAGAGATCTAGCATTTCTTGCATCTCCAAGAGAGTCTCATTGCTAGAGATACTCAATCGGTCTTCTAGTCTGAAGAATCTTCTCACACCCTTGTCATCCATGAATTCCATCAACCAGTAAGGCCTTAGATGCACTCTTCTCCCTGTGTATGGGATGATTAGAGTCTTTGGGAGTGCATCTTTAGCTCTAACACTCCTCAGCTCTTCAATCTTCTTCAATACTAGTCTTCTTGCAGTTACATTGAACCCAAAGTTTTTCTTGAAGGACGAATAGACTTTGATCAACACAGCTTGGCTTTCTTGAAGTATCCTGTGAAGAGGCCACTGAATCTCCCTTCCTCCTTTATATTTGAACACCAACCTTTCAGGTAGGTTTCTGTATGCATCAATTGCCCTTACTTCATCTAGTTCCTCCAGATAAAGGTTTAGTTCTGAGAATTCTTTGATGTCACACAAGTACAAGTAGTCTCCCCTGTTGACCTTGGGTTGAGCTTTAACTACTAACTTGGATTTGAGAGGTGACAGCTTCACTTTCTTGACTGCCCTTGATTTTGTCCTTTTTGGCTTGGTAAGGATTGGCAAGTTGAAGTCAAGAATTGGTAATTTATCCCATTCTATTGGCTCATCCTTTGGCATAATAGGCTCTCCATGTATGTTCTTGTAGGGGTCCACCACCCTTATGTCTTCAAATACCACAGAGGGCTTTGATGCTTGAGTTTTAGCTGGTGTGGATTCCTTAGGAAATTGATCTTCCAATTCCTTGTCAACAACATCCAGTTTCCTTTTTGTTCTTCTAGCCAATTCCTTCTTTCTTGGGGATTTCTTCTGTTCTTCAATCTTCTTCTTTGATTCAGCAGCTTCAGATGTTTGAGAGGGAATTTGTTGAGAAGAGTTTACAGCCTATAGCTTGGCCAAGATGACAATCTACTCTTTCTTTTGTTTAGATTTCTTAGCATCTAGAGCAGCTTGCCTCTTTTCCTTCTTTAATCTTGCTTTCTCTTCTTTCTTTGCTTGAGCAAATTGTGGATGTCCAGCTACCACACAAATTTCCTTTCCATTTCTGAATATCTTAGCAATTCTCCTTTTTGAGGCTGAATCAGCTGGATCTTTGTAGAAGAAAATAGATCTTGACAGAAGCTTCTTTTCATCAGGCTTGGGTGTCTCATACACAGTGTCCAAGGGATTCTTCAAAGATGACTTTGGATAATTTTCCCTTGGTTTGAGAATTATTTCAGCCTTTTATGATTTGATGCAGGAAGATTGTCCTTTCTCCAGATAGTTCATGCTCATCTCATTCACACTTATTGGCTTGACATGAGAGTGATGGATGGCTGACTTAACTGGCTCCTTGACTAGTTCAAACTGTTTCTGTATCTCCTCATCAATCTTATCCCAGTTGATTAAACTCAACTTTCCTTTTTCAGCAACTTTCAAATTTGCTGCTGCTGCTTTAATTAGATCTATACCATCTGCAACTGGTGGCTTGGAGATAGTAATTGAAGGTACAATTACTTTGCTGATTTGTACTTGAAGTTTCTCCCCCTCTGTTGGTCCTTTCTCCCCCTTACTTGATTCTCTCTCCCCCTTTTTGTTATCATCAAGTTGAGGAGTTAGGCGTTGTGCTTTAGCCAGTTGCATGAGAAGATTTGTTTGAGTCTGTTGATTTTGAAGAAGAATAGCCACTGAATCTTCAATAACTTGAACTCTATTTTCCAGCTTGGTTAGCTTCTTTTCAGAGTCTGATTCTCTCCTCATTCTTAGTAGTAGATCTTGCATGGTACCATATGGCATTACTGAATCCAGCTTCTCAGAGTTATAGGTCTTCAAGTCAGCTATATCTCTTTTCAATTCATCCACACTGAGATTCTGTCTTAAGTGCTGGATCTTCATTAGATGTAGAGAGTCTAGGTGAGCTTGAAGAACAGTCTTGGTACCAGCATCTGAAGTTTCCTGAAGGGCCTGTTGAATAGCTATTACTTGTTTGACCAAAGACACCTCAAATTGTCCTGGTGCAGATTACTTTGCCCATGCCCATTCAGGTAAACTTAAAGCAGAACTTGGGCCTTCAACTCCCCCTAAATTCATGCTTCCATCCAAAGAACCAGAGTCATCATCATTAGAATTTACTCCAAATTCTTCAGATGGCTCTCCAGCTTGAGAAGGCATCCTGTTCACAGCAGCTTCATCTCTTTGAAGAGATTCTGTGGTGTGCACCAAATTCAATTTCTGCTCTGCCTCCATATTGCCCTAAGCAGCCAACAATTGATAGGCTGACACAGGATGAGTAAAAGTGTCAGCATCCAAGGAAATGTTATCAATTACAGCTTTGTAATGTTGTTGAAATTGTCTTTCCTTTTCAGCATCATCCACAATCATTGACTCACTAGCAATGGTTGGATCCACCCTTATTTCTCCTGTACCTGCCTTTCTCTCATATTCTCTCTTTTGTTGTATCAGGGTCTCACCCTGGCTCCCCACCCTCATCTTCACCTACTAAGGTGGGACTCCTCTCACTCACTTTTGCCAATCCTGAATAAATGGATTACTGAGATTCACTCTTTTCCTCTCCTTTTGCCTGGGAGCAACCCAGTCTCTCACTCAAAGCACTCTCCTCTCTCAGTCCTAAGAGTGATTTTATTACCACTAAATCTTCTGTACTAGAAATAATTGAAGTTTGAAGTTGTGCAGAGATACTCGACGGATAAGTGATATCCATCGGGTGAGTGGTAAAGCTATCCGACGGATAACTGCTGTTAAGCTTATCCGTCGTGATACAATCACTACTCGACAGATGAGAAATATCCATCGAGAGAGTAGAAATGAATGAGGTGGGAAGAGAAACTATTGTTGACTCTGTGTTGATTGAGGTTATTTGAGGCACAGATGTCTCAATAGTATCTGAAAGAATTGGCAAGTGAGCCAACAAATCATCTAAAAGATGATGCTCACTTGCACTAGATTTTGGCTTCCTCAACAGAGTTAAAGAAGGGGAATCAGGAATTGAAGTGTTTATCATATCCACTTCTAGTGAGTTAGTTGGTGAGTATGGTGTTTCAGTGGCTTCTATTATAAGAGATTTTGGCTATGACTCCACATTTATTGGAGCCACATCAATCTGAATTTGAGAAGGTGCAGGGGCTGTGTCTTTAGCACCAGTTTGCACTGTGTGTGTACCCTGTGCATCCCCGGTTGTTTTGGATTTCTTCTTTCTAGTGTAAGTTTGGGGTGAGCTTGTGTCCCTAACCCTTTTGGCCTGTGCTCTTGGATGAGAGCTTTGTTCAATAGCCACATCCTTTTGGGAGGATGCTGCTATAAGTGAGCTTTTGTCCTTTTTAAGCACTGCAGTTTGTTGGCAAACTGCAGTGTGGCTAGGCTGGGATTCACTCAACTCTCCAACCTTATCCTTAGGGTTTCTTTGATGTTCACCCCTTCCCTCACCTATCTGATCCTCCTTCACACTCCCCTCTTTGGCTTTGGTAGATTTTTCAACTGGTACCTTTTGAGAGATACCAGAGGGGGTTTTTTTTGATTTGGATTTGGAAATTACAGTTGATTTGGCAGCTTTGGTACGCAACTGTTTGGTCATTGTTACAGTTTCCATAGTTATGCCTGAAGTCAAAGAAATAGAGGAGATTGGAATAGTTGAGGGTATGGATGAACTTACCTCACTTACCTGAGGTGTCAGCATTACAGGGAAATAGAACATTGGCACATCCCTATGGTGGTTGGCTCTGTTCAAATCTGCAATGATTCTTCTCTCTTGAACCCAACAAGCTAATTTGTTATTTGGGTTCTCAAGTGCAATTTCTTGACAGAGATGGTTAGCCAATAGCATAAAAAATCTAGCATAATATATGTTCTTTCCCCTTTTGGCTAACTCACCTAGTTTAAAACCTAACTCATATATGACAAGGTCACTGAAATTATAAAATTTGTCTGTAACTAGCATGTATAGCATGTTAAGCATGGAAATGTTCACATAATCAAAATTACTGATTTTTCCAGAGAAAACTTTAGTTACAACATCACACATAAAACTCCATTCCTTCCTAAGACCTAATCTCCTAATATCACTTAGCTTATTAGTAGAAAGTGCATAATGCATGGAGTTAAGCATATTGATCAAATCAGTGTCAGTGTGTGGTGAAGTTACATTATCATCAGGAATCTTGAAACATGCTTTTATCACATCACTATTGATACAAAATTCATTACCTTTGATGCTCAGAGTGATGGTTTTGTCAGTAGAGTTGTAAATTGCAGAGGTCCACATCTCTTCTACAACTTCACAAAAGATTGTGGGTGATTCAAGCATGGCAAAACTTAACTTGCAGTTCTTCACGAAGTCCATCATCTTGTGATAGTCTTCTGATTGTTGAATGCCCTTGTTGAACAAAGCAGTGAAGTTGTTCTTCTCATAAATGAACCCAGTCTGAGACATAATCTTTACTACAGGTGCCATTGTTAGAGAAGGAAAGCTTGAAGAGAAAGAGGATTTTTGCTTGAGAGAGAATGAAATAAACACAGTTGAATTTGAGAATGATAAAATAAAATGATTAGAATGAAATAAGCTTTTATACTTTGCTCAAAAACAACGGATAAAAATAATAAAAAGAAGTAAATCACCCAATAGAAATTGCCTAAATTAGCCCTTTAAAAAAATAAACTGTAAAAATTTCACTCATTATCCGTCGTGTAATGCTTACAAACTGTAAGTATACTCGGATAATGTTCAGGGAATTAACGGTTAAGATTTAGACACTTCGACGGATGAGGATGAACTGTTATCCGTCGAGTTTTAAAAGATTCCAGAAAAATAATTGATTTTTATTTGCACATTGTATATCGACGGATGACTTAACTCGATGGATAATGGTCATCCGTCGAGATGTAAATTTTGACTTAGTCAAAATTTCATTCATGACTAAAAATCAGTTAAATTTCTGGCTACTTTTCAACTTGCAAAATAACTCAGATAGATTCAAGAGTAATTAAGCATACCTAACTCACTTACCAACCTAGAAAAGGTGGATTCATCTAGTGGCTTGGTAAATATGTCTGCAAGTTGCTTCTCACTTGGAACAAAATGTAACTCTACAGTACCATTCATTACATGTTCCCTTATGAAATGGTACTTGATGTCTATGTACTTTGTCCTTGAATGTTGCACTGGATTTTCAGTGATGGCAATTGCACTTGTGTTACCACGGAAAATAGGAATCCTCTCAACTTGTAGACCATAGTCTAGCAATTGATTTTTCATCCATAAGATCTGTGCACAGCAACTACCAGCAGCAATATATTCAGCTTCAGCTGTAGAAGTAGAAACTGAATTTTGCTTTTTACTGAACCAGGACACAAGCTTGTTTCCTAGAAATTGATAAGTTCCTGTTGTGCTTTTTCTGTCAATTCTGCAACCTGCATAGTCTGCATCTGAATAACCAGTTAGATCAAAACCAGAATCTCTAGGATACCAAATGCCAAGTTTTGGTGTTCCCTTGAGATATCTGAAAATTCTCTTAATAGCTATTAAAAGAGACTCTCTAGGATCAGCCTGAAATCTAGCACATAAACATGTAGCAAACATTATATCTGGCCTACTAGCTGTTAAGTACAGAAGTGAGCCAACCATGCCTCTATAGCCTGAAATATCCACAGACCTTTCAGTAGTGTTTAGTTCAAGCTTAGTTGCAGTGGCCATGGGAGTTTTTGCAGATGTGCAATCCATTAGATCAAACTTCTTTAAAAGATCAAAAATATATTTTAGTTTGACTAATGAATATTCCATCACTAACTTGCTTAACTTGTAAACCAAGAAAGTAAGTTAGTTCTCCCATCATACTCATTTCATACTTACTTTGCATCAGTTTGGCAAACTTTTTACAAAGTTTCTCATCTGTAAAGCCAAAGATAATATCATCTACATAAATTTGAACAAGTATGCTAGAGCCATTAATATTTCTGAAAAATAAAGTTTTATCTACAGTACCTCTTGTGAAGTGATTTTCCAAAAGGAACTTTGATAAAGTGTCATACCAGGCTCTAGGTGCTTGCTTCAGTCCATAAAGTGCTTTCAGTAGATAATAGACATACTCTGGAAAGTTTGGATCTTCAAAGCCAGGAGGTTGACTAACATACACTTCTTCCTCCAAATCTCCATTCAGAAAGGCACTTTTGACATCCATTTGATAGACCTTGAAATTGGCATGGGCTGCATAGGCTAAGAAGATTCGGATGGCTTCAAGTCTTGCAACAGGAGCAAATGTTTCATCAAAATCTATTCCTTCTTGCTGGCAATAACCTTTAGCAAGCAATCTGGCTTTGTTCCTTACTACTATGCCATTTTCATCCATCTTGTTTCTGAATACCCATTTGGTGTCTATGGGATTCTTTCCTTTAGGCTTGGGTACCAGCTTCCAAACTTTATTCCTTTCAAATTGGTTTAGCTCCTCCTGCATAGCTAAAATCCAATCAGGATCTAACAAGGCTTCTTCTACCTTCTTTGGTTCTTCCTTTGACAGAAAGCTGCTGTATAGACATTCTTCTTGAGTTGTTCTCCTGGTTTGAACTCTAGAAGAAACATCACCAATAATTAGTTCAAAGGGGTGATCTTTTGTCCATTTCCTTGGTTGAGGTAGATTAGCTCTAGATGAAGAGACCTCAATGTTGTCTTGATGTGTGATTGAGTTTTGATTGCTAGAAACTCCCCCTGAGTTTGTGGATCTTTCATTTGTGAAAGGGGTACTTTCTATAGGTGACCTTCCTTGATTTCCTGCTCCTTTAGATAACCCGACGGATGGTAAATTTTGAGTACCGACGGATGAGGCAGGTTGTCTTCCGACAGATAACACAGATTGCCTTCCGACGGATGAAGCATTATGTAACTCGACGGATGTTGAGTTATGTGCTTCATTGGTGGTAGATTTGTCTGCATTATCCTTAGACACTGTTTCTTGATCACTCTCATCATCACTTTCATCACTGACCATCTCAACATTGTCGAATTTGAGGCTCTCATGGTAATCTGCATCTTTTAGTCCTTCAATCTTTTTATCATCAAACACAATATGTATAGATTCAACAACAATGTTGGTTCTTAGATTGTAGACTCTATATGCTTTACTAACAGCATATCCAACAAAAATTCCTTCATCTGCTTTAGCATCAAACTTCCCATTTTGATCAGTTTGATTTCTTAGAATATAGCATTTACAGCCAAAGACATGAAGAAAGTTTAGAGTTAGCTTCTTGTTTTTGAACAATTGATAAGGTGTCATGCATCTTGCTTGATTAATCAGAGAGATGTTCTGAGTGTAGCATGCAGTGTTTACAGCTTCAGCCCAGAAATATGTTGGTAATTTTGATTCTTCAAGCATTATCCTTGTAGCTTCAATAAGAGATCTATTCTTTCTTTCCACTACTCCATTCTGTTGTGGAGTCCTTGCTGCTGAAAACTCATGCAAGATCCCATTTTCCTCACAAAATGCTCTCATGACATAGTTCTTGAACTCAGTTCCATTGTCACTCCTGATTCTTCTAACTTTGAAATCAGGATGATTGTTAACTTGCCTTATGTGATTGATGATGATTTCACTAGCCTCATCTTTAGACTTTAGGAAATATGTCCAAGAGAACTTTGAGAAATCATCTACAATTACTAGGCAAAATCTTTTCTTTGAGATTGACAATACATTGACTGGTCCAAACAAATCCATGTGAAGGAGTTGCAGAGGCTCTTCAATTGCTGAATCAAGTTTCTTCCTGAATGATGCTTTGATCTGCTTCCCTTTTTGGCAGGCATCACACAGTCCATCCTTTGTAAACTCCACTAGAGGAATGCCTCTAACTAGCTTTTTCTTTACCAGCTCATTCATGGTCATGAAGTTTAAATGTGATAGCTTTTTGTGCCATAGCCAACTTTCATCTTGACTTGCTTTACTGAGAAGACAAGTTACAGATTCTGCTTTAGTTGAGTTGAAGTCAGCTAGATACACATTTCCTCTTCTCACACCAGTAAGAACCACTTTGTTGTTTTGATTGTTAGTCACAACACAGGCTTCTTTGTTGAAGGTTACTGAGTTGCCTTTGTCACAAAGCTGGCTGATACTCAACATATTGTGTTTGAGACCAGCCACTAAGGCAACCTCTTCAATGATGACATTGTCCTTTGAAATCAAGCCATATCCCACAGTATAACCTTTGTTGTCATCTCCAAAAGTTATACTTGGGCCATCTCTCTCCTTAAACTCTATGAGCAGGGTAGAATCACCAGTCATGTGTCTTGAACAGCCACTATCCAAGTACCAAAGATTCTTTCTGTTTCCCTGCACACAGCAAAATCAAATCAAGTTGATTTTGGTACCCAAGTTTCCTTGGGTCCTGCCTTGTTAGCTTTCTTCTTCTGTTTCTTAGGCCTTATCTCATTTGACTTAGAAATTTCAGATTCTTCCTTAGTCAATTGGGTTGTAACTTTGAAACCACTAAATGCAATAGAATTATCATGCATGTTATGGCTAACAGGAAATGGCATGCTTGGTGCAAACATGTTATTCCAGTAAGGCGTGCTAAATGGCATTTGGGGCATATTGTATGCAGCATAATATGGATTAGGTGCAAATGGCATATTAGCAAACTGTGCATTCATGTTCTGTGTAGGCATAGCATTAACAGGCATGGGAGGCATGGCATTTATGTTAGGAAATTGAGGTTGACCAGACATGGGAGTAGGCATGGCAGATTTGCAATTAACAGACAAATGATTTACACTACACACTTGACACAGATCTTTCTAGGAGCATATTTATCAGGTGTGTAGTTATTGTGTTTGTTAATCCCTACTGTACCATTCTTATTGTTTTTCTTTTTAGTCTCTGTTTTTACCTCTATTTTCTCAAGTCTGTCACTTAACTGTTTGACAGTCATGTGACCAACATTAGCCTTTTTCCCTTTCTTAGCTTGACTTGACTCTCCTGAAACAAAGTTCTTGGAAACAGACCCATACTTATCATTTAGCTTGATTAATTTGGCTTTGCTAATGGGTTTGCTTACAGCCGACGGATGAGGATTTTTATCATTCGAAGAATAACACTTTTTGTTATCCGACGGATAGTCCTCATCATCCGTCGAGTCTACATCTACCAAAATAGGTTCTAGTTTCTCCTTATTCTTTTTCCAGGCTTCATCACAAAAAGACTCAATTCCTTGAACCTTGGTGATTTGAGCATGAACATCTCTGGATGTTTTCCATGTTTTAATCACCTCTTGTTCACGATCGAGCTGCTTCTTCAAGATTTCTTCCTTTTTCAAGGACTCGGTTAATTCCTCCTTGGAAATCCTACACTCAATTTTTAGTTTCTCAAACTCAACATATTGAGACTCAAGCACATTATTCCTCTCACTTAAAAACAAGTTGTTTTCTTTGATTTTAGCATTTTCCTTAGTGAGAGACTTAAGTGTAACACGCAAATGATATAATTCTGCAGACATGTCATTTATTGCATCATTACACTCAGCTTTAGATAAATGTGCAAGGTTTGTAGTGATTACCTGATTGCTTGAGGAACTTGTCTCTGTTTCATCAGACTTGGCCATAAGGGCTAGATTGACATAGCTGACATCTTCATCTTCATCCAAACCATCAGCTGCCCAGTCATTCTCTTGTGTAATAAAAGCCCTTTCCTTTTGTTTGAGTAGATCAAAGTATTTTTGCTTGTAATCTACAGACTCAAACCTTTTCTTACTGGAATCTGACTTTCTACACTCATTTGCAAAATGCCCTGCCAAGCCACATTTGAAACATTTGAATTTTGACTTATCCACTATGTTTCTATTTGGCTTGGCTGCTCCAAAGTTCTTTTTGAACTTGAGCTTAGCAAATCTTCTTGAAAGGAATGCTAGGTGCTCATCAATGTCCTCCATGTCATTTTGGCTCAATGATTCTTTACTTTCTGCAGCTAGCCCCTTACCCTTGCTTTCACAGACCTTTGAAGTTCATTCCACAGCTTCCATCTTCACTTCTTTCTCCTTTTCCAGATCAGCAACTTGTGCAATGGATCCTCCTTTCTTCTTTCGTCTCTCCATTCTTTCATCCTGCTCTATCTCAAGCTCATAGGTTTTCAGAATGCCATACAGTCTCTCTAAAGTAAACTCCTTATAATCTTGTGAGTTTCTCAATGAGACTGTCATTGGTTTCCATTCCTTTGGAAGAGATCTGAGAAATTTCAGATTGGAGTCTTTAGTCTGATAGACTCTTCCATGTAACTTAAGAGCATTTAGTAGTTTTTGGAATCTACTAAAAATGTCAGTTAGTGACTCACTTTCTTCATTGTGAAAATGCTCATATTGCTGAATCAGGAGCTGCATTTTATTTTCTCTTACTTGCTCAGTACCATCACAGATTATATGTATTGTGTCCCAAACTTTCTTGGCAGTCTTGCAGTTGATGATGTTATCAAACATGTCTGCATCAACACCATTGAACAAAATGTTCATGGCCTTTTTATCTTTCCTGACTTGTTCAATGTTAGGATCAGACCATTCATGCCTTAGCTTTGGAACAGATGGCTCATTTCCTGTTGCAGCTCTCATTGGAACATGAGGGCCTCTTTCTATGCAGTCCACATAGGCCTCATCTTGAGAAAGCATATGAAGATGTATCTTTACCTTCCAATGATGGTAATTATCTTTATCAAGAAAAGGAATCTTGACTCCAACATCTTTCTTGTTCATCTTGCTGAATTGTTTTGATCTTTAAACTCTTTGTAGATTAAGAGCTTACTCTGATACCAATTGTTAGTCCCTTGACAATGTGGCAAGAATTACAGAAGGGGGGTTGAATGGAATTCTTGAACCTTTTTCTTGAAATAAAAATGTTCAACTCGATTATTGATATATTTGTTTTGATTAGCACAATGCGGAATATAAACTCAAATGAATCAAAACACATGTAATTAAAAACAAGAGTCTTTAAAAACTTTATGGTGGATTTAAACAATTCCACCAGAGATATATATATAATATATCGAGAGGACTCTGTGTACAGAAATGCTCACAGCTGCTTACAAAATAGAACTTCTGAGAATACAGGAAATGCTAAAGATTAAGCTTACAAAGATTTCTCTGTTTTTGTGTTTCTCAACTATCTCAGTTATTTTCCTATTTGCTACTCTCTTGGTTTATATAATACCAAGATTATAAAGTCAAAAAAACTGAACAAATATAAAATCTAACAGTCTTAATCTTTGCTGCTTTTTGTCCTCTATTATCCTGTTAATGGGCTTCCACAATGTGTTTGTATCCAACTCGATGGCAGTGTGTCAGCTTTCACTGTTCAACTGATGTTTGAATTCTTGATATGATCATCCGTCGACTTTCAGATCATCCGTGGATGACTTGATTGATCATCCGTCGACTGCTATGTTAAACATCCGTTGATAGTCATTTGATCATCCGTTGAAGGCTTTGTTAATCATCCGTCGGTAGCTATTTTGGCACTTGACTTCATTTCACTTATACAAAATTACAAGACATTACTTATGTACAATTAATCAACCTATTCTGCATATCTAATTAAAGTCAACATGACTTATATGCTACTACAGATTCTATACAAATGTGCATACATTATTGTGCTACAAACTTATTATTACATAAGCTACCCACTCGATGGATAATAAGTTAATCATCCATCGGGACTATAATGAGTTATCCGTCGGGACTATAATTCTTATCCGTCGAGTGCTACATTATTTCACTAAGTAAAATCTACTTAGATGTTTTGTTTAAGTGATCATCAAGTACACAACATATTCACAACAAAACTTCCTCCTCCAAATCCCCATTTAGAAAAGAACTTTTGACATCCATTTGATAGACCTTAAAATTGGCATGGGCTGCATAGGCTAGGAAAATTCTGATGGATTCAAGTCTTGTAACAGGAGCAAAGGTTTCATCAAAATCAATCCCTTCTTGTTGACAATAGCCCTTAGCAACCAATCTAGCTTTGTTCCTGATTACTATGCCATTTTCATCCATCATGTTTCTGAATACCCACTTGGTGTCAATAGAGTTCTTTCCTTTAGGCTTGGGTACGAGCTTCCAAACTTTATTCATTTCAAATTGGCTTAGCTCTTTCTGTATTGCTAAAACCCAATCAGGATCCAACTTAGCTTCTTCTACCTTTTTAGGTTCATCTTGAGATATAAAGATGCTATATAGACATTCCTCTTAATTTGCTTTTCTTGTTTGCACTCTTGAGGATGCATCATCAATAATCAGTTTAAAAGGGTGATCTTTAGTCCATCTTCTTTGTTGAGGTAGATTAGCTCTAAATGAAGATGCCTCATTGTTGTCTTGATGTGTGACAGAGTTATGATTGTTAGAAACTCCCCCTGAGTTTATGGATCTTTGACTAGAAATTGGAGTTCTTTCTGATTGTGATCTAGTTTGACTTTCGACCCCCAGTGATGGATTAAGGGATGTTTCTCTTTATCTTCCGATGGATGATGCAGATTGTCTTTCAACGGATAATGCACTCGGTCTTTCGACGGGTGTTGAATTGTGTGCTTCATTAGTTGTAGATTTTTCTGTATTGACCTTAGACATTGGTTGTTGATCACTTTCATAATCACTATCATCACTAATCATCTCAATATTATCAAATTTGAGGCTTTCATGGAAATCTCCATCTTGCAGTCCTTCAATCTTTTTATCGTCAAAGACAACATGTATAGATTCCATAACAATGTTGGTTCTGAGATTGTAGACTCTGTATGCTTTTCCAACTGCATATCCAACAAAGATTCCTTCATTAGCTTTGGCATCAAACTTTCTATGTTGATTAGTTTGATTCCTTAAGATATAGCATTTATAACCAAAGACATGAAGAAAGTTTAATGTTGGCTTCCTGTTCTTAAACAATTGGTAGGGTGTCATGCATTTTGCTTGATTAACCAAAGAAATATTCCGAGTGTATCATGCAGTATTTACAGCTTCTGCCCAAAAATATGTTGGCAATTTTGATTCTTCCAGCATTGTTCTTGCGACTTCAATAAGATATCTTTTTTTCTTTCCACCACACCATTTTTTATGGAGTCTTTGCTGCTGAAAACTCATGCATGATCCCATTCTCTTCACAAGATAATCTCATCACAGAATTCTTGAACTCAGTTCCATTATCACTCCTGATTCTTCTTACTTTGAAATCAGGATGATTGTTGACTTGTCTTATGTGATTGATGATGATTTCACTAGCTTCATCTTTGGATTTGAGAAAATATGTCCAAGAGAAATTTAAGAAATCATCCATAATTATTAGACAGTATCTTTTCTTTGAGATTGATAATACATTGACTGGTCCAAATAAGTCCATGTGCAGTAGTTGTAGAGGTTCTTCAATTGTTGAATCAAGTTTATTTCTGAATGATGCCTTCATCTATTTTCCTTTCTGACAGGCATCACACAACCCATCCTTGGAGAATTCCACATGTGGAATTCCTCTTACCAAATCTTTCCTGACTAGCTCATTCATAGTCTTGAAGTTAAGGTGGGACAACTCCTTGTGCCATAACCAACTTTCATCTTGACTTGCCTTGCTAAATAGACAAGTGACAGATTCTGCATTAGATGAGTTGAAGTCAGCTCGATACACATTTCCTTTTCTTACTCCAGTAAGAACCACTTTGTTGCTTTTCTTGTTGGTCACAACACAGGCTTCAGAATTAAATGTTACTGAGTTGCCCTTATCACAAAGATGGCTGATACTCAACAAATTATGTTTGAGTCCATCCACTTGAGCAACTTCCTCAATGACATTATCTTTTGAAATAAAGCCATATCCCATAGTATAACCCTTGTTGTCATCTCCAAAAGTAATACTTGGGCCAGCTCTTTCCTTGAACTTAGTGAGCAAGGTAGAATCTCCAGTCATGTGTCGTGAGCACCCACTATCTAAATACCAAAGATTTTTTCTGTTTCCCTGCACAGAACAAAATCAAATCGAGTTAATTTTGGTACCCAAGTTTCCTTGGGTCCTGTTTTGTTAACCTTTTTCTTAGGTTTCTTAGGTTTGTCCTCATTTAACTTGGGAATTTGAAGTTCATCCTTAGTCAATTGAGTAGAACCTTTAAAACCATTCATCATTACAAAATTATCATGCATAGGCTGATTAACATGGAAAGGCATATTTTATGAAAACATGGTATTCCAGTATGGCATGCTAAATGGCATTTGTGGCATACTAAATGCAGCATAGTAAGGATTTTGTGCAAATGACATATTAGCAAACTGTGTATTCAAATTATGTGCAGGAATAATATTCATAGGCATTGTAGGCATACTGGGAAATGAAGAAAGTGCAGACATGGAAGGAGGCATAACAAGTTTACAATTAACAGATAAATGATTAACACTACCACACTTAACACAGATTTTTCTTGGTGCATATTTATGAGATGTGTAATTGTTATGTTTGTTGATTCTTACTTTCCCATTTCTATTACTTTTCCCTTTAGACTCTGTTCTCACTTCAATTTTCTCCAATCTATCATTTAATTGCTTAATAGACAGATGCCCTACATTGACTCTCTTGTTTTGTTTCACTTGACTTGTTTCTCCCGGAACAAAGTTATTAGAAACTGATCTATATTTTTCATTTAATTTAGCTAGCTTAGCTGTGCTGACTGGTTTACTTACACTCAACGGATGTGTCTCATTGTCTTTCGACGAATAATCCTTTTGACTATTTGACGGATAATTTTCATCATCCGTCGAATCCACATCCGTTGAAAGTCCTTCAATCAGATTGGAATCAAGCTTCTCCTTTTTCTTTTTCCAGGCTGCATCACAGAAAGATTCTATACCTTGAACTTTAGTAATTTGAGCATGGACATCTCTAGATGATTTCCATGCCTTAATTACTTCCTGTTCTTGTTCAAGCTGCTTTCTTAAAATATCCTCTTTCTTAAGGGATTCAGTCAATTCATCTTGGGCAATCTTGTATTCTATTTTCAGTTTTTCAAACTCAACAAATTGAGTTTCTAACACAATATTTCTTTCACTTAAAAATATATTGTCTCTTTAATATTAGTGTTTTCTTTAGTGAGAGACTTTAGTGTAACACACAGATGATATAATTCAGTATACATGTCATTTATGGCATCATTACACTCATCTTTAGATAAATGTGATAGATTAGTGGTGCTTACCTGATTACTTGATGAACTGACCTCTGTTTCATCTGATTTATCCATAAGTGCTAGATTGACATAGCTTGTATCTTCATCATCTTCTAATACATCTGCAACCCAGTTATTTTCCTGTGTGATGAAAGCCCTTTCCTCTTGTTTGAGTAACTCAAAATATTTATGTTTGTAATCAACAGCCTCAAACTTCTTTTTACCAGAATCAGACTTTCTGCATTGACTAGCAAAATGACCAGCCAAGCCACACTTGAAACATTTGAATTTAGACTTATCAACCATGTTTCTGTTGGACTTGGCTGCTCCAAAATTCTTCTTGAATTTGATCTTGGAAAACCTCCTCGACAGAAAAGCAAGATACTCATCTATGTCATCCATGTCATCTTGACTAAGCTGGTCTTCATATTCAGCTACTAGCCCTTTTCCTTTGCCTTCATAAACTATAGGGTTTGATGCAGATTTATCAGCTTCAACCTTTGTCTCCTTCTTCTTTTCTTGCTCAGCAACTAATGCAATGGACCCTCCCTTCTTTCTTTGTTTCTCCAGTTTCTCATCTTGCTCTATTTCAAGCTCATAGGTCTTCAGAATTCCATATAGTCTATCCAAGGTGAATTCCTTATAGTCTTGAGAGTTTCTTAGTGAGACTATCATGGGTTTCCAATCCTTTGGTAGAGATCTAAGAAATTTGAGGTTTGAGTCCTTTGTTTGATAGACTCTTCCATGCAACTTTAGAGCATTTAGTAGCTTTTGAAATCTACTAAATATGTCAGTGAGTGACTCACTTTCTTCACTATGAAAATGCTCATATTGATGAATTAAGAGTTGCATTTTGTTTTCCCTTACCTGCTCAGTACCATCACATATAACTTGAATAGTTTCCCAGACATCCTTAGCAGTTTTGTAGTTTATGATGTTGTCAAACATGTCACCATCAACACCATTAAACAAAATATTCATGGCCTTTTTATCCTTACGAACTTGTTCAATGTCTGGATCAGACCATTCTGCTCTAGGCTTTGGGACAGATGCTTTATTTCCTGTAGCAGCTCTCATAGGGACATGTGGACCTTTCTCAATACAATCCACATAAGCTTCATCCTGAGATAGGAGATGTAGGTGCATCTTCACCTTCCAATGGTGATAGTTGTCTTTGTCCAGAAATGGTATCTTTACTCCAACATCATTTTTTCTCATCTTGTTAGTTGTTGTGATCTTTAAACTCTTTGTTCCTCAAGAGCTTGCTCTAATACCAATTGTTATTCCCAAACAATCTAAACAAGAATTACAAAAGGGGGGTTGAATGGAATTCTGGCTTCTTTTGATTTTAAGAATAGTTCTTCTATGAATAAATAATTGTGTTTCATCTAACAATAGTGCGGAATGAAAGTAGTGTAGAAATTAAAATACAAAGTATTTAAGTACAAGTACTTAAAAACTTTCTGGTGGATTTAACTTTTCCACCAGAGATATATATTAAGTAGAGAACTTTGTGTTACAAAATTTTACACTGCTGCTTACAAGTTGAACAACAAGAATAGAGAAATTCTTTACAGATTTTGCATTATCTATTTCTTTGGAAAATGCTTACTAACTTGGCTACTATTGAACCTGCTACTCTTGGTTTATATATTACCAAGTTACATGATAAAAAGACAAGTAAATAAGACAAAACATTTCAAGTCTAATTTTATGCTGCTTTATTTCTCAATCCAGCATCTTTGAATATCTTTTGTTTAGCATGGGAATGGAAATGCTTCTTTATTCTCTAAACCCTACAAATAGGCTGTCACGTTCCATTTGCATACAATCAACGCATGTGACTTTCAAGTCACTATCAACTGCTTTTTTGAATTTGAACATCTGTTAAAGCTATATTGAATCATCCGTTGAAATTGTAGTTGATCATCCATTGAAACTTTAGCTAATCATCCGTTGAGATTGTGTGAATCATCCGTTGAAGCTTTAGTTGATCATCCGTTGAAGCTTTATGAAACATCCGTTGAGACTGTTTTCTTGGAAATTAACTCCATTTCATTTGTGGAAGATTACAAGGCATCTGATATTTTCAATTAAATAACCTATCTTGCATATCAATCTAGTAGTTAACATGACCTATACATTCTACAACATCTATTTCATTAAGCTATTTTGATATGCAGGAATGTGCTCCTAAACTTATTGTTACATAAGTTACCCTTTAAATGGATGTTGAAATGATCATCCGTTGCACTTAATTAAAATCTACTAAGTGTTTTGTTCAAGTTATCATCAAGTATACAACATATTCCTAACACGACTAACATTTTCACTTTGATAACCTGTGACTTGTATTTTGTAGTTGATTTCTGTTTTTACCAAAGTCTTAACTTGCGACCTTAACTGCGACGGAATAATACAACAAACAGAAACACAACCTGTGACCTGTAGTTTCCAAAGCTGTTTCAGCGCGCGTGACGTGGACACCTGTGGCTTGCCATATGCGCGTGTGCTGCACGAACGAAAACCAGGCAGAAGGCGCATGTCTCACAAGCTTCAGGGGCTGCCAAATTCTTTTCCAAAGTTACAAAGTGGTTGCCACAAAAAAAAATGTTTTTTTTTGTTTCCGTTTGAGTTCGAAGTGAACCAAACACCAAAACAAGAAAATGGCACTTAATTTCACACCTGGTTAACCAAAATTGAAGACAAGAAAAACAAATCTGGCAGCTAAATTCACCCGAAAATAAATTTAAATTAAAAACTTTAATTTACTAAAATTTAAGTAGTAAATTAAATTATTTAAATTTATAAAATAAATTTATTTAAATTAAGTTCATAATAAACTAATTTAAATTAAATTTATAATACAAATTTTCTAAATAAAATTTATAAAATAAATTTATGTAAATGAAAAATTAATAAATTAAATTATTTTTAAGGATCCTTATTTGTGTATCAATCAGTCAGCTCTGATACCAATTGTTAGGTCCCGAATTATCGTAGAAGGGGGGGTTGAATACGATAATCACTAAATTAAAAAACTTTTTCGAATCTTTTGCGGATATAAAATATAGTGCTCGGTTAGTGGTTTCGTGTTCTTGAGGTGAATAGTGTTTGGAACAATAAAACGAGGAACACAAGATATTCGGGGATATATATATTCATATATAAATCTGCGTGGGATGTTGCTATACTTCGGTAAATAAATTAACCGGCTACAATCTAAGAACAACAAAGTTCCTAGCTTCTACAAAGATCAACAAATTAAATTTATACAATGATCTAGCTTTTGTTTGTCTAGGGATTTAATTATCGAGTAACGATTATAATTCCCCTATGAATATACAAGAGTTAAATCGGGTATTATAACGTTACTCCGGTGAGAAAAATACCTGATATAGATTTGTGTGTATATCTCCTATGTATCTCTTTGCTGCAAATCTTCAGCTCTTTGGGAGAGAAGATGAACATAACTATATCTATTGCTAAAATGCTTCTGCTGCTTGTGTAGACTTTATATTCAATTAAAATGTGTGGCTGAAATTGAATCACACAAATTAATTGATTATACAACAAAGATGTGGCTGAGAAGTAACTTGCAACCAGGTACACTCCTGTAACTTGCGACCAAAGAGAGGAACACTTTTACTTAACTTTTATTTACACAAACAACCAACCTGCGACTCATAAAACCAATGGAGACTTTATTCCATTTTATTTACTAACTCTTAACCTGCGACTAGTATTTACAATAGTACTTAGTCTGGTATTTTTTTTTCTTTATTTGATTCACAACTTGCGACTATATATTTGGTTGCTTGTTTTTGTTTCTTTTTTTCATTTTCTTTCTTTTTTTCTTTTCTTTTTCCTTTTTCCTTTTTTTTTCTTTTTCTATTTCTTTTCTTTTCTTTTTGTTTTTCTTTTGTTTTCTTTTGTTTTCTTTCTTTTTCCTTTTCTTTTTCTTTTCTTTTTTCTTTTTATTTAAGTTTAAATTATAACTAAATTAATTTATAAATTTTAAATTTAAATATAATTTATATAAATAAACTAATTTATATTTATAAAATAAACTTATTTAAAGTTTATAAAATAAATCATTTAAAGTTTATTAAACTTTGAGCTTCGCCAATCCCTCGAGCAGTTTAGCTCTATATCCTGCGCACATCTTCTCGTACTTTAATAGATAAACTTCAATCCAAGTACGTTCCTCAACTTAACAATTTTTCTAAAAATAATACCCATATTCCTTTCACGAGCTGTTGACGCCTAGTGCAACTGGTCTGGTTCACAAACGACTAACCTCGATTCAGGTCTTCGTATTATAGCCTTAATTACATTGTTAAGCTCGCTTCAAACACTGACTATCAATAAACAAATGTACTTTCACTGGAATCCTTTCTGGTACTTTAGACAACGTCTTCATTGCTACTACAATATTTAATACTTCATTCACTGTTCTTCACCAACGCTTGAACATATAAATGAACTCCTGTCAGTGAGTATAACTTCAAGACTGCAGCTATCTTCTTTAACCTATGTCTATACCCTGTTTTCAATTCTTCAGATTCCTATGCTTGATACACTGTCTATCTTCAATCAATGCCGATACACTGAAATCTTCTGGTAGCACTTATACACGGAATCTTCAACATTTCTGAAACATTGAAAGTCTTTAACCTTTATTCTTTACTGAGGCATGAACATATTAATGAGCTTCTTTCAGTGGCCTGTAAACAGAGTTCAAGCCTTCATCTAATCTTCTGATTCTTTGTGTTTTCCTTGTCTTCATTTCTTCTGATTTCTTGTGTAGTCATAGTATTATTAACCTATCATGTTCTAGTGTTGTTCTCTTATTGAGTTATCACATAACTGTTCATACAAACACTGGGATTGACCCCAACCTTATAGCGCACAAGCTGAACGTCGATCCAACTCGGAATACCGTGAAGCAGAAGAAGAGAAGTTATGTCCCGAACAGGATGGAAGCCATTAAACAGGAGGTTGAGAAGCTCCTAGAAGATGGATTTATTGAGGAAGTATAATTCCCTGTGTGGTTGTCCAACCCCGTAATGGTCAAAAAGGCCAATGGGAAGTGGAGGATGTGCATCGACTTCACTAACTTGAATTATGTTTGTCCTAAAGACTGCTACCCCCTACCAAGGATTGATACTCTTATCGATTCCACCACTGGGAATAAGATGCTGAGTTTCATGGATGGCTTCAGCGATTACAATCAGATTATAATGCACAAAGATGACATCCCCAAGGTATCTTTCATAACTTATTTTGGTTTCTTTTGTTATCTTTTTATGGCTTTTGGAATAAAGAATGCAGCAAATACTTACCAAAGGTTGGTAAATAAGATATTTGCCCATCTAATTGAGAAGACCATGGAGGTCTATATTGATGACATGTTAGTAAAAATCATAGCCAAGCCCGATCATTTTAGTCACCTCAGTGAGGCATTCGAAGTGTTGAGGCACCACAAGATGATGTTGAGACCCACCAAGTATGCTTTTGGTGTTGGGTCTGTAAAAATTTTGGGTCACATGGTCTCGAAGAGGATAATCGAGGCCAATCCCGACAAGATTAAATTCATCCTAGACATGGAGCCACCACGCTCCATCAAGGACATTCAGAAGCTGACAGGAAGAATCACAGCTTTAGAGAGGTTTATCTCTTAGTCGGGAGACAAATGCCTGCCCTTTTTTCAAAACCCTTAAGAATATGAAGAATTTTGAATGGACAACTAAAAGCCAAGAGGCCTTTGAACAGCTGAAGAAGTACATGACTGAGACCTCGTTGCTGGCAAACCTAGTTCGGAGGACACCCTTTATTTATACCTTGCGACATCTGAACAAGACGTGAGTGCAATACTAATAACGGAAGAATAGAAACTCCAGAAACCTGTCTACTATGTAATCAAGGGGCTCCACCGAGCAGATTTGAATTACTCTACCACTGATAAATTCGCACTTGCCTTCATCACAGCCTCGAGGAAGCTAAGGCCATACTTCCAGGAACACAAGATCGAAGTCCTGACGGACCAACCGCTGAGAAACATTTTTTATAGCCCGAAGGCCAGTGCAAAGCTCATCAAATGGCCGATTGAGTTGGGAGAATTTGATATCAAGTACAAGCCTCGACCAGCCATCAAGGCTCCGCCCTTAGCAGAATTCATGGTCGAATGCACCATTAGCGACCAAGAAGTCGGGGGCAAGATATAGTAACCCCAGAAGGAGGAGAGAAAGAGAAAGATGAAAGTACGACTCTGATAGAGTATTGGTTTCTCCATTTTGATGGAGCATCCAAAACAAAATCTAGTGGTGTAGGCCTAGTCTTGCAAAACACCGAAGGGTTCATGATTGAGTATGCTTTGAAGTTGGACTTCCCAACTACGAATAACGAAGCAGAATACGAAGCTTTGATAGTCGGCTTAGGCTTGGCTAGAGCCATGAGGGCCAAAAACCTTAAGATCTGTGGAGACTCAAGACATGTAATTGCTCAAGTCAATCGAGAGTTTGAGTTCAAGTATGATACTATGGACAAGTACCTGAGAGTCGTGAAGGGTATGCTGAACATGTTCCGAGAGAGGAGAACACTACGGCTGATGCCCTATCCAAGTCTACCTCATCTAAAATTGTGAACTAACCGAGAAGTATTTACTTCCATGTCCTGAAGACCCCTACTATACATGTCATATATTTGATAGCACCAGTTGGTGTGGCAAGTTGTTGGATAGATCCAATCAAAACCCACCTTGAGACTGGATGGCTTCCCGATTATGCCCAGGAGGCACGCAAGGTGTCGGTGAGAGCATTGACATATTCATTGATTGAAGGCCTTCTGTACAAAAGCTCTTTTTTTATTCCATACTTGAAGTGCTTGAGACCTCTTGAAGCAGATGAGGCACTTAAGGAATCCCATGAGGGGATTTGTGGACAGCACTTAGGGAGCAGGGCCCTCGCTCACATGATAACTCGATTAGGGTTCTACTGGCCAACTATGCTCACCGATGCAAAGGCGTATGTAAAGAAATGCGACAGATGCCAGAGGAACGCTCCGATAGTTTGACAGCACCCAGAGAGGCTTACATCCATCAGCACGCCCATCCCATTTCCAATGTGGGGGAAGGACATACTTAGTCTATTTCCCTTGGCATCGGGACAGAGGAAGTTCATTAGGTAGCTATAGACTACTTCACAAAGTGGGTAAATTGAGGCTAAGGCACTAGCCAAGATAACCACCAAGCAGATTACCCAATTCTTCTTGGAGAAGGTGAAATGGTGGTCTAGTATCCCACGCATCCTTGTCACGAACAATGGGCGACAATTTGATATTACAGAATTTAGAGAATATTGTGATGATAACAAGATAGAGCTTCGCTTCACCTCGGTTGCACACCCACAAGCAAATGAGCAGGCTAAAGTTTCTAACAGAATCATCCTTGATGGACTTAAGAAAAGGGTTGAACGCTCAAAGAACACTTGAGCATACGAGTTACTATCTATACTATGGGTATATCGTACCACCTGCAGAGTGACAACTGAAGCTAAAGCCACATATGGCATCTAAAGCCATGCAAGGCTATCATGATCACTCCTCAAAAGAATCATCTTCCTTATAATTCCCCTCCCATCGAGTGGCCTCATCTTCCTCTTCCTCGCCGTCTTCGTCTTCATCTGAACCGGCCTCAAAGGAAGAACTGCTGCTATCTGGAACCGGCTCCTTGATCTTCCCATAAAGGGCCGCTTTAGAGTTGGGGCTTCCGGAAGGAGCCTTACCCTTGGAACCAGAACCCTCGCGGCTTGAACTAGATTGAGACCGCTGGCGGGAAGTCTTGGGCACAGACCCGGAGGCCTACCTGGATGGGTCCATAACAGGAACCTCCCAAGGGCAAGTGAAGAGGCTTGGATCGACCACGTCTACATACAAGCTGTGAACATCTTTAACACCCCTTTGCCATCTTAGGGTGAGGTTCACGGGGAAACTCTGGTCATCATGGTTGTCCATCATCTGGGTAAACTCGTGGGATCTGTGATACACGTCCACAAGCTTCCTCACTCCATCTTTCTCCTCTTCATCTCCTTGGAGTGTTTTTTCTCTAAGACAACAACCATTTATTTAAGGAGATCTGCATCTTTCTCATGGAGGTCAGTAATGCAGTGTAGTCTCTCCTTATCTTCATACTATGTGTAGAGGAGGCTGTAAAGTACGCATAGGCCTAACAAAGAAAACAAAAAGAGAGAAGTCATAAAAAAGCTAACTTCGCGAAGGAAAAGGGTTAAGATACTGTTGGGTAATGAATACAACACTGGGGGTGAATGTGTTTGGACAATTTTAATGGCTTTTTGAACTATTATGAATGGTGAACAAAGTAATCTGTATTATAGAGATAATATGCTTTAACAGAATAATTAAAACATGCATATAAACACACTTATCTTTCAAAACTCACTTTATTTTATATTAAATCAAGCTAGTGTTTTGCTACAAATTTCTGGGTTCTTTGCATGTTAAGAACTCAGCTTCTCTCTTGAGAGTTAAAAGATTTTTTAGATCTATTTGTTACTACTAAAACAAAGCATCCAGTGTTTTACTTTATAGAACTATAAACAGTGGTTTTTACACAGCATGCAATAGCATGTACTAAACACTACTTTTGGATAAATAAATCTTTCTATTTCTGTCTTAGTGTATTTGGCAAATCGTGCATGTCTGTGACTTTACTTTGTCAGTTAATCTTGGCCTTTGATCTTATACTCTTCAAGCTGCTTTTGTAAACTTTTCAAATTAGTGATTGATTTGTTTGTTGATTGATAATGTTGGATATTAAACTGATCTGCATTTTGTACTTGGGTTTTACATCGAGATATCCGGTTAGTTATATAGAGAACTCGACATCTCGATAAGTATAATGACTTATCGAGATCTATAATTACTCTATAGTTGTTTTGACTTATCGAAGTCTCTGAGTTCTCTATAAGAGAATTTGGCTTGTTGAGATCTCTTATCTTCATGTCTTCATTTTGGCTTATCAACATATCCGAGTTTTCTAGTGAAAAAATGACTTGTCGATATCTCAGAGATCTCTAGTGATATTTTGACTTGTCGATATCTCTGAGTTTTCTAGTGATATTTTGACTTGTCAATATCTCTGAGTTCTCTAGTGGATAAATGACTTCTCGATATCTTCAATCTTCATGTCTTCAATTTGGCTTGTCGATATCTCTGAGACTTCTCTATAAGCTTTCCTTGACTTCTCGATAAGTCATTATGGAGTTCTCGAATGACTTCTTATAACACTTAATTTGTGACTTGTAGATTTCTTGACTTAAAATGTTTTCCCCAAAACATATTTATTCAACTCCAAGCATCTTCACACTTTCGATGAGGCATGATCTTCATGATCTTCTTCCAGGGTTTATTCTTAGGCTTAAGACTGTTTATAGAAAAATACTCCAGTCTAATATGTTTACATTTTTACAGACTTAAATGTTACAATACAAAATGCAAACTTAGATTATTATACAACTTACTTAGGGATGTCAATTTGACTTAGTCTTGTTTTGTACAGTCATGTCTTGCACAACAATCTCCCCCAATTTGTGAGAAGATTGCTTATCATAAATTCATGCCTGTTAACAAGACTAACCCTAAGCTACAATGAAAAATTTAAACTTTTCATACAAATTGACGTTAATATAACATTTAACACTGAGTGGTTATTGAAGTTTTAACAAGGACATTCATTACATAAAATCCCCATAGTCTGGCTCCTTTCGAATGAGATCCTTAAGAGTCACTAACACTTCCATTTTTTCTAAATCTCAGTTCCTCTTAAAGCTTCCACCAACTTGAGCCACTCATCTAATGAATAACCGTTTAAGTAACCAACTCTAAATCTGGAGGATCTACCAACTTTTATGTTCATAAAATGTCCATCTTTGGAGAGTCTGCTCATCCTTTTTGCTTTAAGCTTATTTGATCTTTTCTCCATTCTTGCAAGTCCTTTTGTATACTTCCTATCTCTTTCTTCCCTTTCAGCCTTTTCCCTTGCAATTTTCTCATCCCTTTTCTTTCACCCATACACAATAAACAGCTTTCCAGAACCTTGCAATCGTATCATTATCCTTCATCAAAATGATCACTCTTTTGAATTTTGTGGTTGAAAGTGTGTCCATTAGGTTACTGCCAAGTAGAGTGAAAGAACCATCATCATAATAAATTCTGAATTCTGTATATGATACAACCCAGACTCTGACTATTTCTTCAGCTAGCTGTTGAAAATATTCTTCATTTGTGAGGCACCAGTTTAGTGGAAGAAATTTAGATGATCATAGCAATTCCATAGAGATCTTTCAGTAACTTGCAGTTGCTTTGTTTTTCTTCCAACAGATTTAAAGTGTTTCTTGGTTGGAGGTTTATATGAAGCTAGGGTTGTGATTTTCTTCAAGCTAGTTTGATTGGTAGTGATTGGGATTTTGAGAAGTGAATTTGAAGTTGGCTTGTATAGAAATTTTGGCTTTGAGGTGAGAGATGGTTGAGTGTTTGAGCTTATTGGCTTAGAAGGTTGACCTTGGTTCTTTTGGATTTTTAGGGTTTATTGTTCTGGTTCTGAGCCATCTTGTATTTTCTTACTTCTCCTTTCTTCTCCTCTTTTCTTGTCATCACCTTTTTCTCTTCTTGCTTCTTATCATTGCTTCCAGTTGCCTTTGAAGATTGACTTGGATTTGATCCAGAAGGTTTTTTCTCATCATGCTTCTGCTCATCATCATCCTTGTCATCTTTTGAGTTTATGAACTTTTGATTTGGCAACATGGTGTCAGGATTTACAACATATCTTTAAAGAATCCTTATCATCTCAACATCCTCAGCCTTTTTTCTCTTTTTGTGCTTGAGATCAGACTGAAGAGTCATGATCAGCTTCATATTTGATCTTACACAACTTCTTGGAACAATGAACTGTTTGCATTCCTTGGTTCTTGGACAGATGTAGGCTACCCCTTTATTTGGATATAGATAGGCTTTAGGAAAAGATGCTAACTGTGCATTTTTGAGCTCGTGAAGTAGTTGGGTGTCCTCTGGAATAACTGGATTTACTCTCTCAATCATTACATCCAGCTCAGATGCTCTTAAAGTTTTAAGATTTGGGAGAGACACATATAGACATCTGTCAATTCCCTCATCATTGATGTTCACAACAATTATTTTCTCCAAGTAATTGTCAATCTTTACAACCACTGCCCTCATGAAGTTGATGTTCTTGGTCAATGCTCTTTTGTATGTAATGTAGTTATTTTGAAGATACATCCTCAAGACTGCAAAAAGTTCACTGAATTCTTGATCTTGATTTGGTCCTTCTGCAGCCTTGGTGATTCTGTCCTTTCTCACATCTTTTGATAACTGAGCTTGTGTAGAACTTTGGCCAATTGATGAGATAGGCTCCTTAGATTTAGATTTACTAGCATCCCTAGATTGTTGAATTCTAGCCTCAGTCTCCTCCTTAGTCTTGGAAACATGCATTAGTAGGGGAGTTGGTATTTTTGGCCTCACAAACTCAGGAAGTGCAGGCAATGGAATATTGAGCTTGCCTATGATGGCTCCCAATGTAACAAAATTCTGAATTTGTAAGTGCTTATGGGAGTCCACCAATGTTTGAATGTCTGCCTGTTGACTATGCACTAGTGTAGTGAGACCATGCACTTGAGCTGTTAGATTGTCATTTAAGGATTGAAGAGTTAAGACTTGACCTTGAAGAGCTTGAGTTTAGAGATTGGTAGATGTGGAAGTAGGTGGTTGAGAGCTTGTAGCTACAGAAGATCCAAAAGTTCCTTCTACAGCTTGTCTGATACCCTCCATGAGCAGTACATAGGGCTCATGTCTGCTTGGGTGAAGCTGGTCCAACTTGATCTTTGTGTCATTTGAATTTGTGATTTGTTGTTGAACCACTTCATGGAGGGAAATGAAAAATTTTCTGAGATTTTTGACTTCTTTTTCCATAGAATTCAGATCAAGCCTTGCCATTTGGTCAGCAAAATGTTGAAACTTTGAGGTGATCTTAACTTGAGAAGGTATGATCTCATCCATCTTCTCTTTCACCAGATTCCTTACCTTGTCTTCATAACCAGACAGCTTTATTTATAGAGCTTTACCAAATAGGTGAAAATCTTTGAGTTGAGCTTTGTAAACTTCAGTGACTATATCATAGACATCTTGTGGAGTCAAGGCCTTGGCATTACTTCCCAGAATGGTGACATATTCATCTCTAAACCTAGCGAAGACCTGATTCATCTCCAAAGCAAAATCCTCAGATAGCCATGCATCTACATTCCCATCATGCTCTGCATCATTTACAGTTTTCTCCTTCTGCTTTTCAACTTCTTCATTGTATGTTAGCAGAATGGCTTGATAGTCGTTGTTGCTCATATCTTATGTAACAACCCAAATCCGGGGTCAAGATTTAGTGTCACTAAACAATCTTTACATAAAATAAAAGAATATTCAATTAACCCCTTGAATCTGGATCGTTTACAGGTTATGGTATGAAACAAGAATCTAACCTTCTACAATTCACAACAACTACAATACGGGTGTAAATACCTTTATGCTAACGTTCTTGTCATATTTTTCTAACATCTTCGTCCTCTCGCAGCGGAAATCTCTCTAACTTCTGTTGTCTACCGAAAGCTATTCACTTTTATCATTATCTGCTTCTGAAAGAAATAAGAATTTACAAAGCAAGAGTGAGCCAAAAATTCCCAGCAAGTATATAATTTGAGTTTCAAGCATTAGTTTCAAAGGAAAATTCTCGGACAAAAGCTTTAAACAATTTTAAACAATTCTATTTATTTGAAGGAGTTGAGAGAATAATATTGGTTATTACCAGCCTTTCATTATAAATCCAAAAGTGACAACCGATTCCCAGATTCTTCTCCAGAATCAGGGTTTTGTCCGGTTTTGCAATCATAAAACTTTTCGAGAGAGAATGTCGTTAATGGCGATCAACAACAAATTAGACTGGACACTAGTTCGCACCTATATCCTGCTGATCAGCCAGGATATAGTGCAGATCTATATCTCCCTATATAGATCCAGTCGGGTACCCAGGCTCTGCGGCCCATCTCAAGGATCCGGTTATGTCCCGGTCCTTAGGATTAAGAAAACTTTATCCCACACATCACTATCCAGACCGTGGAGTATTTTGATATCAAATCATTTTGATTTCAAAACAACCCAATTCAGGGTCCGCAAATAACCCGAAAGAATGGGAATTTGCTCAAGAGAGCAATCGATAATATAGGAACAATATTGAAAAGAACATGCATAACAAGAGTAATTGCAGCGAAATATAAAACATTTAACTATTCTAAACTTAGAATAGTAACGAAGAAATAATTGTAGTATTTTAAAAGAAAGTTGAGGAATACGTGCCTCAATAAGCTTTAACCACTATTACTGGTTAACTTTGGTTCGACTTGAATGTTTGGCTTTATTGTCAAACCACTACCCTATCTTGGATACGATCTCAACACTCAGATCCTTCGATTTGAACCTTGTTGGGTTCGACCACTAATCACTAGATTGTTCTTAGTCCGATGTCAATTCTTGGGCTTCCTTACTAGGACCTACAGGGTTGAGATACCCTAATTCAGATAATCGTTTAAGCTTTAACATAGTATCACTATCACGTCTACCCATGCGATTTCATATTTCGACCCATATTTATCTGTATTATTGAAATACACATCACATTTAAGGTTCACATCTTCGAATTTTGGTTCAGGGCTTATTTTTAGAAAGTATGTATATTCGTTGTTTTAAAAATAGTAGGGTGATTATAAAATATTTTGTCACAGCACATAACTAAATTCGTATAATATAATTATATACTTTCTTTCGACGTCTCCGATAATTATAGGTTACGTTCCCGTATTTTCGGAATTAATTTCCCAAAAATCGGGCAGCGTGTCCTTTGTTTATCTGCCTACCCGTCGAGTCAATCCGACGTCAAATTCACAACAACATCCAATCCAATTTGCAATCCCAAACACCAGTACGATCTCAATTATTCATTACTATTATCTGTACTGTTATGTTTTTATTCATATTTTTCATTTCACAATTAATTTTACCAACTAATTTTATTTAATTAATAAATGTAGGACTCAGATAAAAATCATCATCGCCAATCGTCGGCTCGCCGAGGCTCATCGCCGACGGCGACAAAATTTATTGGTGCCCGAAAATATTCGGGTGTGCGAATAAATTTCACCGATTAAAATCATTTCTCGCATATATTATAATTTAATATCACGAATTTTAACTAATAATTCCCTGTAGAAAAAGGAAATCAAAATTATAAATTGTAACAGTCAGGTTCAACTGCACGCACAGGCCCAACAACAAGATCCAACATCAAGGCCCAACAGAAAAGCCCAATCACAGAACACAGGGACACGGCCAAACGACCACACACACGCACGCTGCACAACCCACACATATACAGTACACACACACACATCACACACACATCTAATACACACACTGAATACACACACACCGAATACACACACACCCAACATATGATCCGCACACACAGCACAATAATATATATATACGTATGTATATATTCACAGCAACAAGCAAGAACATAGCGAAGGAATCACCGAAAACAGGCCAACCGGAAAACTCACCGAAGAAAGGAGCAGAACAATCTGGAAGGGAAAGAGAAAAGACCCCGAGAAACGGATAAAGAGAAATAGGAGAGAAAGGAGTATTTGAGAGGGATGAGAGATTGAGGTTTGAGAGAGAGAACAGAGAGAGATGGCCCGAGAGAGAACAAGAATTCGGCAGAGAAGATTGAAGGGAGAGAGGCGGTGGGGGGTGAATTGGGGAGAAAGGAAATAAAATAGAGAAATGAATAAACTATTCCGTGATTATCTGCTTGAAACTGAATCTAACACCGACATTTATTTGTTTTAACAAACAACTCACGGGTAATTAAACCCCGAAAATTATTAAAATACTGTATAAAATATCACAAGGGATTAAAAGTTATTTAAAATAAATTTTTCATAATTTTAAACTTATTTTTGAAATGCAACTCGTATCCGTATTTAACGATTAAACGAAACAGCGTGCAGGTGAATTTAGTTCTAACAATTCCCAAAATAATTTTAGAATTCTTAGACTATTCAAGAGTTAATAAAATAAAATTTCCATGATTTTTGAAGCATTCTGTAATTAAATATTGATTTTATAATTAAATGGAATCAGAAAATTATTTAGAGATAAATAATCAATAAAATATTGATTTCTAAATTGTATAAACTCCTAAAAATAATAGATAAAATTATAAAATAAGAAAAATAATTTTAGAATTTTTTTTAGCATTTATAAGAATAAATATTCAATAAAATCACTTTAAAAACAAATTAAATTCATACAGCTCGATAATTAATTATAAAATTAATCTTCACATCCAAGAAATCACAAACAATTAATAATACAGCAACGCATAGCTGACTGAACCATTGCATGCTTTATTTAGTTAATACTCAATAATTATATGTGCATATCAGGTCTGAAACTAGGTTACTTAGCCGCTAAATAACCATAAAAACGATACCTTTTAATATCATATGTGGATAATTATCGAAACAGAGCTTCTTATAAAATACTGTATATGAAAATAAGATAATAGTACTTCATCTTTCGAGAGTATGGGTTTTATCGATCTATAAATGATTAGCGTATCAAAAATTTTACGCCAGGACTCGTACAGGTCAAACCGTACCCCAAATCGAGAAATTCAAAACACGAAATGTGTTCAGAATTATCAAATTAGGTTAGGAAGGAGTTTTCAAAAAAGTTTCGGGTTGTAAAAAGCCAAAACGGTTGAAGTGGGACGATTTCTGATTCTAAAAGTAATTTTATAATTATGTACAAATAATCATTATTAATTCTATAAATCCTTATAAAATCATGTAATAATCCAAAAATTACCAGAAAAATACCAAAATTATCCATATTTAATTCTGGATAATTAGAAATTAAAATATCCTAATTTTATCAGATATCAACACCCAAACATTAATATCAATCATCAATTAATTCACCAAAATTCACATAATAATCACATAATAATTATTTATTAATAAAAATAATTACATAATATTTCTCGGACGTTACATCCTTCCCCCCTTAAAAGGATTCTGTCCTCAGAATCATGCTAGGGAACAAACCATGATATTTTCCAAGTATCTCTCTTATCATTTCTCAGATTTCAATACTTTAATCACAACTCAACGGTCTCTTACCGGTATCAAATCTATCAGTTACTCACGTAACCTTACTTAAACATTCATTTTATACATATGGAGCTAAATTACTCTTTTTAGTCATATACATTTGAACATCTTATGAACTCGTTGTGCTTGTAACAACAAGGCCAACTCATTCGCAATCGCTCTATCTATCTCATTGTCTCAAAGGACTAACTTAATTTGTACTAATCTGCTTTTCTCTCTAATTGGAATAATTTATGTTCATGAACTTCCTATTTTCACTGAATGTTCTACTTTGCTTTTCAGGCATCTTTCTATTCGATTAGCCTGATCCATGACTATTTTCAATCGTTTTCGAGAATTTTTAATCGGTCTCTTATACTTTCTATCCGTCTGCGCCCGATATACTGAGCTCATAGCGTCTAATGCTTCAAAATGTTCTAAATCTATTCAAAAACTAAATTTAAAGGAGAATCTCGGTAATTGCATTTAACTCACCACTTTGTAGTATACTTCAATTTCTTTTCAATCACTCTCAAGTATATTCATCGAGCGAGAATCTTTTACTATCTGGAGGAAAATATATTAATTTGGAGTGGGATGAATCATAACTTTATTCAAAACCGAATTCTTGGTAATAATACTCATTTTGTTGTCATATAAAATTAGATATCAATATGAACTTTGATGCTCACAACATTTCATACTGAAGTCAACATCAATCATCTATATTAATACCACCTTTGATATCTAACAACAAAGTAAGTATAAACCAGAAACTGAGTCGAAACCTGATCTTAAATTTCTAACTTTTCCAATTCCTTTAACCACTCCCCAACAATCTTAATGGTATTCACTCTTTCCTTTTTATTCAAGACATATGTCCCTAATGGACCTGGTCTGATTGGTAGTTAACCAAACAATCGTAGCTCATAATCGATTATAACCAGAATTCATATCTTCGAAGCTTAAAACGTGGTTGCTACCTTTCACTCTTCGCAGGAATATCTCCAGGTGTTCAGCTTGGTCTTCCTTAATCCGTGAATGGGCGAGGATGTTATCAATAAATACAATTACACTATCCAAATACTCCATATATGCTATGTTTATTTAATTCTTCAGGAACTACGGGTATATAACATCATTAGAACTCATAATCAATGCGTAACTTCATAGCTTCATTCTCTTTTTCCCCATGACCACTTTTGTGCATAGCGCGAAACATTCTTTATTTCATTAGTTTTTCATTCCACACTCTTGAAGTTTCCTTCACATTACTTCATCCCTACTGGGTCATACGATACAGGGCTTTTGACACCAGCTCGACTCTGTGCAGTAACCGACGAGAAATTCTTACTTCATTCCTCGAGGTAGCCTTGATAAATCATTCGTTCGGACCTCTGGGACTTCACTTTAATTCTAAAGAATTCCGACATGAGATTCATTGTAACGTACTTCTCTAACAATTCGCCACTAATAACTTTGTTTAATCTTCCCTGTTTGCACGCATTCTTGGAACGAATTCCTATCTCCAATTATCGGCGTTTCATTTCATTCTCCTATCAGTTCTGGTGCAACTGACGTTCATAACTTGCATATATCCTGGATTATTTTATAAAATTCCTTTTTGATTCCACTTCTTTTCTTCATTAGTTCTTCATTCTCATTATTCATTATCTCTTTTAAACATAAGGAATTTCTTTTTCTTGATAATACTAATTTGTTCATTATTAGATAGGTTATTTATGGAGTTAAAATTGGAATGAAGGTTTTTATTTATAATATTTAGATTCTCACTAACAGAATAATCAAAATTCATCGGTAGCTATTTTCTTAATGTCGCATAAATCATCACTCATCGCCTATTTGGATTTTTTTTCCCATTGATCAACATTTCTTTTTCCTGAGTTCACATGCGGACTTCATCAGTCTCCGTCTTACATTAGATACTTGGATTTGCGAGCTTTCCGCTATTTTACAATAACTTTCATTCAATCGCCATTCGATATGAGTATACATTCAAGTCCTTCATGGAGTATTGTTACAGATGGTGACATTTCTTTGCTCTACCTTGGATCTTCAGTTCTTGCAAACGTTCCTTCCATTAGTATGTACCCCTAACTTTCTGTTCTTCTTATTTATTGAAAAGGGCATATTCCTCTAAATGCAATCTCGCACAAACTTGCAGTAACATCACGCTAATTCTACTAAACTTTCGATTTCTGTTAATACCATCACTTCCTCCAAATTCCTAATTGCTTTGATTTCAGATCTGAAAATCATGTCAGAGTTTGACTTAATCTAATTGGAATCGATCTCCATTTAACTGACCATTAGTTGGTAAAGTTAATCAATTAACCCTTTTAACTGATCAATTAAATCAAGTACTGACTAGCTAACTGGAATCAAAGACCAATTATATAAAGTCAATTTGGTCATGACAACCTTTTCCAAGAACCGAGATTGCAATCATTTGGAGTATCAATGAGAATGAAAATATACTTCTTTATCCTTAAAAGTAGGGTAATTTCTGAAAATTTGGGTAGCACTTCCCCTACACCATTGACTACCAGTCGGGCTCAAGCCGACACCATCAATCAACCAAATCATCCACAATTATATCCACCCACTTTCATCAACCAAAATCATCAATTCAACATACTTCAAGTTATATCATTTTGATCAGCATCTTACTGTGATATCATATATCTTTTGAATTGGACTAAGGTCTTAAACCAACAATGATTAACATAACCATACCTTTCTCAATTCTTCTAGAATATTACAAAATGTTATTAGTGAACTTAAAATTTATCTTGTTATTTCTCAAAAATTTTATTTCACGAGTATTTTAACTCATTTCTTGCCATTACTAATTGTGTACAGTTACTTTGAAGAATTAAATCACATCCTTCAACTAATCACATCAATCCTCTATTGTTGATGATACACACTTAATTTCCTTAACTAATCTGTTTATCTTTTAATAACCACACATGGTTTTCATTATTATCGTCACAATCTGGTGGAAACTCAATTTCCAGATAATTATTTCTTAAAAGGTTTCACAGTCGAGTCACTATTGCTTCATCTCCACTTATGTTCTCGTATCGAACTTCCGTCACTAGTCCGGTTATGGGTATTAAATTCACCATAACTTATTTACTCAAATTAGAGAACCTCCCAATTTTTTGAGGAACACGTTCGAAATTTGGTTGCAATTAAGATTCCTTCTATCTTGAATCTTCATGACAAATATCTTCCCTTGATCTTCGATTGTCGTCCCGACACTCGTTCGCTTTGTCTGATGTACACAGCTTTACTTTCTTATTTCATAACTAACTTCTTTATTACAGTTCACTAATTATTTATTTCATGTCAAAATCCTCAGATTTGAAACGCGTCGCGCTAACGCAATCTACCATACTACTGAGTCCTCATAACAAGAATACCCGACTGATTTGATGTCTTTGTAATGACCACGATATCGGTGAATTCACTCTTCCTTTCCCGCATATGTCCACCATTTATTGACTTGCAATCATATCTATATTCGACATGTAATCCTACCTATTACATGGGATTATTCCATTTCTTTTGAAATCGTCAAAGAACAGACCTTACGCAATAGGAGAGTTTGTGAATATGACTCTGAGTGAAAAAAACTGAATAAGGAATAACAATGCAACAGACGATTGGGAGAATTTGTAAATCAGTAAATTGAAGGAAGAAGAATGAGTGAGAATTTAGATATGAATAAGACAATGATATTTGTACTCAAGATGGCCAGTCTTTCATACTATATGGCATACAGCACATGATTAGGTGGCTTCCCACCCGACTCTTCATCATCTCGACAAAGCGTCACACCACAACACTGTTTGTCTCAATCTAAGAAATCAATAATTTGAGAAGAGAAATAATTCAGAAAGAATAAAATAATTTATTTATTTTTATTTTCACCTCATATAATTTGTCGATAAAGGAAGCTCATACGTATTCAAGAATCGTGATGAACCTATATTGTCGTATTAGAGAAAAGAATGTTAGTGCTGATTTCCATCCACACCTCGCTTACGCCTGCCCTCAGGAATCATCCAAATAAGAGATTCACAATTTAGGTCACATTACAACTTCAGAATGTCATCTGAAAATGCCTCTACATTAAATGTTTTAATGATTTGATCATAACCGCGTCCTTACAAAATTTATAATCAATGCTTCCGATTTCGTCTATGCCGTGTAGAATAACCATCGATCATGCAACACCTCAATTTCGTCGATAGAAAGACAATTCTTCTCCAATCATCTGGAAAATTCGTCCATTTTCTTCAATCATCCTCTGTCCGTTCGAATCACGAATCTCGTTAATTTTAATAATTTCATGAATTGGGTAAATAATATTTTAACATGTTAATTCAATTATTGATATTATTAAACAAAATTTACTTTCGTCTTTCATGGAAAACTTTAAACTTTCTCCCTGCTGGTGGGTCTACTTGGTTCTTCAAACTAACAAAGCTGAGTCAAGATCCATTATCCTTTTAAGTCATTTCCTGCTTATAATAACAAGAACTTAAGTAGTAATTTGACAACCAAATTGTGAAACTCATTTTATGCAAAAATCTTCTAAAAGTTGATTAAGAAAATCTTTTTCGAAATCTCATTTTAAAATTTTGAAATTCAATTATATGGTCGTCATTACTATATAAGTTACTTGATATTCCCATGATCTGCTAATGAAATATCTAACAAAAAGAATGCCCATATAAGGGTCTTTCCACTTTGGTATGTCTTTTATTTTTCCTTGAATTCTGTTCATATTTATTAATTGACGAAACGTCAAGTTACCCTTGTATACCATTTTATTCGTAACTCTAACTCAAGGATGACATCTGCCACCGTCTTTGATATTCTCGTCGTCGTCCTGGAAGTTATGCTTAAGACTACTAATGTAATTCGATGCTCTACTTGTAGATAAGGTCACACCTTCTTGCTAGTCTTACCTATATCTAGTAAGGCAGATATCATTACTCGTGCAGCGCCCGGTATGTGATAAGAATCTTCTCGCAACGGTGGTGCCTTTGCAGCTTGCAACTTTGACTCTTCATCAGCTTCCATCAACTCGTTGCCTCCAGCGTGGAGCTCGTCCTACAACCTAATTCTAAGTTAAATCGTACCAAAACTCACGAAGTTCTCACAAGACTCAATCGCATTTTCTTCAAAACCGCATGAAAAGTAGGGTAACATACCATGTCTCCATCGATCTGTCGATTCCTCATTACTGTAGCATCTGAGAACTCAATATGCCTATAGCGTTGCTATATCCGCCTTACACTTTTCTCAATAATTCTATTTTATTATTTCCATATTGGATCTACTATCCCTAATTCGCCCTCAACTCAACTTAACATGAGTATTTCTAGGGTCTTTCCTATCTCATATGGTCTATCACTCCTATCTTGCCCTCACCAATTCTTATTTCAGTGACCAATAACCTGTAGCTCTGATGCCTCCCAAATCCGAGGTCAAGATTTGGTGTCACTAAACAATCTTTACATAAAATAAAAGAATATTCAATTAACCCCTTGAATCCGGATAGTTTACAGGTTATGGTATGAAACAATAATCTAACCTTCTACAATTTATAACAACTACAATACGGGTGTAAATACCTCAATGCTAATGTTCTTATCATATTTTTCTAACATCTTCGTCCTCTCGCAGCAAGAAATAAGAATTTACAAAGCAAGAGTGAGCCAAAAATGCCCAGCAAGTATATAATTTGAGTTTCACGCATTAGTTTCCAAGGAAAATTCCCGGAGAAAAGCTTTAAACAATTTTAAACAATTCTATTTATTTGAAGGAGTTGAGCAAATAACATTAGCTGTTACCAGCCTTTCATTATAAATCCAAAAAAGAAAAGCAATTCCCAGATTCTTCTCCAGAATCAGGGTTTTGTCCGGTTTTGGAATTATAAAACTTTTCGAGAGAAAATACCGTTAATGACGATCAACAATAAATTAGACTGGACCCTAGTTCGCACCTATATCCTGCTGATCAGCCAGGATACAGTGCAGATCTATATCTCCCTATATAGATCTAGTCGGGTAACCAAGCTCTACAGCCCATCTCAAAGATCCGGTTATGTCCCGGTCCTTAGGATTAAGAAAACTTTATCCCACACATCACTATCCAGCCCGTGGAGTATTTTGATGTCAAATCATTTTGATTTCAAAATAGCCCAATTCAGGGTTCGCAAATAACCCGAAAGAATGGGTATTTGCTCAAGAGAGTAATCGATAATATAGGAACAATAATGAAAAGAACATGCATAACAAGAGTAATTGCAGTGAAATATAAAACATTTAACTATTCTGAACTTAGAATAGGAACGAAGAAATAATTACAGTATTTTAAAAGAAAGTTCAGTAATACTTGCCTCAATAAGCTTTAACAACTATTACTGCTTGACTTTGGTTCGACTTGAATGTTCGGCTTTATTGTCAAACCACTACCCTATCTTGGACACGATCTCAACACTGAGATCCTTCGATTGAAACCTTGCTGGGTTTGACCACTAACCACTAGATCGTTCTTAGTCCGATGTCAATTCTTGGGCTTCGTTACTAGGACCTACAGGGTTGAGATACCCTAATTCAGACAATCGTTTAAGCTTTAACATAGTATCACTATCACGTCTACCCATGCGATTTCATATTTCGACCCGTATTTATATGTATTATTGAAATACACATCACATTTAAGGTTCACATCTTCGAATTTTGGTTCAGGGCTTATTTTCAGAAAGTATGTATATTCGTTGTTTTTAAAATAGTAGGGTGATTATAAAATATTTTGTCACAACACATAACTAAATTCGTATAATATAATTATATACTTTCGTTCGACGTCTCCGATAATTATAGGTTACATTCCCGTATTTTTAGAATTAATTTCCTGAAAATCGGGCAGCGTCTCCTTTGTTTATCGGCCTACCCGTCGAGTCAATCCGACGTCAAATTCACAACAACAACATCCAATCCAATTTGCAATCCCAAACACCAGTACGATCTCAATTATTCATTATTATTATCTAAACTGTTATAATTTTTATTCATATTTTTCATTTCGCAATAATTTTACCAACTAATTTTATTTAATTAATAAATGTAGAACTGAGATAAAAATCATCATTTCCCACCGTCGGCTCGCCCCGGCTCATCGCCGACGGCGGCAAAATTTATTGGTGCCCGAAAATATTCGGGTGTCCGAATAAATTTCACCGATTAAAATCATTTCTCGCATATATTATAATTTAACATCACGAATTTTAATTATTAATTCCCTGCAGAAAAAGGAAATCAAAATTATAAATTGTAACAGTCAAGTTCAACTACACGCACAGGCCCAATAACAAGATCCAACATCAAGGCCCAACAGAAAAGCCCAATCACAGACCACAGGGACACGGCCAAATGACCACACAGACGCACGATGCACAACCCACACACACATACACAGTACACACGCACACACACACATCTAATACACACACTGAATACACACACACCGAATACACACACACCCAACACATGCTTCGCACACACACAGCACAACAATACATATAAACGTATGTATATATTCACAGCAACAAGCAAGAACATAGTCAAGGAACCACCACAAACAGGACAACCGGAAAACTCACCGAAGAAAGGAGCAGAACAATCTGGAAGGGAAAGAAAAGAAACCGAGAAACAGATAAAGAGAAATAGGAGAGAAAGGAGTATTTGAGAGGGATGGGAGATTGAGGTTTGAGAAAGAGAACAGAGAACAGAGAGAGATGGCCCGAGAGAGAACAAGAATTCGGCAGAGAAGATTGAGGGGAGAGAGGCGGTGGGGGGTGAATTGGGGAGAAAGGAAATAAAATAGAGAAATGAATAAACTATTCCGTGATTATTTTCTTGAAACTGAATCTAACACCGACATTTGTTAGTTTTAACGAACAACTCACGGGTAATTAAACCCTGAAAGTTATTAAATTACTGTATAAAATATCACAAATGATTAAAAGTTATTTAAAATAAATTTTTCATAATTTTAAACTTATTTTTGAAATGCAACTCGTATCCGTATTTAACGATTAAACGAAACAGCGTGCAGGTGAATTTAGTTCCAACAATTCCCAAAATAATTTTAGAATTCTTAGACTATTAAAGAGTTAATATAATAAAATTTCCATGATTTTTGAAGCACTCTGGAATTAAATACTGATTTTACAATTAAATGGAATCAGAAAATCATTTAGAGATAAATAATCAATAAAATATTGATTTCTAAATTGTATAAACTCCTAAAAATAATAAATAAAACTATAAAATAACAAACATAATTTTAGAAATAATTTTAGCATTTATAAGAATAAATATTCAATAAAATCACTTTAAAAACAAATAAAATTCATACAGCTCGATAATTAATTATAGAATTAATCTTCGCATCCAACAAATCAAAAACAATTAATAATACAGCAACGCATAGCTGACCAAACCATCGCATGCTTTATTTAGTTGATACTCAATAATTATATGTGCATATCAGATCCGAAACTAGGTTACTTAGCCGCTAAGTAACCATAAAAATGATACCATTTAATATCGGATGTGGATATTTAACGAAACAGAGCTTCTTATAAAATACTGTATACGAAAATAAGATAATAGTACTTCGCCTTTCGAGAGTATAGGTTTTATCGATCTATAAAATGATTAGCGTATCGGAAATTTCACGTCGGGACTCGTACAGGTCAAACCGTACCCCGGATCGAGAAAGTCAAAACACGAAAAGTGTTCAGAATTATCAGATTGGGTTATGAAGGAGTTTTCGGAAAAGTTTCGGGTTGTAAAAGTGCAAAAATGGTTGAAGTGGGATGATTTCTTATTCTAAAAAGTAATTTTATAATTACGTACAAATAATCATTATTAATTCTATAAATCCTTATAAAATCATGTAATAATCCAAAAATTACCAGAAAAATACCAAAATTATCCATATTTAATTATGGATAATTAGAAACTAAAAAATCCTAATTTTATCAGATATCAACACCGAAATATTAATATCAATCATCAAATAATTCACCAAAATTCACATAATAATCACATAATAATTATTTATTAATAAAAATAATTACATAATATTTCTCGGAGGTTACATCTTAAGTAAGTAGATGTTGTGAAATGTTGGCTAGTCAAGAAATCTGCTCAACAAGAAGATCATCTACAGTTGTAGGTTTGAGAGTCAGTTGTCTACAGCCATTGTGAAATGAGGTGTGGTTGTTGAGGTTGAGAAGTTGAGGGTTGATTTGTTGGGTGAGAAGGTGATAATGTAACAGGACTACCTATGACAGGAGTCACGGTTTGACTCAGGATTGCTCTGTGGTTATGACAAATTGTTGTTCTCCACCTGTGGTTCTTGTAAAGCACTGTCACATGAATGTGATATACTTGCTTCTCCTATAGCAGCCTCAAACCCTTGTGCTTCTTGAAAAGCACTCTCACATGAATGTGATATACTTGTTTCTCCCATAGCAGGGTCACTGGCAATTGTACTCCCACCTTCAATTGTTAGAGCAATTTCATCCAGGGTTTTGAGAGGAGTTGTTCCTATGACAGGAACCTCCAATTGAATTGGAGAGTATTTAGATAGCTCCCCCTCAGGAGTACTACCCTCAATCCTTACAGCCTGTGAAGGCTTATTTGCACATGAAGGTGCATTTGTGATCACCATGGGGTCTTCAGTAAAATCTGATGAATCCCCTATGTTTGTGATGGTCTCATCAAGGTCTACCCCATCTAGTAGCCTCTCACCATCTAGATTAGGTGTCTGGATGGTGAGCAAGGTTTCTTGAACTAAGTCATTTGAGTGAAGTTGCACCTGAGAATCAGATTCAGGTGTTGTGTAGGAAGAAGAAATTTTAGAAATAAGAGTTTGTTTTTCAAAAGTGAGTGTTGGCAGCTCCCCCTGAATGGATGATGGATCTTCAAGGGATGTACTCTCCTTTTGTGTGCAATCCTTATTTCTTCTCCCATACACTTGAATTTGTTCAAGTGATGGTTGTGGAGACTCTTTACAGGGTGCATTTGGGTTAATGCTCTTTTCAATAGAGACATCCTTTTGAGAGGGAGCCACTAGAGTCTGTTTAAGTCCTTTGTTTACAACTACATCCTTTTGAGAGGATGCAGAGGTGGCTTGAGTGGTCAACTCAGTTTGCTTAGCCTTCTTTGGTTTTCTGACCAAGGGTGACTCGGTTGGTGTTTGTTCCTCACCGTCTCACTCATGATTGTTAGGTTAGCCTGCTTTCTCTTCTTTTTACTCACTTCACCCTTTTGGGAAGATGAAGTGGTTGGTTTCCTAGCTTCTAGTGGTATAGAAGAAGTGGTCTCAGCCTGGGAAGGCCCCTGTTGGTTTTCCTATATTTGTACTTCTACTGGTTCAAGGACCATATTATACTTGATTGTGCATTAGATCTCATATCAGGAATAGGGTAAGGGTAAGTCTTAAATCTCTCCACCATAAATGGAGTGATTTTTAGACTTACGGTTACCTTATTCTTTGTAGTAAGTGAGCCAAATATAATTTTGGACACTTGCTTACAATTGCCTATTTTTGTGCTCTCTATACCATTTAGAATATGTATGTCTGATACTTTATGATTTAAAGTAGACATAATAAATATAGGAAAGAAAATTTCCTTACCTCTTGCAGATTGTGTATTGTTAGCCCGGTTGCAAGTTCTTTCAGGATCAATAGACCAACATTAAAGTGTCTGTTGTGGGCTATTGAGTACACCAGCTTTTGCACCACACTTGAGATGTTGTCATATCTTGTCTTCCTGTATGTGAAGGCCCTCACTATAGAATCAAACACAAAAGATCATTCCTTCCTTAGGTTTGTTCTGTTTAGACTTGATAGATTGATCCTTTAACCATAGTTGATGAAATTCATGAATTCAGCTAGCTCATCCTGTATTGACACCTCCACTAGATTTGCAGTTGAAAGACCCAAAGTTGCATTCACATCTTGCTCATTGAACTCTATTTGTTGGCCTCCAATTGGGCAAATTACCACCAAGGACACAGAGTTGTCATTCATAACTTTCCTTACCACATCTGTTGTCCAGAATTCATGAAGGACAGCCAAGTACAAGATTGGGTTAGCAGTTAAAGCACCTGCAAGATAAGATTCGCACAAAAACGTGACAAACTCCCTGAAACTGTCAGGGGCTTGGTTAGCATCCGTAAAAGAAAGGTAGTTGGTTCCTTGTTTGGGAATATCAGCTCTAACATTGTTGAGTGTCGTTGTTGTTGAGTAAGAAGGAATGGGTAAGAGAAATTAGTGGGAAAGAGCTTGAAACAAGATAGAAATCGATTTGGAATTGAAAAAGCTAGGTCACTTAGAGTTCTCGAAGGCATAAGTATGTGTATGTCGAGATGTCTGAGTATTTATAGTAAAAGCAAATGACTTATCGAGAACTCAAAAATAGACGTTTGGAGTATGCTTATCGAGAAGTCATTTTGAAAATAGAAATACATATCGAGAAGTCATTTGAATTTACTCTTTTAGAGAACTACAATTAACTTGTCGAGATGTCAAATAAATACCCAGTTTGTCCTAAAATGGACTGAATTATTTCTAATTTCTATTTGAATAAATCCAAATAAATTTAGAATAAATTTATCCAGAGTAATTTACCAAAATAATTTATTGAATTTAAATTATTTCAGTTCTGAGTTATTTATAAGTCTAAATGTACTTGTAGAGAACTCTGTGAATTAACACTTATAGAGAACTCTATAATGACTTATCGATAAGTCATAATAAAGCTTATGGAGAAGTCCCTCGAGAAGTCAGAAAATTGACTTGTCGAGAACTCACTTGAGAAGTCTTTAAAATGACTTGTCGATAAGTCAATTAGACTTATCGAGAACTCAGTTTTCTATATGCTTTTGCTCATTTTGATTCTACCTTGTGTTTATTTTACATATTAGAAATTTAAATCAACATTTTGACAGTTTTCTTAGAATTGAATAACTCCAAGCTAAATTTTAATTTTTGAAAGATAAATATGAAGAGATTTTTGAAATATTTATAATTCATATTCCAGTTAATTTCCAATTAAATCAAATTAATTTTGATTTACTAGAAATTAATCTGTTGCAACACATTAGCTGAGTTCTTGCCTTAGGATGCAGAATTTAACATTCCAATTTCACCTACAAGTCTAGTGAAAGTTGCCTCATCCAAAGGTTTAGTAAAAACGTCACCTAATTATTTTTCTGTTGGAACAAAAATGAGCTAAATGGTACCATTTGCAGCATGTTCTCTAATAAACTGATACCTTACATCAATGTGCTTTGTTCTAGAATGATTAACTGGATTAGCCACAATAGATATAACACTAGTATTGTCACACATAATTGGAATTTTATGTAACACTAGGCCATAGTCTATTACCAGATTTCTAATCCAAAGCACTTAAGCACAACAACTTCCAGCAGCTATGTATTCAGCCTCAGCTGTGGAAGTTGACACTGATTGTTATTTCTTGCTATACCAGGATAAAAGTCTTTGTCCAAGAAACTGACAGCTACCACTAGTGTCGTTTCTGTCAACTCTGCATCCAGTAAAATCTGCATCTGTGTATCCAACCGCTTCAAAACCAGTTCCCTTAGGATATCATAATCCCAAGTTTGGAGTGCCCTTCAAATATCTGGAAATTCTCTCCACAGCCATCAAATGTGATTCTTTTGGATTAGCTTGAAATCTTGCACAAAAACATGTTGCAAACATGATGTCTGGTCTACTTGCAGTTAAGTACAACAAAGATCAAATCATTCCTCTATATCTTGAGATATCTACACTCTTGCCCTTTTTATCTTCATCCAACTTTATAGCTGTAGACATAGGTGTAGATGCAGGTGAACAATTAACCATACCAAACTTTTTCAATAAATCCTTGACATACTTAGTTTGGCTGATGAAAATTCCATCACTTCTTTGACTGACTTGAAGTCCAAGAAAGTAACTTAATTCCCCCATCATGCTCATTTCATATTCAATCTGCATAAGCTTAGAGAATCTTTGATAAATTTTTTTATTTGTAGAACCAAAAATGATATCATCCACATAAATCTGAACTAGGATCATATCACCACCATGCAGTTTATAGAAGAGAGTCTTGTCTATTGTTCCTCTAGTGAATCCATATTAAAGTAAAAAATATGACAGTGTGTCATATCAGGCTCTAGGTGCTTGTTTTAGTCCATAGAGAGCCTTGAGCAACTTGTATACAAAGTTTGAAAATTTTGGATCTTCAAAACCAGGTGGATGTTGCACATAAACTTCTTCTTCCAATTCACCATTTAAGAAGGCACTTTTGATATCCATTTGATTCACTTTAAAGTTTGAATGAGTAGCAAATGCAAGAAAAATCCTTATTGCTTCAATTCTTGCAACTGGAGAAAAATTTTCATCATAGTCAATTCCTTCCTCCTGTGAGTAGCCTTTAGTAACCAACCTTTCCTTGTTCCTGGTGACAATTCCATTTTCATCCATCTTTTTCCTGTACACCCACTTTGTTCCAATTATACTTTTGTTCTTTGGTGCAGGAACCAGCTTTCAAACTTTGTTTCTTTCAAAATGATTTAGCTCTTCTTGTATAGCAGATATCCAATCAGGATCAAGTAGAGCTTCTTCAGTTTTCTTTGGTTCAATTTGTGAAAGAAAACATGCATGTAGACATTCATTTACAGTTGCACTTCTAGTCCTCACTCCAGCATTTGGAGCACCAATTATTTCTTCTCTAGAGTGACTTATATCCCACTTTCTGGTGTGAGTTTGTTGACTTGAGTTTTCTTTGTTTTCTTCACCATTGGCATGACTTATAGAACCTTCCTCTCTTTCTCCCCCTGAGTTTGTGCTATCAAATTCAGGTTCATGGGATGAGCTCCCATTCTCATGATTCACTTGTTCAGTTGACTCTTCATTTGTTCCGTGATTTGTATTGACTTCAGCTTCATCATCAGAATCACTATCAATGTTGAGATTTTCAAACTTTAGGGCTTCAGCTTCATTTTCATCAAGGCATTCCAAGCATGGGCACTTATCATCATCAAAAGTAACATATGTGCTTTCCATAATTTTGTTTTGTTCAGTCACATAGACTTTGTATGTAGTTCTCTCCAATGAATATCCCAGAAAAATTGCCTTAAAAACTTTAGAGTCAAATTTTCCCACATATTCAGAGTTGTCCTTTAACACATAGCACTTGCTTCCAAACACATGAAGATTCTTCACAGTAGGATTTCTTTTAGACAAGATTGAGTAGGGTGATTTTCCAAGATTCTTGTTAGTGAGATATCTGTTTTGAGTATAGCATGCAGTGTTCACAGCTTCTTCCCAAAAACTAGTTGACAACTTTGCATCTTGCAACATTGTTCTAACAGCTTCTACCAATGTTCTGTTCTTTCTCTCAGCTACACCATTTTGTTGAGGTGTCTTAACTGCTGAGAATTCTTGAACAATGCCTTTGCCTTTGCAGAATTCAGTTAAGGTTGCATTTCTGAATTCTGTTCCATTATCACTCCTCAATCTTTTCACACAATTGTGATCTTCATCCTGCTTCTCAATCTTCTTGATGTGTTCAATTATGATGTGTGGAGTTTCACCTTTAGAATGCATAAATTCTACCCATGTATACCTTGAGTAGTCATCCACCATCACAAGTGCATATCTTTTTCTTGAAATTGACAAGACATTGACTAGTCCAAATAAATCCATGTAAATAAGTTGCAAAGGTGCACTTATAGAATTCACAGTTTTACTCTTGTGACTTGATCTCTTCATTTTCCCTTTTAAACAAGCATCACAAACTTCTTCTTGAGCAAATTCTAGACTAGGCATGTCTCTTGCCAACTCCTTTTTTACTAGAGTATTGATTGCCTTGAAATTCAAGTGAGATAGTTTTTTATGCCATAGCTTGCTTTGCTCTACAGATGCCTTGGTGTAGAAGTAGAAAATTCCATCCTCATTTGTTGAGTCTAAGTCTGCAACAAATAAGCTTCCTTTCCTTGCTCCTTTTAGAGCAACTTCACCAGTCTTTTTGCTGATAAAAATGCATTCTCCTTTGTCAAATGAGACTTTGAATCCTTTGTCTACAAATTGACTAACACTAAGGAGATTCATTTCAATAACATCTATCAGTGCTACATCTTGAAGGGTTTTTAGCACATAAACGCAGCGAAAACGTAAATTTAAATCTTAAAAAAAACCGAAACCCTCCGCAGGATCCATTCGAAAAATAATATTTAATTCGTAGTTCAGTGTGTTTACCTTAAGAAGCTTTACGTTAATGGAAAGATGGAGGTCTTTAATGGAGATCCAAAAATGATGAATGGAGATCCTTAGCAGCTACTCCTCAAGTGTGAAGCACTCCACCGGTATCCACCAAGAAAACGATGTAATGAAGGAGGAGGAGATGAAGAGAATTAGGGTTTTGTAAATCTTTTTGGTTGAGGCGAAAATAGGGTTTATAATATTATATTTATAGGCAAAATTTTCAGCTGAAAATTTTCCCATAAAATATTATTATTATTAACCCTTTATTATTCTCACTAATAATTAAAACACCTTTTAATTATTAATCCTTTTTCTAAACTCTTTAGAAATAATTCTCTCACTTGATTTAATTTCCAAAAATTAAATTATTAATTAATAATATTAAGAACCTTTTCTTAATTAATTTATAATCAATTAAATCTCATTTAATCAATTATTAAATTTGCCAATTAATTATTTATTTCATAAATAAATAATTATCGGCCATTATTAATTAATTCCTCCACCATTAAATCATTCTCTTTTATGGTGTGACCCTGTAGGTTCAATATTAAGCCGGTAGTAGAAATAAATAATAATAAAACTATTTTTTCATTATTTATATAAATTCTCTAATTCATTAAATATGATTAATTAATTAATCATATTTATTCTACATCGTGAGGGATACTTCTCAGCATATCGCGACTATCCGGATAATACAAATTCACTGCTTAGAATACCAAGAACTTATTCAGTGAGTAGTTACCGTACAATTAATTCCTTCTACCCTGCAATGTCACGATTAAATACAAGGCATGGAACTTATGTCAAGCCTATCTTATTTAATCACTTGCTTTCCCATTCACTCTGCTTAGTTCTATTTAATGTAAATTAGAAACTCCTTTCTAATTTCATTCACTCTGGCCAGAGATTCCTGAACTAACATAAGTGGATCAACATTGAACATTCTCTTCATACACTGGAAGGGGTAGATCCTTTATTGATCATACACTATCTTCGTGTACAAATTCCTATACCCAGTAGAGCCCTTGTAATTGTCCCTTGAGACTAAGAACTAAACCAAAGCATAGTTCAGTGTACACAAGATGACTTTAATGACCTCAAGTCTAAGGATACTTGTACAACTATCACTATGTGAACAACTACTGACACATGAGTGAACTCCATCAGTTGTTCAGCTGTGTGAGTCATGTTCAGTGAACTTATTCTATAATAAGCACCTACATACTAGCTATAGTGTCACCACACAAATGTCTATGAGAACAGACATCCTTCATAATGAAGCAAGCATAGTATGTACCGATCTTTGCGGATTATTAATTACAAGTTAGTAATCCTACGACCAGGAACTATTTAAGTTTAGAGTTATCATCTTTTAGGTCTCATTATTATGATCTCATCACAATCCATAAAAAGCTTTACTCTAAACTGTGGTATATCTTATTTGAACATTTAAATAGATAGAGCCCGCAATAAAAACAAAACAAACCTTTTATTAATATCAATGAAATCAAAACAGATTACATAAAAGTTATTCCTAAATCCTCATACATGATTGGACTTAGGACATATCTCTTTTAATCTCCCACTTGTACTAAAGCCAATCACTCTGGTATCTAATACCCATCTTTTCTTTATGAAAATCAAAGTGACTCTGAGAAAGTGGCTTTGTGAGTGGGTCTGCTATGTTGTTATGTGTGTCAAATCTCTCGACGTTGACATCTCCTCTTTCAACAATCTGAATTGCACCACCATTCAGAGTAAACACGTACCCTAACATGGATTTGCTATCACTTTCTGATTGAAAACTAGAGTCAGTATAACCCTCTATTTTCAACTCAGATTCACCACCAAAAACAAGAAAAATGTTATGAGTCATTCGCAAGTACTTAAGGATGTTTTTCACTGCTTTCCAGTGGTCTTCACCTGGATTGGACTGATATCTGCTCGTCACACTAATTGAATAAGCAACATCAGGCGTTGTACACAACATCGCGTACATGATAGATCCTATTGCTGAAGCATAAGGAATCTTACTCATACGCTCTCTTTCCTCAGGTGTCTTAGGAGACATTTTTTCGGAAAGGGACACTCCATGGCTCATCGGTATGAGACCTCTTTTGGAGTTTTCCATGCTAAACCTTTTAAGCACTTTCTGGATGTATGTACCCTGGGTAAGACCTATCATTCTTCTAGATCTATCTCTATAGATCTTCATACCGAGAATGTAGGATGCTTCTCCCAAGTCTTTCATGGTGATGTTCTTTGATAGCCATACTTTGACTGATTGTAGCATCGGTATATCATTTCCTATAAGAAGTATGTCATCCACATACAATAGAAGAAATGTTACCGCGCTCCCACTAACCTTCTTGTAGACACATGGTTCATCTATGTTTTTGTTAAAACCAAACTCTTTGGTTGTCTCATCAAAATGGATGTTCCATCTACGAGAAGCTTGCCTTAAACCATATATGGTTCGCAGCAGCTTACACACTAGGTGTTCATTTCCCTTGGAAAGAAAACCCTCTGGCTGTGTCATATACACTTCCTCCTCAAGTTCCCCATTGAGGAAGGCCGTTTTCACGTCCATTTGCCAAATCTCATAGTCGTAGTAAGCAGCAATCGCAAGCAAAATCCGAATTGATTTTAACAGGGCTACAGGCGAAAAAGTTTCATCAAAGTCAATCCCTTGCCTTTGTTTGAATCCTTTTGCTACGAGCCTGGCCTTATAGGTCTCCACCTGGCCATCTACTCCAATCTTTCTTTTGTATACCCACTTGCACCCAATAGGCTTAACACCTTCAGGCGCCTCAACCAGAGTCTATACTTGGTTGGTATACATAGATTCCATTTCGGATTTCATGGCACTATGCCATTTCTCTGAGTCAACACTACTCATAGCCTCATTATAGGTCACAGGGTCGTCATCATCAATGATTGACAACTCATTGTCATTCTTAATGACAAGGCCATAATACCTCTCCAGTTGGCGAGACACTCTCCCTGTCCTACGAATGGGCTGTTCCACAGAAGGTTGTTTAGTCTGAACAGGTGTTTCACTTGATCCGTAGTAGTTTGTGCTTCTTGAACTTCATCAAGTTCAATTTTTCTCCCACTGTTTCCTTCAAGGATAAACTCCTTTTCCAAGAAGGTAGCATGTCTGGAGACAAACACCCGATGATCGGTGTAAAAGTAATACCCCAAAGTCTCTTTAGGATATCCCACAAAATTACATTTTACGGATCGAGATTCCAGCTTATCTGGGTCAACTTTCTTGACATAAGTTGGACATCCCCAAATCTTAACGTGTTTAAGACTCAGTTTCCTTTCTTTCCATATCTCATATGGTGTTTGAGGAACAGATTTGGAAGGCACCTTATTCAGTAAATATGCTGAGGTTTCCAATGCATAACCCCATAGGAATACTGGAAGATTCGCATAGCTCATCATGGACCGAACCATGTTTAACAAAGTTCGATTTCTCCTTTCAGATACCCCATTTAACTATGGAGTATATGGAGGAGTCCACTGGGAGACTATACCATTTTCTTTGAGATAATCTAGAAACTCTCCATTCAAGTATTCACCACCTCGATCTGATCGAAGAGTTATAATACTGTGTTTGGTTTTTTTCTCCACTTCATGTTTATATTCTTTGAACTTTTCAAAGGCTTCAGACTTGTGTTTCATCAAATACACATATCTGAATCTAGATATATCATCTATGAAAGTAATGAAGTACGAAAATCCACCCATGGCTTGCGTAGACATTGGTCCACATACATCTATGTGTACCAATCATAGCAAATCTGCAGCCCTCTCTCCATGTCCACTAAATAGAGATTTGGTCATTTTACCCAATAGACAAGACTCGCATGTAGGATATGATTCAAAATCAAAGGGGTCAAGTAACCCTTCCTTAGGCAATGTCCGCAGTCTATTTTCACTAATATGACCTAGCCTACAGTGCCATAAATAGGTCAGATTTTCATCATCTCGTTTTCTTTTATTAGTTTGTTTAATCTGAAGTTAATCATGCTCTACGTCACATACATACAGACCATTATTTAAAATGCCACGTCCAAAAAGAACATTATCTCTAAGGATAGAACATTCCTTATTCTTAATAATAAATGAAAAACCATCCACATCCAACATAGGAATAGAAACAATATTCCTCACAATAGAGGGAACGTAATAACAATTATTCAAAATAATAGTCTTGCCCATAGGCATATGTAAACTAAATGATCCTATAGATATGGCCGCAACCCTTGCTCCATTGCCCATACGTAGAATCACCTCATCTTTTTCAAGAGTCCTACTTCCCTTTAGTCCTTGCAACGAATTGCAAATATGAGAACCACAGGCGGTATCTAATATCCAAGTAGAAATTTGACCTGGTGACATAATAACTTTGATCATGAACATGCCTGAATCAGAAGCGGTAGTCTCACTACCCTTCTTCTTCTTCAATTCTGTAAGGTAAACCTTGCAGTTCCTCTTCCAGTGCCCCAACTTGTTACAGTGAAAACAAACAGCTAAATTAGGACCAGTCAACTTGTGAGCATCTAGTATGCTCCGGATTGATAGTACAGAAGACATGACAAATATAGTAAATCTATAAATGATAAACACATAACAACACTTAGCAAATATTCAATTTCGTTTCAAAATATTACATGAATCGGGTATTTATTCATAAGTATCTCCCACTAGTTTATCTAATTTTTTCAACCCCCTAAGTGAAAATTAAGCATTCATAATGTTAGTGGGAATAGGGATCCTACATTCCATCACACAACCTCGGCTGTGGCACGAAATGTCATGTGATGTTCAATAGGCAGACAACTCTTGTTAATTACATCTTATGTTATTCTCTAATATAAGTTTAGCCTCTTGAATAATTGAGTCACGGCTGTCGCACGACAAACTCAATATTCTAAGTCAAGTCTAACCCAACATTTCGTACAATTGAATCAGTCTCCAACGGCCCACGGCTGTAGCACGTACCGACCTTTAGATTCTAATTCAATGTACACATCTCTATGTAATAGACAAGTATTTATTATTTCGAAATCAAAGCCCTCGGCTGTAGCACGAAATGACAATGATTTAAAAATAAGAACCACTTTCTACCATGTTGGAAGGCTATGACCGACACAAGCCCGTCGTGTCATTGGCCAATTACTACTTGATATTATTTAATTTTAGAGGGATTATATTACATTACAATCATAATCATATTATAAAGAGATTCTTCCTTTTAAATTAAATATTTCAAATCAATAATCGATAATCAGATGATTCCCAGATCGGGTGGAGCATTGTTAAGAGGCGTCACTTAATAACCCTTTCTTACAGATAGAAATCTGTTGTTGACAGAATCATCCTTTCTCTCAATATTGAAAATTCATATTCAATTACGTGTTTCATAAACACAAGAATCTCATGATCGTATTCATAATATTTATTATTAAGGCAAGAAACGATTCATATTCTAGATTTTCTAGAGCACGCCTTATATTGATTTAAGTTCACCTAAATCTATCATCGCATGATAAACATAGGCATATATCTCATATATAAAATTAAATAAACAAGTAAATGTAAAGTGCAATAAAGTAAATGTGTTTGGTTATGGCCCCATCCTATGTGATCTTTATCAAGCTCATGATAAAGATCAAGGTCAATCTAATATGGTGATGGAAATAAATACAACTACTTATCATATAAGTCTTCTTCTTTGTTTAGACTTCTTGTATGCCTCGTCTTCTTCTTTGTATCACCTCCATTGGATAGCCTTCTTGAGTCTTCAATTACATTACATAATTGAAAGTAAAACTAATCTAATGAACTTACAAAATAACTCGAGTTACATTCGAGATTTATGATTACAAAGATTGACGACATGCAAGTCGTATTTAAAACCAAAACCAAAACTATTACACTAAGGTCGAAAGGTCATAACCATCCACCATGCTCATACAACACATAAAAGCATGTTAAAACACATAATCTGATCATAATATATCATATTATCCATGATCTAATCATAAAAAGAAAATATGACAAAAATCAGAAAAATCAGAATCAAATCAGAAAAATCAGAATCAAATCAGAAAAATAAGAATCACTATTTACGGGCAGTAAACAACATCAAACGCCTTACAGACGAGTCGTTGATAGCTTTAGCTATCGGTTTTGTTCAGACGCTCGTTTACCTATGAAGTAGAGTATTCGTTTGCGTAAATCGGACACCAGACCCAGATTTCAGCAAATCTGCATCAGCCAATTCAGAATCTGAACGGAGATCCTTAGCAGCTGCTGCTCAAGTGTGAAGCACTCCACTGGTATCCACCAAGAAAACGATGTAATGAAGGAGGAGGAGATGGAGAGAATTAGGGTTTTATAAATCTTTTTGGTTGAGGCAAAAATAGGGTTTATAATAGTATATTTATAGGCAAAATTTTTAGCTGAAAAATTTCCCATAAAATATTATTATTATTAACCCTTTATTATTCTCACTAATAATTAAAATACCTTTTAATTATTAATCCTTTTTCTAAACTCTTTAGAAATAATTCTCTCACTTGATTTAATTTCCAAAAATTAAATTCTTAATTAATAATATTAAGAACCTTTTCTTAATTAATTTATAATCAATTAAATCTCATTTAATCAATTATTAAATTTTCTAATTAATTATTTATTTCATAAATAAATAATTATCAGCCATTATTAATTAATTCCTCCACCATTAAATCATTCTCTTTTATGGTGTGACCCTGTAGGTTCAATATTAAGCCGGTAGTAGAAATAAATAATAATAAAACTATTTTATCATTATTTATATAAATTCTATAATTCATTAAATATGATTAATTAATTAATCATATTTATTCTACATCGTGAGGGATACTTCTCAGCATATCGCGACTATCCGGATAATACGAATTCACTGCTTAGAATACCAAGAATCTATTCAGTGAGTAGTTACCGTACAATTAATTCCTTCTACCCTGCAATGTCACGATTAAATACAAGGCATGGAACTTGTGTCAAGCCTATCTTATTTAATCACTTGCTTTCCCATTCACTATGCTTAGTTCTATTTAATGTAAATTAGAAACTCCTTTCTAATTTCATTCACTCTGGCCAGAGATTCCTGAACTAACATAAGTGGATCAGCATTGAACATTCTCTTCCTACACTGGAAGGGGTAGATCCTTTATTGATCATACACTATCTTCGTGTACAAATTCCTATACCCAGTAGAGCCCTTATAATTGCCCCTTGAGACTAAGAACTAAACCAAAACATAGTTCAGTGTACACAAGATGACTATGATGACCTCAAGTCTAAAGATACTTGTAAAACTATCACTATATGAACAACTTCTGACATGTGAGTGAACTCCATCAGTTGTTCAGCTGTGTGAGTCATGTTCAGTGAACTTATTCTATAATAAGCACTTACATACTAGCTATAGTGTCACCACACAAATGTCTATGAGAACAGACATCCTTCATAATGAAGCAAGCATAGTATGTACCGATCTTTGTGGATTAGTAATTACCAGTTAGTAATCCTACGACCAGGGACTATTTAAGTTTAGAGTTATCATCTTTTAGGTCTCATTATTATGATCTCATCACAATCCATAAAAAGCTTTACTCTAAACTGTGGTATATCTTATTTAAACATTTAAATAGATAGAGTCCGCAATAAAAACAAAACAAGCCTTTTATTAATATCAATGAAATCATAACAGTTTATATAAAAGTTATTTCTAAATCCTCATACATGATTGGACTTAGAACATATCTCTTTCACATCTTTAATGATAACATTTCCAGAAATCAATTTGTCATATCCCATTGTGAAACCTTGGATGTTGTCTCCAAAAGTCACTAATGGGCCAACCTTCTTCTCAAACTGTGATAGCAGGGCCATATCACCTGTCATATGTCTTGAACATCCACTGTCTATGATCCATATGACTTTCTTTCCTTTGCCCTACACACAATGAGTTTTTGGTATGTTTAGCAACCCAAGCAGTGTTGGGTACCATTCTCTTGTTAACAGATTTGATATAGGTAGATTTGATGATTCGGAAAGAATAGAATTAATTGAGTGATGTGCATTTTCTTTTTAACTGAGGACTCAATATTGATTTCCTTAAGATCAAATCTCAGTTTATAGCATTTGTTAACCTGCTAACTTCCTCAGTAGCTGCTACTAAGCTTGTGTGTGTATGAAACATCTTCACACTCATCTTTTCCACAGTCTCCTTATATTGAGTAGCATTTAAATCAATAGTGGTTAGAGTTGGTACCTTTGATTTTGAAGTGGATGTTTCTCCATGCTCAAAAGCCATTAGTGCATAGTTTCCAACTTTTTCACCTTCATCATCAACATCAGTGTCATCCCAACTTTTTCCTTTTACAATATAAGCTTTTCCAGACTGCTTCTTCAAGAGAGCTTCATACTTTGCTTCCAGTTCAAGATATGCCTTGTCTTTCTTCACCTTTTTAGGCTTTCTACATTTAGTAGCAAAGTGACCCAACTCATCACAATTAAAGCACCTTATCTTTGATATCTCCACATATACTGTTTTGTAGCCACCTTTTGCTAACTGAATTGTACTGAGTCTTTGGTTTCCAATTGTTGTTGTTAGAAGATTGTCCTTTGCTCTTGAAGAACCTTGGCTTCTTGACTCTTATGTTGGAAAATTTCCTTGTCAAGTAAGCCATGGATTCATCTATCTCATCAAGCTCATCCAAGGTGTAATATTCATCTTCCTCTAGCTTCAATACAACTTGCTTCTGAGGTCCTTTGTTCTTTTGTTCCATAGCTTGAACAACTGGAACTTGATCATCTTGCTCATCTTCACTTTCTTCTCTTTCATTCACAATCAAAGCACTTGAACCATCAACAACATGTCCATGATATGCTTTCAATGACTTTTTTTGCACCCTCTCAAGTTCATAGGTTTTCAAGATTCCATATAGAACTTCCGAAGTTATTATGCTTAAATCTCTTACTTCTCTTATGGCTGATATCTTTTGTTCAAGATGGTCAGGAAGATCTAGCAAAAACTTTAGGTTAACCTCCTCAGCTTCATAATATTTGTCATATAGCTGCAAGTCATTTATTAGTTTGTTGAACCGTTCAAACATTTCACTAATTCCTTATTTTGGTTTAGCCATAAACCCTTCATACTGAGAAACCAGAATCCTCCTTTAGTTTGACCTAACTTCCTCTATTCCTTCAGATAATATCTCAATTTTCTCCTAGATTTGTTTGGCCGTGTCACTGTTGACAATGTTATTATACATTACATTGTTAAGTGACTCTATCAAGATCAGCTGCAAGCCACTATCTAGAGAGACTTTTTCTTTTTCAGACTCAGTGTATTCTGAATGATTTTAGGAACATAATGTGTTGGAATGACCATGTCTCCTCTGTAGATTCCTCAACTCTTACCATGGGGGTGAAAGACCCATTCTTGAGGATCTGAATGTATAATAGATTGGCCATCCTTATGAACAACATCATTTTCTTTTTCCATAATATATAATTAGATCTGTCAAAGGTAGGGATTTTGATACTATTCAGTTTCTGTGTATTCTTTCTTCCAAGATCTTTAATCAGTTTTCTTTCAGATTTTACTCTGATACCACTTGTTGGGTAATGAATAAAACACAGGGGGTGAATGTGTTTTGACAATTTTAATGGTTTTTTGAACTATTATGAATGGTGAACAAAGTAATCTGTATTGTAGAGATAATATGCTTTAGCAAAATAATTAAAACATGCATATGAACACACTTATCTTTCAAAACTCACTTAATTTTATATTAAAATAATAGTGTTTTGCTACAAATTTCTGGGTTCTTAGCATGTTAAGAACTCAGCTTCTCTCTTGAGAGTTACAAGATTTTTCAGATCTATTTGTTACTACTAAAACAAAGCATCCAGTGTTTTACTTTATAGAACAGTAAACACTTGTTTTTACACAACATGCAATAGCATGTACTAAACCCTACTTTTGGATAACTAAATCTTTCTATTTATGGCTTACTGTATCTATGCAAATCATGCATGTCTGTGACTTTACTTTGTCAGTTAATCTTGACCTTTGATCTTGTACTCTTCAAGCTGCTTTTGTAGACTTTTCAAATTAGTGATTGATTTGTTTGTTGATTGATAATCTTGGATATTAAACTGATCTGCATTCTGTACTTGAGTTTTACATCGAGTTCTCCAGTTAGTTATCTATAGATATCGACATCTCGATAATTATAATGACTTATCGAGATCTCTAATTACTCTATAGTTATTTTGACTTATCGAAGTCTCTGAGTTCTCTATAAGAGAATTTGGCTTGTTGAGATCTCTTATCTTCATGTCTTCATTTTGGCTTATCGACATCTCTGAGTTTTCTAGTGAAGAAATGACTTGTCAATATCTCAGAGATCTCTAGTGATATTTTGACTTGTCGATATCTCTGAGTTCTTTAGTGATATTTTGATTTATCGATATCTCTGAGTTCTCTACTGGAGAAATGACTTGTCGATATCTTCAATCTTCATGTCTTCAATTTGGCTTGTTGATATCTCTGAGACTTCTTTATAAGCTTTCATTGACTTCTCGATAAGTCATTTTGGAGTTATCGAATGACTACACTATAACACTTAATCTATGACTTGTAGATTTCTTGACTTAGAATGTTTTTCCCAAAATAGATTAATTCAACTCCAAGCTTCTTCACACTTTCTCTGAGGCATGATCTTCATGATCTTCTTCCAGAGTTTATTCTTAGGCTTGAGACTGTTTTTAGAAAAATACTCCAGTCTAATCTGTTTACATTTTTACAGACTCAAATGTTACAATACAAAATGCAAACTTAGATTATCATATAACTTACTTAGGGATGTCAATTTGACTTAGTCTTGTTTAGTACAGTCATGTCTTGCACAACAGATACTAAGACTCAAAAGGGCCAAGTCCCCAACACTTAGAGTCCCGGCCGACCAGGACCTTCTCGAAAGAATGATCCTGGCCGACCAAGACCATGAAGAGCCGAGTAGGGCAGATGGAAGGCTTAAGGTCGACAAAGACCTCTTGAAAGGTTGGTCTAGTACCTCCTGAAGGATTTTCCTTGACCTTCCCGTGAAACCTTCTTGAAAATTCTAAAAGAAGTATACTTGAATGAAAATATATGCAAGTCGAAATGTATCTGGTACAAGGCATAAGCCCCCAACACCTCGGCTTCGAGCAACTTCTCACCCAAGGAGACGTGAAGGAAGTCTTGAGGAGTAATGCAGGTCTTTGACTACTAAAGAGCTAGGGCCGGATTCCTAAACACCGAGTCGTTGGTGGAGATTCCCCATGAAGGTTCGAAGGGGGTTTTCACACTTCTATCAAAATCTTTGAACCAATGGAGGTCAGAATTGTTAAAGCAAGAAGGGCCCCAGATAAAAGACGTCCTAAGTATGATCGAGAGTCAGCCATGATAATGTTTACATTTAAAGACTAAGGCAGTGACTTATGGAAAAATGGTGATTTTTTTATCACAAGGACTTAAGAAAAGCATTTTCACATAAGCAGTGATTTGAAATGAGGTAGAAAATTTAGTGAAGGTGGTTAAAATGACATTGATTGTAAGGAAATATTACTATCAGCAAAGGCCAAAGAGGTGGCCGACACTTTAAGTGTAAGAAGACAATTATCGACGCTCGTGCCAGAGGAATACAGTGATAATGGTTAAAGCCGTGAAGATTGTATTATGGTTTGAAAGATTGACATTCCTTCTGATGATTGTGCGATACTCAACCGTGATAGTAGTTTGATAAAGATTTAATTTATGTAATCGCCGTGAGTGGGCTATCTATCTTATAAGGTCATATCTTGAGATAAGCCAGGACCATGTTACGAAAGGACTAAATGAACCTTTGAGCTTAATGTCTTCTAATAAAGACCTATGATTAAGAATGGTATTAACCTGTTATCGTTGCTTTTACTGAAACTCTTCTGCAATTATATCTACTTCATGTCATATGTACGCCAAGTTCAGGAATGTTCTTCATGAATCATGAATGGTGATTATGTTACCTCCTTAGAAGAATTTGATATGACAAGTATGGACTCCGTATGGTTAGCTATTAAGATTTCAAGGAAAATGAATAACTACAGTAGGTCAACGGTGGACCATAGTAATACAGCAATGATTCTGCGAGGAATGAGTCGATTACAACCGTGAGAGTTGTATAGGAATGGATGTTGAGATTGAGTACCACTAATCGGGTCATGGTGATATATAAGTCATCGGTGATAGACTAATTAAGTCGATTATCCACCTATGATATATTTATTCCTTCTTATCGATAAAGAGTAGTATTACTATACAAAGAAGGTTGCGGTATAGAAATGGATTCTAGTAACGATGATGTCTAGAATGAAATCCCAGATTCGATTTTTGCTGCCAAGGGAGTTTCAACGGTGATTGTTTATAAGCTCGAGCAAGAGCATGGGTTCATAGAATGATGGACGGAATAACAAAAATATTCAGGCACGTGAATTACGATGCGATAATACTGGATATTGATATAGATACTTATGTTTCGTTCTCCTTTGATAAACCTCTATAGTTCAGAGGTAGATTCCAAGCCAGATATTTTGTGGCGGTATATTTTTTAATGCTCTTAAATTCATTCTTTTCTCTCCTTTTCATTTTGTATAAGCTGAGAAGAACAACCCTTCCAGAAGGGGAGGTATTGCCGAATGACTATCTATCTGTGTGATAGAAGCCTATTAGGATACCATCTATTGTTTAATTGCTTGTCAAGTACTAAAGGCTGGCCACCTTCTGTACTAACTATGCGATGTAACAAGTGTTCATGATCATAGTGATCTCTCAATAAATATCTTGTACTTTTATACGATGGATTAAGCTTTCAAATATGGAAGCCGCTAGAAATGAAGTAGTATCAGTGCGGTGGTATTTCGATTCTAACGCGTTCGTGATACTAAGGTTGACGCGTTTATTAAAAGGTTATAGAACGCTAGCGAGCAAAAGTGTAACCAGTATAATAGTAGGTACAGAAGATAGTAACGATTACGAACTGGAACAGAATGGGTATTGATAAGCAAAAGCTATAATGCTAGAAGCTATGATGAGAGTCTATGCAATAGACTTGAAAGAATTTGGAATGATCACTTAACGCGGATTGAGTTTCCTTACGACAATAGATTGTATGTCAGTATCGAGATGTCGCCTTATGAGATCCTTGAGGGAAGACAATGTTGATCTCCCTTATGTTAGGATGAAGTTGTAAAGCGCAAGATGCTCGGACCAGCAGTGGTCCAAAGGACCAAGGATATAATAGATCTAATCAGAGGACGGTTGGTAGTAGCCCAAGATGGACATAAGAAGTATGCTGAATTGACAACGAAAGGACAAAGAGTAGGAAGTAGGGGACCTAGTGCTGTTAAAGGTATCCCCTTGGAAAGCCTTGGAAAGGATTTATGAGGATCGAAAAGAAAGGGAAACTAAGCCCAAGATACATTGGACCTTTTGAGATACTAAGACGGATTGGGAAGTTAGCTTACGAGCTAGCCTTACCCCCGAACCTACAACAAGTTCATAATGTGATCCATGTGTCAATGCTAAGGAAGTATCATCGGGATGCCAGGCACATAGTGGAATACGAGCAGGTGGACATGCAACCAGACCTGACTTATGTGGAGAAACCAGTGAAAATTATGGATAAAAAGGAGCAGGTGCTCCAGAACAAAGTGATCAAGCTAGTCAGAGTGCTATGGCAGAATCATATTGTGGAGGAGTCAACTTGGGAACTAGACAGCGAAATGCTAGAAAAGTACCCCCATTTGTTTTCTATCTGATTCCGGGACGGAATCCTTTTAAGGAGGGGAGACTGTAATAACCCCAAAAACTTTGGACTTTTTGTAACCCTTATGAATAGTGATTTTGCTGATTATGCTGAATAAGAAAACTTTTCATGCCACACTATGTAGCAGTTCTTTTATTGATATTCTGAGATCTTATTAGTACTCTATATGGTATATAAGTGTATGTAAAGATCGTCAGAATCCAAATTTGAACACTTTGATTTTTCCCGAAAACCCACCAGATACAGAAAGAATTGAGTATAAGGTAACATGATAAAAAGTATTTAAATTCAAGGATTTTAAGAGAGGATCATAAAAAGGAATATAAATATTGAGAAATGTTTAGGGGAAACCCAAGTAATAAGATCCCAGACATGATCCCTCGAACGATAAACGCGAACGAAAGTTAAATGAACCGTATAACAGATAAGCGGTCATTAGCCAAAGTAATTAAGGTTTAATTAAAGAAGTTAGGGGATGATGATGTCATCACACCAACAAGAAGAAGACAAGTGTAACAAGATGACCTAAGCTTGATGACATAAGCATGACAAAGTGGGAAGGATTGGTTGGTTGATTGTGAGCCACACATTTTTCACCATGGTAAAAATCAATTAACCAACAAAGGAAGCAACCAACCAACAAATATCATAACACAAATACAAATTGGAAGTTGACTTTCCATTTCCAAGAACATCTACTCTCAGTTTCTTCATCCCATTAAAGAGAAGAAAATCAAAAACCAAGATCCAAGCCTTGTTAAATTGTGAGGTAATTATTCAAGGTCCCTTGTACTTAGTTATGGCTATCCTAGGAATCTAAGCTTCCATTTCCTTCACAATATCCTTCAATAAATCATTGAAGAAGAGAGTGAATAGTGTTTTCAAGAACTTGAAATTTTTGATCTTGTGTTTTTGTTTAGATATAGCTTTTGTAAGGATTTTCAAGGGTTGTTTCAAGCTTCTTAGTTACTTCTACTCACCAAGGAAGGTATAATCTCATATCCTAGCCTTAATTTTGAATATTTATAGATTTTATGATTGGTTTAGTTCTTGAGAAGCATGATTCATGTATATTTAGAGTTTGGTTGGATTTGTAATGAGTTTGAGTTGTAGATCTTGGTTATAGGTTAATGAACCTTAGTATGGTTAGTAGCTCTTGTTTGTGATTGAATGAATTGGATAAAACATGAAGTAAAGGACTGATTTAGTGAGATATAGATGGATTTTGGTTGTAATGTTGGTTGTAAGTTGGTTTGTGATTGATTTGGAGTAGTATAAACCTTGGTAATCGCGTAAATATAGCCGTCGTTATGCCCAATTTACCTTGGACTGTTTTTGTTCTTAACTTCAGGACCCGTAAACTCACTGTAAGATTCTAACCATTGCCACTTTTAGATAGTTCATGTTACGAGCTTCGTTTTGATATGTGGTTCGCTTGAATCCGATGTACAGTTTAGAAGAAACGACCATTTTAAGTAACGGCGTTTCGCGAACGAACCATTACCCCTCGCCTTACTTTGAAACCTTGGTTAAGGCCCTTAAATGACTAATTGGAGTATGAAACAATTATTTAAAGTGGATTAGGCAGTTGGTAGAGTACTCGCAAAAGAATCACCTTAAAATTCTTAATGGTTAATTTATTAAAAATGGTGGATCCGAGGGTACTCGAACGACTTATGTGATTCATTAAGCGTAGGAGTGACCATAAGCGAACGTTAGGGTTCAATTGGTTAAAGTCTAGTTTCTTAAGCGACCAGGGTTTAATCCCGACTTATGTTATTGTTCATAGGTTATCGGACCCACTCTAAGATTAAATCTATCCGGGAACACTCAGGCAAGTTTTCTACCCGTTATACTATTGTTGTGATGTATATATGTATATGCATTATCTTGTGATAAGTGCATGATTGTTATTAGCAAATCTTGCAATATATTGGAGCATGCTGATATGGTATATATGCATGCCTATTTCGTAATCTTGATACCTAATTGTTGATTCAAATGCTTATAAGTTGCATAATACCTATGCTAGAGATAAGCAGTAGTTGAGTATACCCTTATTATAGGGGACCCGAAGGTGAACATTTTCTAAACCGGGAGTCGATGTTCCCGATTATATATATATATATATATATATATATATATATATTATATAGTTTTCTATAACTAGTAATCGAATAAGGTATATTCGATAGTTTTGAATAATAATCAAACTTATTTTCGATTATTCGAATAAAGATCGTACTTTCGTATAAGTATATCTTTGGTTATTTATTATTCATTTCAAGTAGGAGTTTTTAAACTTCTAATTCAATTATTTTTATAAAGATTATCTTTTATGGGAATATTATTTAAATAATAATATTCAGATATTTTCCAACATATTGGGACTGATTGATTTTATTAAATCAGCATTACTCCAAACATTCTAAAAAAAAAATTTCGAGTCTTCAAAATGATTTTAAAAGTGAGAGTGGATCCCAAACTAATTTTTAGATTTAAGATCTTCCTTTCGAATGGGATTTAAATACTCACTCAAAATCTGAGGGATCCGGTTCTGTGGTGTATTTTATATTCGCAACGAGGTTGCTGTTTTGAGAAAACATTTTGATTACTTGCCCAACGTTCGGGAAGTAAGTCCATCTATTTGAGTCGGCATAAGCAACATGGGCTCAGTGGGCGTCCATGAAAGTGTAAGTGGCTCAGTGGGAGTCCATCAATGCGTAAGTGGCTGAGTGGTAGTCCAGCATAGGTCCTAATACGACCAGGGTGATGACCATTGGGGAATTCGTCCATCTACTAGTAGAAAAGGTTACTTATTGGTATATTTGCCTGATCAGCAAGATATCAGGTTTATGCCAAAGTTTTTTCCTTGCAAAATTCTTGGGAATGGCAATTCTGCTTATACTTATCATAACAGAAGAATGTATGAGAGATATATATGGATATATATATCGGGACTTAATGAAGTATCTCGTAACTTCATTTCATTCAATAATATTTCAAAGATTGAACCTATACAAGTCTTATCTTGTAGTCTCATCTGGGTGATGACCTTTTGAAACTAATTATAACTTGAACGGTGGTAGTTCAAGTAGTATTAGGAAAAGATATAAGTATATTGGAGTATCTTGTAACTTCATCTTTTCAACTTATATCTAGTAAATGATTATCTTATGCATGGCAAAGATTTTCAGAAAAATGATTAGACAAGGTTAGATATATGAGATCACCTTGCAATGATATTTTTATATAGTTATAAACTGTAACTCTATGTATAATATGCATGGAAGAGGATTTCTAAGATTTTGAAAAGCATATATACATATATACTAAAAATTTTGTGACTTTGTCGCGTTAAGATATCAAACTTGGTTCATTTCTTCTTGACCAAGACTTTCATGAGTACTATGAGAATGCTCATATATTGTTAATTATTATATATATTATTTCGGTGGGCTTGTTGCTCACCCTTACTTTCTTCTTTCATCACACAACAACAGTTAGACAAGATGAACAGGATCAAGCTCCCAATTCGTGAGCGGTTAGGAAACGTTCTGCAGTTTCCTGTAGGCGTTGATGTCGTTGTCGTTGAGGTAGGAACTATGAATAGGCTAGGCTGTCAACTTTTGTTGTGCCAGACTTATGTATATTTATGAATTGTAATAATGGCAAAGAATATGTAAATTTATTCAGAAACCCTTTTGAGATGTAATGGCTTATAATTGTGGAATAAAATGACTTGTGTTATTTTTGGATATTCATCTCTGAGACTATAACTTGTGGTGTGTGGTATATTGTGGGGTCACAGTACGCAGTAGTTGGTTGATTATTAAGATTAAGTATTATTAAGGGAAATGGAACTCGTGACAACCCGGATCCCCGACCCCGGATTTGGGGGTGTTACAGAAATGGTATCAGAGCTAAGCGTTATAAACCTCAGAGATGATGCGTCGTCAAAAATGATAAGTTCACTAAGATAATAAAAACTCTTGCCAAGTTCATAGTCGGACTACCTAACATAGTACTGATAGTTAAAACCCTTACGGGAACCCTTATAAATATCGTGATAAAAGCGTAGCTCATTATCGTATATGGTAGTGGGACTCCGAACCCTGAAGTCCAAGAGCAATAATATGATGATGTTTTACTACATATTGGGGATCAGATTGTGGATCCAATGGAGCACCCTAATGAGGGACCGGATGATATTCATATTGAGGATGTAGAGGTTGAGGATGTTGTCCCAGAAGGGATTGTTGCTGAGAAGGATCCCGTGGAAGATCCTAACAAGACTGAAGAGATGATCGCTATGGAATTAATGATCGTAATCAGGGCGACTACCAGAGGTAGGATTGGCCGGTCACTACCGGAGGTTCATTCAAGTTGTAAAGATAGTAGCCCCTTTAATGCGGCTTACTCGTAAGACTGAGAAGTTCGAATGGACACAGAAATGCGAGAACAGCTTTTAAGAACTGAAGCAAAGATTGGTGACGGCCCCTATGTTGGCGTTGCCGGATGGAAAAGGAGATTTTGTGATGTATAGTGATGTTTCGCATAAAGAATTAGGGTGCTTCTTATACAGCACAACAAGGTAATCGCGTACGCGTCAAGATAATTTAGGGAATATAAAATTTGATATCCCACCCATGATCTTGGGCTCACAGAAATAGTTTTGCCCTAAAGATTGGAGGCACTACTTTTATGGAGAGAAGTGCGAGATTTACACAAACCATAAGAGTTCTAGTACATTTCCACGCAGAAAGAGCTCAACATGCGCCAGAGGAGGTGGTTAGAGCTAATCAAGAATTACGATTATGAGATTCTTTATCATCCAGGGAAAGCCAATATGGTGGCTAACGCCCTTAGTAGAAAGGAAAGACTCAAGATGATAATGTCTTCAGAAGAGTAGATAAAAGATTTCGAGAAAATGGAAATAGAATTGAAGGTAACCGGAGACGGTACTGAAAAGATGTTGAGATTTACAATGCAACCCAAATTAATGGAAAATAGCGTATGGTGCCAAGAAAAAGTGATGAATGAAGGCAGAGAGCCAATGATTGGAGAAGAGATTAATACCGAGAAAGATGATAAGGGAATAATGAGGTATTCCTACAGAATTTGGGTTCCAAACGTTCAAGAGCTTAAACATGAGATGTAGATGAAAGTCATAGTTTGAGGAATAAGATTTAGGGAAAACCCTGAGTTTGATAGTCATGGAGGTCGCCATCAAGATAGAAGGAACCCATAACATAATGAAGTGGAAAATAAGGATTTTAACGTATAAGATAACCCCGATTATGGGAGAAGGATGAAACATTTCATACTGAGAAAATAGAAGTCGAGCAAGATAAGGAGACCCGAGACGGTACTCCTATACGGCAATTCATGGACCTGTCTAAACAGAACTTAGACTATATTCCCCAACCACCACCCTGAGGAAACAATGCGGTGAGAAATTTGTTCAAAACCTTTAAGTCGCTAAGCTCTCAGAGTTCCAAGGAACAAGCTGACCCAGTCGAGGCAAGAGCCTGGCTAAAGGAAATATAGGAATCATTTGAGATTCTAAATGATTGACGAATCACAAAAGATTGTTTTTTAATCACCTACCCTCCTAAGAGAGAGGCCACTCGCTGGTGAAAGGCCAAGAAAGTCACGGAGCCAGAAGTTATAATAAACTGATTAAAGATCAGTCAGTTATTTTCGGGAAATTACTTCATAAGGTTATGGAGGTGGTGTAAAACCTTTAGAGCCAGAACAAAAGCGGACGAGTATGATGAATTATGAATCTAAGTTGTAAAAGTTGTCAAGATTCATTCTGAGTACACGAATCCAGAATTACGGGATGTTTGAAATTAATGCTTATGTTGTGTGGGTTCATGTAATGGTTGTAATAGAAACGAAAATAAAAGATTGAAAAGGGAAGGAGTATAAAGGGATATAAAGGAAATAGAGTTAAGAAGTGATAAGGGAGTTAGGTATGGGAAACCCTAAGAAACCTTTGCAATAAATATAGAGAAGTGTGTCATCATCAGCGTGATGGTGACTGATCATGAGTTAAAGTTGATGGTTGAAGGCATAAGAGATACATATATTTTATCCCCTATAAGTTGGGAGGATTCGAGGAAACCTTGAGATAGTTCGAAGGATAAATAATGAGATGCGGATAGACTGAGGAGACAAGAAAGTAAGAAATTAGGAAAATTGGGATGAAGGAAGTGACCTTCAAGAATGTGAAGTGTATGACCGGTGGCATGATACCCAGAAAGGGAGACGCCATGTATGAAAGATATCCCAACATTGAGATGACTGTTAAGATAAACAACAAAAGTAAATGAGGAATTAATAAGAAGAAGTTCACGTTGAACACGACCAATATCTTCCAGAACATCCATGTTATCATAACCAAATTAGGAAAGAAAAGCGGGTAACCATTGTTATCTTTTGAAGGCCATATGGGTTGACCTCAGTTTGAATAAGGATGCTATTATGAAATTGGTATAGACTATCGAGGTGGGAATGATTGAATAAGATAATCTATCAAGGATATATGACTTGATTTATCCATGGAAGGATGCAAGTAACTTTTTAAAGGTGGAATTAAGGATATAACTTCGATAACTTGAGATGAACCCTAGGGGAATGCATAAAGGTTGGCATTTCGCCCTTAATAGGGACAGTATGAGTTTTGACAGTATGAATTGGAAAGGATTAAGGTAACAACAACCTTTAAGGATCAGTGGAGAAATTTTTCAGAAGTATATAGACAATGGTTCTAGTATTAGTAAATGGTATTTTGATATGCCCTGTATCTAGAGAATACAGGAGGAACGATTCAAGGATAACCTTAGAGGTCTTACAAGGAGAAAGGTAATATTCCCAGTTCTGAAGAATAGAAATCTTGATAAAGGAAATATGGCGTAATTATAATAATGCCAGGTGGGCACGTGTTAAACCATAAAAAGTATAGATTGAACCAATGGCGGTCAGAATTGTTAAAGCAAGAAGGGCCCAAGATAAAAGACGTCCTAAGTATGATCGAGAGTCAGCCATGATAATGTTTACATTTAAAGACCAAGGCAGTTACTTATGGAAAAATGGTGATTTTTTTTATCACAAGGACTTAAGAAAAGCATTTTCACATAAGCAGTGACTTGAAATGAGGTAGAAAATTTAGTGAAGGTGGTTAAAATGACATTGATTGTAAGGAAATATTACTATCAGCAAAGGCCAAAGAGGTGGCCGACACTTTAAGTGTAAGAAGACAATTATCGGCGCTCGTGCCAGAGGAATACAGTGATAATGGTTAAAGCCGTGAAGATTGTATTATGGTTTGAAAGATTGACATTCCTTCTGATGATTGTGCGATACTCAACTGTGATAGTAGTTTGATAAAGATTTAATTTATGTAATCGCCGTGAGCGGGCTATCTATCTTATAAGGTCATATTTTGAGATAAGCCAGGATCATATTACGAAAGGACTAAATGAACCTTTGAGCTTCATGTCTCCTAATAAAGACATATGATTAAGAATGGTATTAACCTGCTATCGTTGCTTTTACTGAAACTCTTCTGCAATTTTATCTGCTTCATGTCATATGTACGCCAAGTTCAGGAATGTTCTTCATGAATCATAAATGGTGATTATGTTACCTCCTTAGAAGAATTTGATACGACAAGTATGGACTCCGTATGCTTAGCTATTAAGATTTCAAGGAAAATGAATAACTACAGTAGGTCAACGGTCGATCATAGTAATGCAGCAATGATTCTGCGAGGAATGAGTCGATTACAACTGTGAGAGTTGTATAGGAATGGATGTTGAGATTGAGTACCACTAATCGGGTCATGGTGATATATAAGTCATCAGTGATAGACTAATTAAGTCGATTATTCACCTATGATATATTTATTCCTTCTTATCGTTAAAGAGTAGTATTACTATACAAAGAAGGTTGCGGTATAGAAATGGATTCTAGTAACGATGATGTCTAGAATGAAATCCCAGATTCGATTTTCGCTGTCAAGGGAGTTTCAACGGTGATTGTTTATAAGCTCGAGCAAGAGCATGGGTTCATAGAATGATGGACGGAATAGCAAAAATATTCAGGCACGTGAAATGTGATGCGATAATACTGGATATTGATATAGATACTTATGTTTCGTTCTCCTTTGATAAACCTCTATAGTTCAGAGGTAGATTCCAAGCCGGATATTTTGTGGCAGTATATTTTTTAATACTCTTAAATTCGTTCTTTTCTCTCCTTTTCATTTTGTATAAGCTGAGAAGAACAACCCTTCCAGAAGGGGAGGTATTGCCGAATGACTATCTATATGTGTGATAGAAGCCTAGTAGGATACCATCTATTATGTAATTGCTTGTCAAGTACTAAAGGCTGGCCACCTTCTGTACTAACTATGCGATGTAACAAGTGTTCATGATCATAGTGATCTCTCAATAAATATCTTGTACTTCTATACGATGGATCAAGCTTTCAAATATGGAAGCCGCTAGAAATGAAGTAGTATCAGTGCGGTGGTATTCCGATTCTAACGCGTTCGTGATACTAAGGTTGACGTGTTTATTATAAGGTTATCGAACGCTAGCGAGCAAAATTGTAACCAGTATAATAGTAGGTATGGAAGATAGTAACAATTACGAACTGGAACAGAATGGGTATTGATAAGCAAAAGCTAAAATGCTAGAAGCTATGATGAGAGTCTATGCAATAGACTTGAAAGAATTTGGAATGATCACTTAACGCGGATTGAGTTTCCTTACGACAATAAATTGAATGTCAGTATCGAGATGTCGCCTTATGAGATCCTTGAGGGAAGATAATGTTGATCTCCCTTATGTTAGGATGAAGTTTGTAATAACCCCAAAATTTCGAACTTTTTTGTAACCCTTATGAATAGTGTTTTTGCTGATATTGCTGAATAAGAAAACTTTTCATGCCACACTATGTAGGGTTTCTTTTATTGTTATTCTGAGATCTTATTAGCACTCTATATGATATATAAGTGTATATAAAGATCGTCAGAATCCAAATTCAAACACTTTGATTTTTTTCCCGAAAATCCACCAGATACCGAAAGAATTAAGTATAAGGTAACAGGATAAAAAGGATTTAAATTCAAGGATTATAAGAGAGGATCATAAAAGGAATATAATGTATTGAGAAAGGTTAAGGAAACCCAAGTAATAAGATCCCGGGTATGATCCCTCAAACGATAAACGAAAACAAAATTTAAGCAAACCGTATAACAGATCAGCAGTCATTAGCCAAGTAATTAGAAGCTAATCAAAGAGGTTAGTGAGGATGATGTCATCAAACCAATAAGAAGAGGACAAGTGTGGGAGGATGACATAACATGATGACCTAAGCATGACCAAAGAGAAGTGTGTTGTTGGTTGATTAAGAACCACACAAAGTTCACCATGGTTAAAAGTAATAAATCAAAAACAAAAGCAAGCAACCAAGCAAAACAAATCACAAAATCACAAAAACACAAAGTTGACTTCATTTCTTCAAGAAAGCTCTCGGCCTTTCTCTTTTTTTCAAGAAGAAAAATCCAAAATCCAAGATCCAAGCCTTGTTAATTAGTGAGGTAATTATCAAATACTCCTTATGCATAGATATAGCTATCCTATAAGTTTGAGCTTCAAATTCCTTCACAATCTCTTCCTAAAATTAATGGAAGAAGAGGGTGAATAGTGTTTTTCAAGAACTTAAAATTTTGTTCTTGAGTTTTTGTTTAGATTAAGCTTGGGTAAGGACTTTCAAGGGTGATTCCAAGCTAATTAGTTACTCCCACTCACAAGGAAGGTATAATCTCTTAACCTAGCTTTTTTATTGAATGTTAAGAGCTTAATATGAGTATTAAGTTCATAAGAGGCTTGATTGTTGTGTATGTAACACCCCCAAATCCGGGGTCGGGGATCCGGGTTGTCACGAGTTCCATTTCCCTTAATAACACCCAATCTTAATAATTACTCAACTACTCTGTACTGTGACCCCACAATAAACACACACACCACACGTTATAGTCTCAGAGATGAACATCCAAAAATAACCACAAGTCATTTTATTCCACAATTATCTGCCCATACACCTTAAAAGATTTTCTGAATAAATTTACATTTCTTTGCCATTATTACAATTCATAAATATACATAAATCTGGTACATCAAAAGTTGAAAGCCTAGCCTATTGGTAGTTCCTACCTCAGCTACGGCGGCATCAATGCTTCTAGAAAACTGCGGAACGTCTCCTAATCGCTTGTGAATCGGGAGCTTGGTCCTGTTCATCTTTTCTATCTGTTGTTGTGTGATGAAAGAAGAAAGCAAGGGTGAGCAGCAAGCCCACCAAAATAATATGTATAATGATTAACAATATGAGCCTTCTCATAGTACTCATGAAAGTCTTGGTCAAAAGAAATGAACCAAGTTTGATATCTTAATGCGATGAAGTCGCAAAATATTCAGTATATATACATATATACTTTTCAAAATATTGGAAGTCCTCTTCCATGCATAATACACACAGAGTTCCAGTGTATAACTGTATAAAAAATATCGTTGCAAGGTGATCTCATATATCTAACCTTGTCTCAACGTTTTTCTGAAAATCTTTGTCATTCATAAGACAATTATTAACTAGATATAAGTTTAAAAGATGAAGTTACCAAATACTTCACTACACTTATATCATTTATAAAGCTACTTGAACTACCATTGTTCAAAGTATAATGAGCTTTCAACAGTTCATCACATAGATGAGACTACAAGACAAGATTTGAATAGATTAAATCTTTAAAATATTATTAAAGGAAATGAAGTTATGACATACTTCATTAAGTTCTGATATATATATATATATCCACATATACATCTTCCTTTATACATTTCCTGAAAACCTCTGCCATGTAAAGTATGAACAGAATTGCAATATCCAATAAATTTGGAAAGGAAAAGAATTTTGGCATAAACCAGATATCTTGCTGATCAGGCAAAGATACCCATAAGTAACCTTTTCTACTATTAGATGGACGAATTCCCCACTGGTCATCACCCTGGTTGTAATAACCCCAATTTTTGGAATTTTTGAAACCCTTATGAATAGTGCTTTTGCTGATTATGCTGAAAAAAACAAACTTTTCATACCACACTATGTAGGGGTTCTTTTATTGATCTTCTGAGATATTATTAGTACTCTTTGTGGTATATAAGTGTATGTAAAGATCGTCAGAATCCAAATCCGAACACTTTGATTTTTCCCGAAAATCCACCAGATACCGAAAGAATTGAGTATAAGGTAACATGATTAAAAGGATTTAAATTCAAGGATTATAAGAGAGGATCATAAAAGGAATATAATGTATTGAGAAAGGTTAAGGGAACCCAAGTAATAAATCCCGGGTATGATCCCTCAAACGATAAACGAGAACGAAAGTTAAGCGAACCGTAAAACAAATAAACGGTCAAGAAACAAGCTTATAAAAGAAGCAAGGGAGATTAATCAAGTGGAGTAGAAAATAGATGACATCATCACCCCATAAGAATTAGACAAGTGGCTAGATGGTGAGGTAAGCATGGTGATGCAAGCATTAATCAAGATATTTATCCAAGATTAAACCTCCACCAAGTATTTTAATGACATTTTTAACCAAGTAATCAACCAAGCAACTCCTTTCTTCTCTCCCCACCTTGTAGCTTTGACTTTTTCATGAAAAATGGAGGTTTAGAAATTCAAAGTCCAAGCTTGGCTCATTCATAATTCTCAAGGTGATTCCCATGGCTTCTTGATATTATAACTTAGTTATCCTAGAAGTTTGAGCTTCAAAAATCATGTCTTTCTTAGCTAATTAATTCATCAAAGATGATGATGAATAGTAATGAATAGTAACTTTCAAGAACTAACTTTGATTTCTTGATTTCTTTTGGAAGTTCAAGGTTGTTTAAGCTTAGATCAGGGCTCTCTTAGGAATTTCAAGGCTCTTTGATGGTATTAAGAAGCTCCAAGAAGGTATAACCAAGCTTTCCCCTTTGATTTAAGTTATAAGTTTGTATGAGCTTGGATTGTAAATGGAGGTTTTAATGGTTGAATTAGTGAATGAGAGATTAAGCATGTTTAGTTATGTATGTAAGTTATTGTAGTTAATTATTGAGCCGTTATTATACTTGGTATTAAAATTATGATCCATGGATGTTTTGACTTAGAAAATGGTGGAGTAGTATGTTGGTTTGTTTGTGGTTGATGTTTGGATTGTTGTGGTTGGTTTGGTGTTGATTGGTGGTGATTTGATATTGAATTGATTTGGTAAAATTTGGGAATCGCTAAGGTATAGCCGTCGTAATGCCCAATTTTCCTTAGACTGTTTTGTGCATGACTTTTGCACCCTAACACTAACTACCATGTACTGACCATTACCATTATTAGATAGTTTATGATTCAAGCTTCGTTTTGATATGTGGTTCGCTTGAATCCGATGTACGATTTAGGAGAAACGGCCGTTTTAAGTAACGACGTTTTGCGAACGAAACATTACCCCTCGCCTTACTTTGAAACCTTGGTTAAGGACCTTAAAGGACTAATTAAAGTATGAAACAATTATGTTAACTGTGTTAGGCAGTTGGTAAGACACTCGCGAAGGAATCGCCTTAAAACTCGTAATGGTTAAATTATTAAAAATGGTGGAGTCGAGGGTACTCGAGTGACCTAAGAGAATCAGTAAGCGCAAAACGAGCGTTAGAGTCTGAGTTGGTTAGAGTATAGATTTACAAGTGACTTTGGTTTAATTCCAACTTACTTGTTGCTTATAGGTTACCAGACTCGTCCCGAGCCTTTTATCACCCTCAGTCGCTCAGGCAAGTTTTCTACCCGTTATACTGTTGTTGTGATGTATACATATGTATATGCATTATCTTGTGATAGATGCATGATGGGTAATTAGCAAATTCTTGCAATATATTGTTGCATGTGATATGGTATATATGCATGCCTATTTTGTATTCTTGATACATATATCTGTTGATTCAGTTGATAATACCTATGCTAGAGATAAGCGGTATTTGAGTTTACCCTTAGTATAGGGGATCAAAAGGTGAACATATTTCTAAACCGGGAGTCGATGTTCCCGAGTATAATATATATATATTTTGATATATATATATGGTTATAGTTTTCAAAACTATTAATCGAATAAGGTTTATTCGATAACTTTAAGTTTATTTTATTATATGAATATTATTTCGAATATTCATTCGAGGGCCTATGACTCCTTTATTTTATTATATGAATATTATTTCGAATATTCATTCGAGGGCTTATGACTCCTTTATTTTATTATATGAATATTATTTATAATATTCATTCGAGGACTTATGACTCCTTTATATTATTTAATGAATATTACTTGAATATTCATCTGAGGACTTATGACTCCTTTTATTTTATTTGTTGAATATTCATTTGAGGATCTATGACTCCGATTATTTGCTGAGATATATTCTTTATTTTATTAAAGAGTAGGTGTCGATAATCAAACTTATTTTTGATTATTCAAATAAAGATAGAACTTTCGTATAAGTATATCTTTGGTTATTTAATACTCCTTTCAAGTATAAGTCTTACTACTTCTACTTCAATTATTTGTATAAAGATTATTCTTTATGGGAATATTATTTAAATAATAATATTTAGATATTTTCTAAAAATATTGGGACTGATTTACTTCATTAAATCAGCATTACTCCAAACACTCTTTAAAGTGTTTTCGAGTCTTCAAAATGATTTTTAAAAGTTAGAGCGGATCCCAAAACTCATTTTTATATTTAAGATCTTCCTTTTAAAGGGGATTTAAATACTCGCTCAAAACCTGAGGGATCCGGCTCTGTGGTGTATTTTATATTCGCAACGAGGTTGCTGTTTTGATAAATGAATTGATTACTTACCCAAGGTTCGGGAAGTAAGTCCATCTATTGAGTCGGAATAAGCAACATGGGCTCAGTGGGCGTCCATGAAAGTGTAAGTGGCTCAGTGGGAGTCCATCAAATGCGTAAGTGGCTGAGTGGCAGTCCAGCATAAGGTCTTATTGCGACCAGGGTGATGACCAGTGGGGAATTCGTCCATCTACTAGTAGAAAAGGTTACTTATTGGTATCTTTGCCTGATCAGCAAGATATCAGGTTTATGCCAAGGTTTTCTCCTTTCCAAATTCATTGGATATTGCAACTCTGTTTATAATTTTCATAACAGAGGCTTTCAAGGAGTGTATGAAATGTATATATATATAGGTGTATATATATATCGGGACTTAATGAAGTATCTCGTAACTTCATTATTTATAATGATATTCAAAGATTGAATCTATTTAAATCTTGTCTTGTAGTCTCATCTATGTGATGAACTTTTGAAACTAATTATAACTTGAACGGTGGTAGTTCAAGTAGTATTCGGAAAAGATATAAGTATATTGGAGTATCTTGTAACTTCATCTTTTCAACTTATATCTGGTTAATGATTATCTTATGCATGACAAAGATTTTCACAAAAACGTTGAGACAAGGTTAGATATATGAGATCACCTTGCAACGATATTTTTATACAGTTATAAACTGGAACTCTGTGTATATTATGCATGGAAGAGGACTTCCAAGATTTTGAAAAGTATATATGTATATATAATGAATATTTTGTGACTTGGTCGCGTTAAGATATCAAACTTGGTTCATTTCTTCTTGACCAAGACTTTCATGAGTACTATAAGAATGCTCATATATTGTTAATTGTTATACATATTATTTCGGTGGGCTTGTTGCTCATCCTTGCTTTCTTCTTTCATCACACAACAACAGATAGACAAGATGAACAGGATCAAGCTCCCAATTTGCGAGCAGTTAGGAAACTTTCCGCAGTTTCCTGTAGGCGTTGATGCCGTGTAGCTGAGGTAGGATCTACCAATAGGCTAGGCTTTCAACTTTCGATGTACCAGACTTATGTATAATATGAATTGTAAGAATGGCAAAGAAATGTAAATTTATTCAGAACCTTCTTGAGGTGTAATGACTTATTATGTGGAATAAAATGACTTGTGTTATTTTTTTGGGTATTCATCTCTGAGACTATAACTTGCGGTGTGTGTGTGTATATTGTGGGGTCACATTACACAGGAATTGATTGATTGTTAAGATTAAGTGTTGTTAAGGGATATGGAACTCGTGATAGCCCGAATCCCCGACCCCGGATTTGAGGGTGTTACACTGGTCATAATAGGACCTTATGCTGGACTGCTACTCAGCCACTTATGCATTTGATGGACTCCCACTGAGCCACGTACACTATCATGGACGCCCACTGAGCCCATGTTGCTTATGCCGACTCAATAGATGGACTTACTTCCCGAACGTTGGGTAAGTAATCAATTCATTTACCAAAACTGCAACCTTGTTGCGAATATAAAATACACCACAGAGCCGGATCCCTCAGGTTTTGAGCGAGTATTTAAATCCCCTTAAAAAGGAAGATCTTAAATATAAAAATGAGTTTTAGGATCCGCTCTAACTTTTAAAAATCATTTTGAAGACTCGAAAACACTTTAAAGAGTGTTTGGAGTAATACTGATTTATTAAAATAAATCAGTCCCGATATGAAAGGAATATCTGAATATTATTATTTAAATAATATTCCCATAAGAATAATTGAGGTAGAAGTTGGAAAACTTATACTTGAATGAATAGCAAATAACCAAAGATATACTTATACGAAAGTACTATCTTTATTTGAATAATCGAAAATAAGTTTGATTATCGAAAAATTATTCTTTAATAAAATAAAGAATATTATTTAGTAAATAATCGGAGTCATAAGTCCTCGAATGAATATTCAAAATAATATTCATTAAATAGAATAAACATAGTCATAAGTCCTCGAATGAATATTCAAAGTAATATTCATTAAATAGAATTAACAGAGTCATAAGTCCTCAAATGAATACTATAATTAATATTCATGAAATAAAGGAGTCATACATCCTCAAATGAATATCCAATTAATAATCATTAATAATATAAACTGAGTCATAAGCCCTCGAATGAATATTCAAATAATATTCAATAATAAAATAAAGTTAAAGTTATCGAATAAACCTTATTCGATTAATATATAACCATATATATATAAAAATATATATATTATCCTCAGGAACATCGACTCCCGGTTTAGAAATATGTTTTCACCTTTGGGTCCCTATACTAAGGGTATATGCAAATTACCGCTATCCTCTAGCATAGGTATTATCAACTGAATCAACAGATATATATGGAAAGAATACGAAACAGGCATGCATATATATATACCATAGCAGCATGCTTCAATATATTGCAACATTTGCTAATTAACCAACATGCATCTATCGCAAGATAATGCATATACATATATACATCACAACAACAGTTATAACGGGTAGAAAGCTTGCCTGAGCGACTGGGGGTTACGAATGGCTCGGGACGAGTCTGGTAACCTATAAGCAACAAGTAAGTTGGAATTAAACCAAAGTCACTTGTAAATCTATACTCTAGCCAACTCAGACTCTAACGCTCGTTTTGCGCTTACTGATTCTCTTAAGTCACTCGAGTACCCTCGGCTCCATCATTTTTAATAATTTAACCTTTACGAGTTTTAAGGCGATTCCTTCGCGAGTGTCTTACCAACTGTCTAACACACTTACCATAAATGTTTCATACATTAATTAACCCTTTTTGGTCTTTAACCTTTGTTTCAAAGTAAGGCGAGGGGAAAAGTTTCGTTCGCGAAACGCCGTTACTTGAAACGGTCGTTTCTCCTAAACCGTGCATCGGAATCGAACGAACTACATATCAAAACGAAGCTCGTAACACGAGCTATCTAGACATGGAAATGGTCATAATCTAGCTGGGGGTTCTCGGGTCCTAATGTTATGCACAAAAAAAGTCTAAAGAAAATCGGACGTTACGACGGCTATGTTTACGCGATTTCCCAATTTAAAACCATTCAAAACCAACCCAATTCAACCTCAAATCCAACATACAACCAACATCCATCCTTATCACATCATAACAACCCCAACCAATTCAATTTTAACATTCATACTTATGCCTAAGCTTGAATTTAACTATACTACATTCTTTTAACCAAAACAACAAGATTTACCATTCCATTTCAATACTGTTAGGAATGTATGTGCATTAGTTTGATGATATGTTTAACAAAATACTTAAGTAGAAATTTAGTGTCTGTAGCCTCAATGGATAAGACCACTTTGGCTATCCGTTGATGGTGTAGCTTTACTTAGAAATAAGTCTAGTGTTGTAGCATATTTCAGTTTCTGTATTTAAAATGTAATTCTTGGAAGTTGAGAGAAACTATGAGTTATGTTGACTACTAGATGATATGCAGATAGGAAGGCCAATTGTAAATACTTCATGCCTTGTAATTTTGTATAAGTGAAGTGGTATCAACGGATGACTTAAAGACCTTCAACGGATAAGAAGCTAAACTTCAACGGATGTCTCTGAAGCTTCAACGGATAAAGTCATCAACGGATAACATCCTTCAACGGATGAGTGCATCAACGGATGAAAGCTTCAACGGATAACATCCTTCAACGGATGAGTGCATCAACGGATGAAAGCTTCAACGGATAACATCCTTCAACGGATAAGTGCATCAACGGATGAAAGCTTCAACGGATGTTCTGATGATTAGCCATTGATAAGGGGTAGTTGTACGTACAAACAGAGGCACATGGGTTGATAGAGACAACTGAGATGTGGTAGCCGAATTTCAGGAACAACAGAAAAAGCAGCCGTTCTTCTTTAGTACAAAGATGCAATAGTCAACAAAGTACTGGAGTGAACAGGAAAAGAAGCAAGTGAAGAACTTATTTTATTACTGTATTTTATATTGTTCTTAACTTGTACACTTGGTAATATATAAACCAAGTAGAAGCTAGTAATTAGAAGTGAGATTTTCCAGAGCTGTTTAGAAAAATATTGAGAGAAAATTCATCTAGTTTGTACTAGGATGCAGCTGTGATCAACATTGTTTAATCACAGATTTTCTAAAATACCATCTCTGGTGGAACAACGAATCCACCAGAAAGGTTTTTAAGTTCTGTTGTGTTCTTTACATTTGTGCTTGAATTTATATCTGTCTGTATTAGCTTAAAGCAATTCACACACTTGTTCTTCTTGAACACACAACTTTCATAAACTGCTCAAAACTTGAAAAAGTTTTGAGATTTACATTCAACCCCCCCTTCTGTAAATCTCATTGTTAGTCCACTAGGAATAACAATTGGTATCAGAGCAGGCTCTTGACATACAAAGAGTTTAAAGATCTTGGAATCTAATAAAGATGAGTAAGAAGGATATTGGAGTAAAGATCCCAGTTCTTGACAAAGACAGTTATCACCATTGGAAGGTGAAAATGCACCTTCATCTACTCTCCCAAGATGAAGGTTATGTAAACTGCATTGAGAATGGTCCTCACATTCCCCACAAAGTAGCAACAGTTACTACAGCCACAGTTGCTGTTGGTCAATCCATTCCAAAACCTAGAGCAGAATGGACAATGGAAGACACAGAAGAAGTCCACAAGGATAAGAAGGCTATGAACATTTTGTTTAATGGTCTTAACATGGATATGTTTGATAATGTGATAAATTGCACAACTGCCAAAGAGGTTTGGGACACAGTTCAACTACTGTGTGAAGGTACAGAACAAGTGAAAGAAAACAAAATGCAGCTTCTCATTCAACAGTATGAATACTTTCATTTTGAAGAAAATGAATCTTTAAATGAAACATTCAATAGGTTCCAAAAGCTGTTGAATGGACTGAAGCTGTATGGAAGAGTGTACCAGGTGAAGGATTCAAATCTTAAATTTTTAAGATCCTTGCCAAAGGAATGGAAACCCATGACTGTCTCCTTAAGAAACTCTCAAGATTATAAGGACTTCACTCTTGAAAGATTGTATGGAATCTTGAAGACTTATGAACTAGAGCTGGAACAGGATGAGGTATTGGAGAAGGGGAGAAAGAAAGGAAGTTCAGTTGCATTGGTAGCTGAAGATGAGAGGAAATGCAGACAAGAAACTGCAAGATCTACATCAAACTCCAAAGATGGTATAAGAAATCAGGAATCAAGCAAGGGGAAGGAGCAGGTTGCTGAAAATGAAGACAACTCCAGCCAAGATGACTCAGATGGTATTGATGAGCATCTTGCATTTCTGTCCAGAAGATTTGCAAAGATGAAATTCAAGAAAAACACTAGAGCCACTAAACCTCACAAAAACACTGTGGACAAATCCAAGTTCAAGTGTTTCAATTGTGGTATAAGTGGACACTTTGCAGGTGAGTGCAGAAAGCCAACTTCTGAAAAGAAGAAATTTGAACAAGTAGATTACAAAAAGAAATATTTTGATCTGCTCAAGCAAAAGGAGAGGGCTTTCATTACTCAAGAAAAGGACTGGGCAGCTAATGGAGATGAAGAGGATGAAGATGTGGATTATGTCAACCTTGCTCTCATGGCTGATTCTGAAGAAAATGAAGTTAGTTCATCAAGCAATCAGGTAATCACTACTGACTTAACACAGCTTACTAAAGAAGAGTGCAATGATGCTTTTAATGACATGTCTACTGAATTGTATCATTTGCGTGTGTCTCTTAAATCTCTTGCTAAAGAAAATAGTAGGATTAAAGAGAACAATCTATTTTTAAGTAATAGAAATGCTTTGTTAGAAGATAAGATGATTGACCTAGAGAAAACTAAGTTGCATTGTATATCTGTTGAAAATGAACTAGCTGAATCTGTTAAGAAAGTAGAAATACTTTCCAATCAATTAGAGAAAGAGCAAGAGGTGATTAAAGCCTGGAAGACATCTAGGGATATAAGTGCTCAAATTGCTAAGGTCCAAGGAATTGAATCATTCTGTGAAACTGCCTGGGATAAAAATAAAAAGAAACTGGAATTAATTGATGGGCTGTCAACAGATGTGGAATCAACGGATGATGAAAGTTATCCGTTGAAGGAAGAAAAGGAGCATCCGTTGAAGGTTCCTCAATCAAAACAGGCAGATGTTTCTAAAAGAGAGAATCTAAAGAAACTCAACAAAAAGTTTGGTTCAACTTCAAAGAACTTTGTCAAAGAAGAAGCAAGCACATCCAAAGATGTCAGTAAGGTGAATGTAGGGCACATGACCTTAGAACAGTTAAATAATAGGCTCAAAATGGTTGAGGATAAAAAGGAATCTAAAAGAAAATCCAACAGAAATGGGAAGGTAGGAGTTAATAAACACAACAATTACACACCTGATAGGTATGCTCCTAGAAAAAGCTGTGTGCATTGTAGTAGTGTTAATCATCTATCTGCTAATTGTAAATCCATTAAGAAGACTCCCATAACTGTACCCTCTTCTATGCCTAATATGTCTGCATCACCTCTGCATGCTATGCCTGTTATGTCTCAACAAAATCCTTATGCACATTTTGTAAACATGCCATATTTTAACAATCCTTATCTTGCTGCATGTAGTATGCCTCAAATGCCATACAATATGCCCATGTGGAATAACATGTTTGCACAATCAATGCCTAATAATTTTACAAATGTGCTAAATGATTCTGTGACTAACCCTACACCTCAACCAACTACATCTAAGACCAAGGTTGACTCAAACTCACCTAAGTCTAAAGATGCAGGAGGAATGAAGTCTAGGAGAAAGGCTAACAAGAATGGACCCAAGGAAACTTGGGTACCAAAATCAAATTGATTGATTTTATGGTGTGCAGGGAAATGGAAGAAATCGATGGTACTTGGACAGTGGTTGTTCAAGACACATGACAGGAGATTTCTCCCTGCTCACAGAGTTCAAGGAGAGAGCTGGCCCTAGCATAACCTTTGGAGATGACAGCAAAGGGTTTACTATGGGATATGGCTTGATTTCAACAAGGAATGTCATCATTAATGAAGTTGCATTAGTTGATGGTCTCAAGCACAATTTACTGAGCATCAGTCAACTATGTGATAGAGGGAATACAATTTCCTTCAATTCTGAAGCCTGTGTTGTCACTAGTAAGAAAGACAACAAAGTGGTTCTAACTGGAGTTAGAAAAGGAAATGTGTACATAGCTGACTTCAACTCTACAGATGCAGAATCCATTACTTGTCTCTTCAGCAAAGCAAGCGCAGTTGAAAGTTGGCTATGGCACAAGAAGCTATCCCACTTGAATTTCAAGACAATGAATGATCTAGTCAAAAAGGACTTAGTCAGAGGAATCCCTCTAGTTGAATTCTCAAGGGATGGTTTGTGTGATGCTTGTCAGAAAGGAAAACAAAGGAAAGCATCATTCAAAAAGAAGCTTGAAACAACAATTGATGAACCATTACAGCTGCTACATATGGATTTGTTTGGACCAGTCAATGTATTGTCCATTGCAAGAAAAAGATATTGCTTAGTGATTGTAGATGATTTCTCAAAGTTCTCATGGGTCTATTTTCTTGGATCAAAGGATGAAGCAAGTGAAATCATTATCAATCACATCAGGCAAGTCAACAATCATCCTGACTTGAAGGTTAGAAATATCAGGAGTGACAATGGAACTGAGTTCAAGAATTTAACATTAAGGCTGTTCTGTGAAGAAAATGGAATCATACATGAGTTCTCAGCTCCAAGAACACCTCAGCAAAATGGGGTTGTTGAAAGAAAGAACAGATCTTTAATTGAAGCTGCCAGAACAATGCTTGAAGAATCAAAGTTACCAACATATTTCTGGGCTGAAGCTGTTAATTGTGCCTGCTTCACTCAGAATATTTCTTTGATCAATCAAGCTAAAGGCATGACTCCTTATCAGTTGTTCAAGAGAAGAAAACCAAATCTAAACTTTCTTCATGTCTTTGGATGTAAATGCTTTATACTGAGGAATCAATCTGACCATAAAGGGAAGTTTGATGCAAAGGCTGATCAAGGGATATTTGTTGGTTACTCAGCTGGAAAATCTTATAGGGTCTACAATCTAAGAACCAACATTGTTATGGAATCTGTGCATGTTGTGTTTGATGATAAAAAGATTGATGGACTAACAGATGAGGGACATAATGAGAGACTCAAATTTGACAACATTGAGATATATTGTGATGATAGTGAAGAGGAGACTGATGGAGATGACACTTCAAAAGGGATTCAAAACATGCCCTTGGATAATGCACAAAATAATGCAGTATCTGTTGACAGACACAGTGCATCATCCGTTGAAGTACAAAATGAAGCATCCGTTGATCATAGTTCATCAACGGATAATCGATTTACATCATCAGTTGATAGAACTCCAAGTTCCCTGCAAAGGACCAACAACTCAGGGGGAGTTTCAATTAGTCAACACTCTGTCTCACATCATGACAATACTGAGGCCACCTCATCTAGAGCACATCTTCCACCACAAAGGAAATGGACCAAGAATCATCCCTTTGAACTGATCATTGGTGATGCATCATCTAAAGTGCAAACAAGAAAAACCACTCAAGATGAATGTCTGTATAGCAGTTTTCTGTCTCAGGAGGAACCTAAGAAAGTGGAAGAAGCTCTATTGGATCCAGATTGGATATTAGCTATGCAGGAAGAGCTGAACCAATTTGAGAGAAACCAAGTATGGAAGCTGGTACCCAAACCAAAGAACAAGAGTCCTATTGACACAAAGTGGGTATTCAGAAACAAGATGGATGAAAATGGCATTATCATAAGGAATAAAGCCAGACTGGTTGCTAAAGGCTATTCTCAGCAAGAGGGAATAGATTTTGATGAAACATATGCTCCTGTTGCAAGACTTGAAGCCATCAGAATATTTCTAGCCCATGCAGCCCATGCCAATTTCAAAGTCTATCAAATGGATGTCAAGAGTGCATTTCTAAATGGGAAATTAGAGGAAGAAGTCTATGTAAGTCAACCTCCAGGATTTGAAGATCCAAATTTTCCAGACTATGTGTATTATCTGTTGAAAGCACTCTATGGACTGAAGCAAGCACCTAGAGCCTGGTATGAAACCTTATCAAAATTTCTTTTGGAGAATCACTTCACTAGAGGTTGCAAAATAGATAGGAAAAGTACAACAGGCTCCTGTCAATTCCTGGGAAACAAGCTTGTATCATGGTTTAGCAAAAAGCAAAATTCAGTCTCTACTTCTACAGCTGAGGCTGAATACATTGCTGCTGGAAGTTGCTGTTCTCAAGTGTTATGGATGAGGAACCAACTCCTTGACTATGGACTTCATGTTGATAGAATTCCTATCTTTTGTGACAACACAAGTGCCATAGCCATAACAGAGAATCCTGTGCAGCACTCAAGGACCAAGCACATTGATATCAAGTACCACTTCATTAGGGAGCATGTCATGAATGGTACAGTGGAACTACATTTTGTTCCAAGTGAACAACAAATTGCTGACATATTTACCAAGCCACTTGATGAATCAACATTCACAAGATTGGTAAGTGAGCTAGGTATGCTTAATTACTCTTAAAATTCATGTCTTTATTGCAATTTGAATTGAAGCCTGAAATATATTAGTTGCTAGAACAAATTTGACTTTTAACATAGTTTATTCCATCAACGGATGTTCCCTATCCGTTGAAAGTCAAAATTGCTCTATCAACGGATAGTCATTATCCGTTGAAAGACAAATACATTTCTGGAATTTTTATCCGTCAACGGATAAAACTGAAGTACCTTTCAACGGATGACAATTTGCCTTATCCGTTGAAATGTCACATCAATCGATTCAGGTGTTTAACAGCCGTTGATTCTATTCTCTTAACCGTTGATACTCGTACATACATCTGTATGTATTGGTTTTAAAGGTAGTTTTTAGAATACTTACAGTTTATTCTTAAACGGCTGAAATTCACTAACGCATATTTATTGATAAATCTTTCTTTTATATTTTTGTTTATTAATTTGAGAAAGCATATAAGTCCTTCTGATTGTTCATTTTTACTTTACGCTTTCTTGAAATTTCAAGCATTTACCATTTTCTCTCTGCAAAAACTTTAAGTTATTCTCTGCAATTTCTACTCACAACAATGGCACCAGTCGTGAAGATTATGTCTCAATCTGGGTTCATCTATGAAAAGAACAATTTCATAGCTTTGGTAGAAAAGAATGAAGCCCACTCAGACTATCACAAAATGATGGACTTCATCAAAAACTGCAAACTTAGCTATGCAATGTTGGAAGCCCCAACAATTTTCTGTGAAGTAATTGAGGAGATTTGGACAACTGCTGAGTTCAACTCCATGGATATGACTATCTCCTTCACTCTCAAAGGTAAAACTCACTGTATTAACTGTGATGATTTACAAGCATGTTTTAAATTGCCTGAGAACAATGCCATGACACCACACACTGATAGTGATGTATCCAGCATGTTAGATTCCATAGGTTATTCTCTTAACTCTGCTAATTTAGGGAGTATTAGAAGAAAAGGCCTTAGGAAAGAATGGAGTTTCCTTGGGGATGCCTTTATAAAGGTTTTCTCTGGGAAAATTAGTAATTTTGATGCCATAACTTCATCTCTGGTTAATATGCTCTATATGCTTGTTTCTGATAGGTATTTTAACTTTAGCAATTATGTGATGCTAGAATTAGGTACTAGATTAGGTAACAAAGCTAATAGACCTAATAACATCTATTATGCTAGATTCTTTATGTTATTGGCTAACCATGTTGCTGAAGGTTTAGTCATAATCAATGAGAATAATAAACTCAAGTGCTGGGCACAAGAGAAAAGAGTTCTTGCAGACTTGAAGAGAATGGATCTTAACAGCAGTGTGCCATTGGTATATTTACCAATCATGAATGCACCTCAGGTAGGTGAGGTAATTGCTTCTACAACTCCTACTTCTTCCAACCCCTCTATTTCTTTATCTTCTAGTGTGGCCATGAAATCTGAGATGCCCCAACAGATTTCTACCAAGGTCACCAAAACTAAACTTTCAAAATCCAAGACAAAGAAATCCACCTCTGTTGTTTCTCAAAAGACAACAGTTGTAACACCAACTATTAACCCTGAGGTGAGTGAACAGGGTGTGAGTGGTGAGGGGAGGGGTGAACATCAAAGAAACCCCCAGGATAAGGAAGGAAAGTTGAGTGCTTCCCAAGCTAGCCAAGCCACAGTTTCTCAAAAAGCTGTGGTGGTTGAAAAGGTATCTAGCACATCCCTAGTAGCATCCTCCCAAAAGGATGTTACTATTGAAAATAGTTCCAAACCAGGAACACAGAACAAAAGAGGGAGGGACACTAAAGCCAAACACTCACCAACAAAAGCCTTTATTAGAAGAAAGAAGGCCAGAACCCAATCTTCTACACAGGGTGCACACACTGCACAGATACATCCATCTGTATCTATGCCTTCTCAAACTCAGTTTGATGTGACTCCAATAAATGTGGAGTCACAGCCCCATTCTCTCACAATAATCACACATCAATCACCAAACACTTCATCACCATCTCTGGATGTGGATATGTTATTCCCATCAATTCCTGATTCTCCCTCTTTACAACTCAGGGAGAAGCCCCACTCAAATACAGGTGATCATCATCTCTTAGATGATTTGTTGGATCACCCGCAAATTCTTTCAGATATAATTGAAGGATCTGTGTCACCACATCTCAAATCAATCTACACAGATTCAACAGTTATATCACTTTCAATTTCCACTTCTTTTCCTTCTTCAACGGATATCACTCATCCGTTGACAAGTGGTTGTTCTTCAACGGATAAGCTTAACAGCAGTTATCCATTGATAACATCAGTTTCACCTTCAACGGATATTCCACATCCGTTGACACTCTCTACACAAATAACTGAATTAATTCCAAGTGTAGAAGACATGAATACTGTGCAATCACTTTTAGGATTGAGGGAAGGGAATGACAATTTGAGTGAGAGGCTGGGTTGCTCCCAGGCAAAAGGAGAGATTGAGAGCTCAAAAATGCATGCTATTTCTTCCAGCATGGCAAAAGTAAGTGAGTGGAGTACCACCTTAGTAGGTGAAGGTGAGGGAGTGAGATGTGTGAGCCAGGGGGAGCCCCTGATGCAAGAACATAGAGAAAAAGAGAGAAAAGCAGGTACAGTAGATACAAGGGTGGAACCAGCCATTGCTAATGAGTCAATGATTGTGGATGATGCTGACAAGGAAAGACAATTTCAGCAACATTACAAAGCTGTAATTGATAACATTTCCTTGGATGCTGACACTTTTACTCATCCTGTAACAGCCTATCAACTGTTGGCTGCTCAGGGCAATGAGGAGGCAGAAAGGTCACTACATCTAGTGCACACAACAGAATCTCTTCCAAGGGATAAAGCTGCCATTAACAAAATGCCTTCTACAGCTGGTGAGCCATCTGAGGAATTTGGAGCAAATTCTGATGATGATGACTCTATTTCTTTTGATGGAAGCATGAACTTAGGGGGAGATGAAGGCCCTAGTTCAATTCCAAATCTACCTGAATGGGCCTTGACTAAGGAGTATAGATCAGGGGAATTCAATGTCTCTTTAGTCAAACAAATCAACACTATTCAACAGGCCATTCAGAATACTTCACATGCAAGTATCAAGGCTATCCTTCAAGCTCACCTGGACTCACTGCATCTCATGAAGCTGCAGCAAGTGAAGCAGAATCTGAGTATGGATGATCTCAGGAAGGATATTGCTGACTTGAAAACCTATACTTCAGAAAAATTGGATTCAGTCATGCCCTATGGTACATTGCAGGACTTGGTTTTGAGATTGAAGAAAGAATCTGTTACTGAAAAACGGTTGGCCAAGTTAGAAGACAGAGTTCAAGTTATTGAAGATTCTGTGGCCACCATTCTTCACAATCAACAATCTCAAACCAGTCTCCTAATGCAGCTGGCAAAAGCACAAGGCTTGACCCCTCTCCTTGATGATAACAAAAAGGGGGAGAGTAAAAGGGAAGGGGAAGGATAGCCATCTACAAAAATCAACATATCTAAAGTGCTAGTTCCTGCCATCACTACTTCTCCAATCATTCAAATCAAGGGCAAGCCTGATGGAATTGATTTGATTCAGCTAGCAGCAGCTGAAATTCAAGTGAAAGAGCAAAGGAGGAGAATTGATGAAAGGTTGCAACTGTTGTTTGGTTCTACACAAGACAAATCAACAACTGTGAAATACAGCACAAAAATTGAACCAATCAACATGGAGCTCATGCCAGTAGGGAGTCATAAGGATGGAGAAGCTTCTTCCAAAGAACTACAAGCTATAATTCTCAAGCCCAATGAAAGATCCAATAAGGACTCAACAAAGAATCCTTTAAAAGAAGTGGACTTTCCTCCTCCAAAAGCTGATGAGAACAAGATTTTAGGCAGGAGTATTGCTTATCTCAAAAAGTCCATGGATGAGGCTGTAAGGAGAAATAGAGCTATTATCATTAGAGAGGGAAAGAGCATATGTGTGATGCAAGGACATCCCAAATTCTCAATAGCCAAGAAGGAAGAAGCCAAGCAATTACAGGCTGACAAAAGAGCACAAGCAAAGCTTGAACAACAGCTGAAGTCAAGTCTAGTTGAAAAAGAAAAAGGGATTGAAGTCAGGGGTGAAGACAAGACTACAAACCTAGATGAGGTTTTAGGGAGTATATTTGGTGAGAGTGTGGAAGAAAGAGAGGAATGGCAGAAGGGAAACAGAAGAAAGGCCAAGGCACATAGAAGGAGTGGAGATAACACTGAAGTAACCAAATCTATATCTAAACCACTACCTTCCATACCTGAACCCCTTGTTGCTGATCCCACAATAAACATCCATGGTGAACCAATCATTCCAAAAGAGGAACCTATTGATTGGGACACTATCAAATTGCCTACCTTTCTAACCACTCTTCCACTACCAAAGAAACAGAAAAGAAAACCAAAATCTACACCTCCCATAACCTCTAAGAAATTCACTCAAAAAACAGAAACCTAAGCCTAAATCACCCATTTCTAAAGATGATTATGTTCACATCTGTGACATAAAAGAAATTTCAGACATTGAACTCTATCTGGATGAGCTGGAGGATGTAAGGGGAATAGCTGCCTACAGACAGCTACCAGAGAGATTAGTGTTCAGATATAAAGGAGCTGGGGAAAGAACATGGCCTCTCCACAGGATTCTGGATGAAGGCTACTCTACCTTGATTAGAGTCTTTTCAGCTATACAAAAGGATTCTGGCTTTACCAGAACTGCCAAGACTGAAATTCTCAACAAGATAGCCAATATAAGGAAAACTTGGAGGGAGCCCAATGCTTTACCCAGGACTTTACTCATTCAAGAAAGGGAAATGAAAATTCACAAATCACCTCATTGGTTGATGGAATTTAGAGATGATAAAGGAGTCAGAAGATTTTTCAGACTTGAAGACCAACTCAAGATTGCCAGCAATGAAACTCTCAAAGAAATGCAATCTAAGTTGGATGTCAGTGTTGAAGATGAAGCTGAATTCTTCAGACAACTCCAACTCCAAATTGAGGAAATTGACAAAAGGCTAGGAAAGAAAACCAGGGAACAAAGAAGAAAAAGATGATTTGCTCAGACTAAAGGGTGTCCTTGGAAACACTGTAAATCTTCAATTACCTCCTAGTACATACACTTTTGCAGCATTTTTAAATTTCTACTTAGTTTCAATTCATATATCTGTTAAGTGTTTTGTTATCATCAAGTTAACCCTGAATTTATGCCTACAATTCTTATAGACATAAATAGGGGGAGATTGTTAGGAATGTATGTGCATTAGTTTGATGATATGTTTAACAAAATACTTAAGTAGAAATTTAGTGTCTGTAGCCTCAACGGATAAGACCACTTTGGCTATCCGTTGATGGTGTAGCTTTACTTAGAAATAAGTCTAGTGTTGTAGCATATTTCAGTCTCTGTATTTAAAATGTAATTCTTGGAAGTTGAGAGAAACTATGAGTTATGTTGACTACTAGATGATATGCAGATAGGAAGGCCAATTGTAAATACTTCATGCCTTGTAATTTTGTATAAGTGAAGTGGTATCAACGGATGACTTAAAGACCTTCAACGGATAAGAAGCTAAACTTCAACGGATGTCTCTGAAGCTTCAACGGATAAAGTCATCAACGGATAACATCCTTCAACGGATGAGTGCATCAACGGATGAAAGCTTCAACGGATAACATCCTTCAACGGATGAGTGCATCAACGGATGAAAGCTTCAATGGATAACATCCTTCAACGGATAAGTGCATCAACGGATGAAAGCTTCAACGGATGTTCTGATGATTAGCCGTTGATAAGGGGTAGTTGTACGTACAAACAGAGGCACATGGGTTGATAGAGACAACTGAGATGTGGTAGCCGAATTTCAGGAACAACAGAAAAAGCAGCCGTTCTTCTTTAGTACAAAGATGCAATAGTCAACAAAGTACTGGAGTGAACAGGAAAAGAAGCAAGTGAAGAACTTATTTTATTACTGTATTTTATATTGTTCTTAACTTGTACACTTGGTAATATATAAACCAAGTAGAAGCTAGTAATTAGAAGTGAGATTTTCCAGAGCTGTTTAGAAAAATATTGAGAGAAAATTCATCTAGTTTGTACTAGGATGCAGCTGTGATCAACATTGTTTAATCACAGATTTTCTAAAATACCATCTCTGGTGGAACAACGAATCCACCAGAAAAGTTTTTAAGTTCTGTTGTGTTCTTTACATTTGTGCTTGAATTTATATCTGTCTGTATTAGCTTAAAGCAATTCACACACTTGTTCTTCTTGAACACACAACTTTCATAAACTGCTCAAAACTTGAAAAAGTTTTGAGATTTACATTCAACCCCCCCTTCTGTAAATCTCATTGTTAGTCCACTAGGAATAACAAATACCATTTCAATCCCAAACTCTAAATCACAAACATTAAGCTACAATATCACCCTACTAATCAAAATCATCTTATTATACATAGGAATCTAGGGTTTGGAGATGATATACCTTCCTTGAAGTGGTGGGAGGAGCTAGGAAGCCTTAAGAAGCCTTGAGAAGTCTTAGGAATGCTTGGATCTTCAAGGAAATCAAGAAAAATTTCAAGTTAAAAACTTGAAAACACTATTCATTGTCTTCTTCATTGATTAAATGAAGAAAATTGAGAAGGAATTGATGGCTTAAACTCATGATATAGCCCTAACTAAGCATAAGGATGATTAGGGAATTAACTCACCAATTTAGGAAGCTTGGATCTTGAGTTTTGAATTTCTTGCCCTTTTGCAATAGTAAAAGCCGAGAGCTAATGAAGACAATGCCTTGGTTTTCTTTTTTTTTTATTTTATTTTGATGAAGAATGAATTTGCTTGGCTTGGTTGATTGGTTTTGTGTTTGTTTTAGTTAATTACCTATTTTCCCTTGATTTTGTGTGGTTAAAAAGCCAGCACATATCCTTCCTTCCCATGTCATGCCTATGTCATGTTGTGATGTCATCCTTCCCACTTTGTCCTCCTCTCACTGGTTGGGTGACATCACTCTCTCTAATCCCTTTTGATTAACTTCCTAATTGTTTGCCTAATGACCGCTGATCTGTTGTACGGTTCGCTTAACTTTCGTTCTCGTTTATCGTTTGAAGGATCATACCCGGGATCTTATTACTTAGGTTCCCTTAACCTTTCTCAATACATTATATTCCTTTTTATGATCCTCTATTATAATCCTTTAATTTAAATCCTTTTTATCCTGTTAACTTATACTCAATTCTCTCCGTATCTATTGGATTTCCGGGAAAAATCAAAGTGTTCGGATTTGGATTCTGACGATCTTTACATACACTTATATCCCATATAAAGTACTAATAAAATCTCAGAATATCCATATCAGAACCCCTACATAGTGTGGCATGAAAATTTTTCTCATTCAGCAAAAACACTATTCATAAGGGTTTCAAAATTTCCCAAAAATTAGGGTTATTACTGTGTATGTAGAGATTAGTTGGTTTTGTGATGTTTTGGAGTTGTAAATCTTGGTTATTAGTTAAAGAACTTAAGAATAGTTTTAGTTCATGTTTGAGATTAATATAAATTGGAAAAACTTGAGGTGTTGGGGCTGTTGTAATGAGGTATGGATGGAGTTTGGTTGTATGGTTGAATTGTGGTTGGTTTGTGGTTGAATTGGAGTAGAATAAAAATTGGTAATCGCGTAAACATAGCCGTCGTAATGTCCGATTTACTTTAGACTGTTTTTGCTCTTAACATCAGGACCCGAGAACTCACTGTTAGGTTTTGACCATTGCCATGATTAGATAGTTCATGTTATGAGCTTCGTTTTGATATGTGGTTCGTTTGAATCCGATATACGGTTTAGGAGAAACGACCGTTTTAAGTAACGGCGTTTCGCGAAAGAACCGTTACCACTCGCCTTACTTTGAAACATAGGTTAAATACCTTAAAGGACTAACTGGAGTAAGAAACATTTATGTGAAGTTTATTATGCAGCTGGTAAGGCACTCGCGAAAGAATCGCCTTAAAACCCTTAATGGTTAATTTATTAAAAATGCTGGAGCCGAGGGTACTCGAGCGACTTAAGTGAATCGTTAAGCGCAAAAGCGAACGTTAGGGTCTATTTGGTTAAAGTATAGATTCATAAGCGACTTTGGTTTAATTCCAACTTATATGTTGTTTATAGGTTACCAGACTCGTCCCAAGCCATTTATCACCCCCAGTCGCTCAGGCAAGTTTTCTACCCGTTATACTGTTGTTGTGATGTATACATATGTATATGCATTATCTTGTGATAGATGCATGGTGATTAATTAGCAAATCTTGCGATATATTTGAGCATGTGATATGGTATATATGCATGTCTGTTTCGTAATCTTGATATATATTGTTGATTCAGTTGCTTATAAGTTGCATAATACCTATGCTAGAGATAAGCAGTAGTTGCGTATACCCTTAGTATAGGGGACCCAAAGGTGAACATTTTTCTAAAACCGGGAGTCGATGTTCCCGAGTATATTATATATATTTATATATATATATATATATATAGATATAGTTTTCAAAACTATGAGTCGAATAAGGTTTATTCGATAATTTTATTTTATTAATGAATATTATTTTGAATGTTCATTCGAGGGCTTATGACTCCGTTTATTTTATTAATGAATATTATTTTGAATATCATGGGATGCCAGGCACATAGTGGAATACAAGCAGGTGGACATGCAACCAGACCTGACTTACGTGGAGAAACCAGTGAAAATTATGGATAAAAAGGAGCAGGTACTTCGGAACAAAGTGATCAAGCTAGTCAGAGTGCTATGGCAGAATCATATTGTGGAGGAGTCAACTTGGGAACTAGACAGCGAAATGCTAGAAAAGTACCCCCATTTGTTTTCTATGTGATTCCGGAACGGAATCCTTTTAAGGATGGGAGACTGTAATAACCCCAAAAATTTTGAACTTTTTGTAACCCTTATGAATAGTGATTTTGCTGATTATGCTGAATAAGAAAACTTTTCATGCCATACTATGTAGCAGTTCTTTTATTGATATTCTGAGATCTTATTAGTACTCTATATGGTATATTAGTGTATGTAAAGATCGTCAGAATGCAAATTCGAACACTTTGATTTTTCCCGAAAACCCACCAGATACAGAAAGAATTGAGTATAAGGTAACATGATAAAAAGGATTTAAATTCAAGGATTTTAAGAGAGGATCATAAAAAGGAATATAAAATATTGAGAAAGGTTTAGGGGAAACCCAAGTAATAAGATCCCGGACATGATCCCTCGAACGATAAACGCGAACGAAAGTTAAGCAAACCGTATAACAGATAAGCGGTCATTAGCAAAGTAATTAAGGGTTAATCAAAGAAGTTAGGGGATGATGATGTCATCACACCAACAAGAAGAAGACAAGTGTAACAAGATGACCTAAGCTTGATGACATAAGCATGACAAAGTGGGAAGGATTGGTTGGTTGATTGTGAGCCACACATTTTTCACCATGGTAAAAAGTAATTAACCAACAAAGGAAGCAACCAACCAACAAATATCATAACACAAATACAAATTGGAAGTTGAATTTCCATTTCCAAGAACATCTACTCTCGGCTTCTTCATCTTTTCAAAGAGAAGAAAATCAAAAACCAAGATCCAAGCCTTGTTAAATTGTGAGGTAATTATCCAAGGTCCCTTGTACTTAGTTATGGCTATCCTAGGAATCTAAGCTTCCATTTCCTTCACAATCTCCTTCAATAAATCATTGAAGAAGAGAGTGAATAGTGTTTTCAAGAACTTGAAATTTTTGATCTTGTGTTTTTGTTTAGATAAAGCTTTTGTAAGGATTTTCAAAGGTTGTTTCAAGCTCCTTAGTTACTTCTACTCACCAAGGAAGGTATAATCTCATAACCTAGCCTTACTTTTAAATATTTAGAGCTTTTACGATTGGTTTAGTTCTTGAGAAGCATGATTCATGTATATTTAGAGTTTGGTTGGATTTGTAAAGGGCTTGAGTTGTAGATCTTGGTTATTTGTTAATGAACCTTAGTATGGTTAGTAGCTCTTGTTTGTGATTGAATGAGTTGGATAAAACATGAAGTAATGGACTGATGTAGTGAGTTTTGGATGGAATTGGTTGTAATGTTGGTTGTAAGTTGGTTTGTGATTGATTTGGAGTAGTATAAACCTTGGTAATCGCGTAAATATAGCCATCATAATGCCCGATTTACCTTGGACTGTTTTTGTTCTTAACTTCAGGACCGGTAAACTCACTGTAAGATTATGACCATTGCCATGTTTAGATATTTCATGTTACGAGCTTCATTTTGATATGTGGTTCGCTTGAATCCGATGTACGGTTTAGAAGAAACGACCATTTTAAGTAACGGTGTTTCGCGAACGAACCATTACCCCTCCCCTTACTTTGAAACCTTGGTTAAGGCCCTTAAATGACTAATTGGAGTATGAAACAATTATTTAAAGTGTATTAGGCAGTATTTAGAGTACTCGTGAAAGAATCGCCTTAAAATTCTTAATGGTTAATTTATTAAAAATGGTGGAGCCGAGGGTACTCGAACGACTTATGTGATTCATTAAGCGTAGGAGTGACCATAAGCGAACGTTAGGGTTCAATTGGTTAAAGTCTAGTTTCTTAAGCGACCGGGGTTTAATTCCGACTTATGTTGTTATTCATAGGTTATCGGACCCACTCTAAGCTTACGTCTATCCGGGAACACTCAGGCAAGTTTTCTACTCGTTATATTGTTGTTGTGATGTATATATGTATATGCATTATCTTGTGATAAGTGCATGATTGTTATTAGCAAATCTTGCGATATATAGGAGCATGCTGATATGGTATATATGCATGCCTATTTCGTAATCTTAATACCTAATTGTTGATTCAAATGCTTATAAGTTGCATAATACCTATGCTACAAATAAGCAGTAGTTGTGTATACCCTTAGTATAGGGGACCCGAAGGTGACCATTTTTCTAAACCGAGAGTCGTTGTTCCCGAGTATATATATATATATATATATTATATATATATATAGTTTTCTATAACTAGTAACCGAATAAGGTATATTCGATAGTTTTGAATAATAATCAAACTTATTTTCGATTATTCAAATAAAGATCGTACTTTTGTATAAGTATATCTTTGGTTATTTATTATTCATTTCAAGTAGGAGGTTTTAAACTTCTACTTCAATTATTTTTATAAAGATTATCCTTTATGGGAATATTATTTAAATAATAATATTCAGATATTTTCCAACATTTTGGGACTGATTTATTTTATTAAATCAGCATTACTCCAAACATTCTAAAAAAATGTTTTCGAGTCTTCAAAATGATTTTAAAAGTGAGAGTGGATCCCAAAACTCATTTTTAGATTTAAGATCTTCCTTTCGAAGGGGATTTAATTACTCGCTCAAAACCTGAGGAATCCGGCTCTGTGGTATATTTTATATTCGCAATGAGGTTGCTATTTTGAAAAAACATTTTGATTACTTGCCCAACGTTCGGGAAGTAAGTCCATCTATTTGAGTCAGCATAAGCAACATGGGCTCAGTGGGCGTCCATGAAAGTGTAAGTGGCTCAGTGGGAGTCCATCAATGCGTAAGTGGCTGAGTGGCAGTCTAGCATAAGTCCTAATGGGGCCAGGGTGTTGACAAGTGGGGAATTCGTCCATCTACTAGTAGAAAAGGTTACTTATTGGTATCTTTTCCTGATTAGCAAGATATCAGGTTTATGCCAAAGTTTCTTCCTTCCAAAATTCTTGGGAATGACAATTCTGCTTATACTTATCATAGCAGAAGAATGTATGAGAGATATATATGGATATATATATATATATCGGGACTTAATGAAGTATCTCGTAACTTTATTTCATTCAATAATATTTTAAAGATTGAATCTATTCAAGTCTTATCTTGTAGTCTCATCTGGGTGATGAACTTTTGAAACAACTTATAACTTGAACGGTGGTAGTTCAAGTAGTATTCGGAAAAGATATAAGTATATTGGAGTATCTTGTAACTTCATCTTTTCAACTTATATCTAGTAAATGATTATCTTATGCATGACAAAGATTTTCAGAAAAATGATGAGACAAGGTTAGATATAAGAGATCGCCTTGCAACGATATTTTTATACAGTTATAAACTGGAACTCTATGTATAATATGCATGGAAGAGGATTTCCAAGATTTTGAAAAGCATATATACATATATACTGAATATTTTACGACTTGGTCACATTAAGATATCAAATTTGGTTCATTTCTTCTTGACCAAGACTTTCATGAGTACTATGAGAATGCTCATATATTGTTAATTATTATAAATATTATTTCGGTGGGCTTGTTGCTCACCCTTGCTTACTTTTTTCATCACACAATAACAGATTGACAAGATGAACAATATCAAGCTCCCAATTCGTGAGCGGTTAGGAAACGTTCCGCAGTTTCCTGTAGGCGTTAATGCCGTTGTAGCTGAGGTAGGAACTACCAATATGCTAGGCTTTCAACTTTTGTTGTGCCAGACTTATGTATATTTATGAATTGTAATAATGGAAAAAAATATGTAAATTTATTCAGAAACCCTTTTGAGGTGTAATGGCTTATAATTGTGGAATAAAATGACTTGTGTTATTTTTGGATATTCATCTCTGAGACTATAACTTGTGGTGTGTGTGTATATTGTGGGGTCACAGTACACAGTAGTTGGTTGATTATTAAGATTAATTATTATTAAGGGAAATGGAACTCGTGACAACCCGGATCCCCGACCCCGAATTTGGGGGTGTTAAAAAGATCAAGAGCAGGATTAGCCGACCTGGCCACATAAAGGTCTTATGGCCGACTAGGATCCCCTGTAGGTTTGGTCATGAGCCTCCTGAAAGTTTTCCGGTGGCCCTCCTCTGAAATTTCTTGAAAATTCTTGGAAAGTTTGGCTCTAAATGGAAATAAGTTTCGTGAAGACTAGGACATCCATGAGAACAAGGTTCATAAAGATCAGAACGTCCATGAGAACAAGTTTCGTAAAGACTACAACGTCCACGGAAACAAGTTTCGTGAAGACTAGGACATTCACTGCAAAAAGTTCAAGGAATGTTCGCCTCCCGGCCGACCAGGACCACCATGGAGGTGGATCCATGGCCGAACTGTTAGTGTTTGTGCCCTAGAGACAACACTATTATGTTTATATTATGAAACATTTGGATTATTAATTATGTTTCTATGGATTATTCTTTGATAATTTATTATATCTTTATTTTCTGCGATAATATGTTAGATTAATAAATGTCCTTGGAATATGATATGTAAATCTATATCTCTAAGTACGTGACTTAGAAATGAGATTATGAGAATAGTATTAATATTCCTAAAGATCCCTAGTCAAGTATTATTATTAAGGGACGATAATAAATGCGTTGAGACTAGTGTGTTTGTTGACTGGTGATCACGTCTCATTGATCATAGGTATGGTGATACTAAAGTCAAAACACAGGCACATGTATTAAACACATGGTGCTGGATTGACCCGTTGTGAGATACTACATATTTAATATGTTATAAGTTAATCTCACAATGATAATGATGTATTGGTCCTTAGACCTGAAATTATTATATTTCTATACGAGAATTAATATACTTTAATACTATTGAAAGTTATCCTTGACCGGGTAATCATAAAAGTAGACATTGGGTATATGATGAATCGTATGAGAAATATGAATGATCTAGATGAGATTTAGCCCTCCTATTTTAAAGGAGTGATATTATTGGCCTTTTGATTGAGTAAGACTATTAAAATGCATGGTCCTTCTCAAATTGTTTTCAAGTTTCTTTCGTTTATGATTTTAATCTTCCTTCTTATAATATATGATAACATTATTTTCCTAAAAACTAAAGATTTTTTAATTTGATAAAATTTTATAATAGTTTTTTCTTAAGAGAGTGAAACAAAATAGTACTTTTGTTTCAACTTTTTACAAATTCACCATCATTGAACAATATTCTAAAGCTATTCCTCTTTTTAAAAGTGAAATATGAAAAATAAATCGATTTAACTTGACATCACAATTTTAACAAAGCTTATGATAGTGCATGTCAAATTCTGAATATTTTTAAAAATTCGGTTAAGTTCCAAAAATAATAATGTACTACCGATCAAGTTTGTAATTTTGATACATTATAACTCCACAAATAATCTAATAATTACATTTAAAGTTAAATATAATGTCTTAGTATTAAACGACGCTCACATATCATATGTATGATAAAAAAACATAAGTGATAGTTTTGTGCAGTGGTATAAAAATATATTGGTGATTCAGTATACTCAGGTTCGATTCTCATTAACAACATTTTTTTTAAAATGTAATAAACACACGGGAAATTTTGTCATTTCACGAGAATAAATTATCTCACTATTTTTATAGTCATGTTGGACTATTATATATAGAAGAGATTATAATCCATGCGAAACACGGGTCATTTTCTAGATTATTTTTGTGCACCATGAAATTATAATTCTTTTGATTATTTTTACTTTTACTGGTAAATATTGTGCAACGTCTTATATATATCAAATATAAGTTAATTTTTTTATCACTGTGTATGATTTAATGTAAGACATTACCAACGTACACAACATTTTTAATATAGCTCATTCAGCAAATTACATATATTCTTATTTGTGTCGTGTAATTTATATTTACTGAATGAATATAATGGGATAGTCTATGGTTAAAACGAAAATATTAAAACTGAATGTCGTCCATATGTTCACAAAGATTAATATACAAACTATTACCTATGTTGAATGTACAGTTGAGCAAAATTTTTGAGTTTTAGTTAAATAAATTATGAGTATCGAGACATTTTAATACTAAAGTCACCTTTAACTTACTACTGCATTACTCTATTAAAAAATAAATTGAATGCATAACTAAAGTTGTAAAGATTTCCAATCGTAAAATTCAATAAATTAATATTTACATAACGGTTAAATAAGTTAATTTTAAAGAAAAAATATTATTTTTTGAGATTCAACGTATGGGTTGATGTTTTAACATTGTCAATGTCATAATCGATTAACTAAAGTTGACCCGATGTCCTTAATTTTTCATCTGTTGAACAAGCACTAATTTTATAAGATGTGAGATAATTGTCAAAGTCAATAATTCATCAATTCAAATTGGCCTAATCCACCGAGTTTTTAACATATTGAAAAAATTGATCATTGTTACTTTCAAAACCTAAGTCTGTTGTTGTTCTTTTCTAGCGTATCAATAAATCGTATTATGAATCTGAATACGAGCACGATTGTATAGCTGAAGTGGTTAAATGTTTATTCTTTACCGTCCCATATTCTGGTTTCGACTCTCGCTCACTGCGAGAACATCTTAGAATAGATATTCAATTGTAAGATTATAAGTCATATTAGTTAAAAAATGAATCTTAATACAACATTAACATTGATCTTTTATAAAAAATAATAAAGATAAACTAATATTTGCGTGTGTATGCATGTAAATTATCGTTTGTCATATTTTCGACTAAATATGTTAGTCTCGTTTATTTTTAAGCTAAATATCTTAAAATTATTGTTGTGGGACCAATTGTGACAAAAATGTTAGGGACTGATCAACTCCACCTTGATAAAAAAATATTCAAAGACGAAAGATCCATTATCGGTGGGTGACTTTCATCCAATTAACTTATGTAACGTGTTGTATAAAGTAATATCAAAAGTTTTGATCAACAGGCAAAAAGCTATTTAACCGGTAATTATCAATAACACACAAAGCGCTTTTATCACAGGTCGACTCATCACTGATAATACGTTAATAGCATATGAATGCCTACATCACTTGAGATTAATGAAAGAGGGGAAAATATTAAGCTACAGTGAAATTTCATATGAGTAAGGCATATGACAGAGTGAAATGGATCATTATAAAAAGGATGCTCTTAAAGTTGGGCTTTACAAATCAGTGGGTGAACAAAATAATGAAATGCGTGACTTCAGTTCGATATTCTTTCCAAATCAATGGCCAAATTTGTGTTGGAGTGGTTTCAACAATAGATCCGCGATAAGGAGACCACTTATCATCATATCTTTTCCCTATATGTGCTGAAGGTTTTTCAGCACTATTACGTCAAACGGGAAAAAGGAGAGACATATTGGGATTTAAATTTGCTTGAAAAGCATCTTCAGTAAGTCATCTTTTCTCCAGCGAGGAAAATATTTCTCCAAAAATAATTCTGTAAACCTATCCCAAGTTACGATATCTTCCCCCTCTAAAGCTCTCCTGGATTCCCACCTATAGTTCGCTTATCCTTTCAGGAAAATAGCTAGAAAAATCAGTTTTCTGGTCCTCTTCAACTTTTACAAGTGCAAACGTTTTCTCCATTTCTTTCAACCAAGCCCTAGCTTTAGTAGGATCCGATGTACCTTCAAATTCTGGAGGCTTAACTGACTGAAACTGTTTAAAGGTAACAATAGGCAGAACTGGTGGTATTTGAGGTTCATGACGAGGTGGCTGTTGTAACATCTGTTGCTGAATCTGTTGTTGTTGTTGTTGCATCTGCTGTTGCATCATTACCATCTGTTGTTGCATCAGATGAAACATTTGGTTCGTGGTATCATTATTCTGACCCTCAGAATTACTGTTGGAGGTTTCAGTTCTGGTCTTTTTTTTGGTGCCATTTTTCTGATAATAAAACCAATAATTATTTTTAACAATTTATTAAACAATTGATAATAGATAAAGAAACAATTTGTCTAATATTAAAACAGGAAATTTAAGCAATGGATAATGGAAAGAAAACAATTTGACTGATATTAAAACAAGAAATTTAAATGATTCAAAATTTAAACAATCAGTTGAAATGATTTTAAAGTTTTGAATGATAATGATATAACATGGTTTTGAATTAAACAGAATTTAAGACATGGAAAACTATAAAACAATAAAATAAGTGTAAATGTTGTAAAGACGGGAATTTAAATAAATAAAAAGAAAAAGTTGAAAAAAGTTTATTTTATATATATGACACCAGTCTCAAGTGTAAGTGCTTGATACAAAAGGTCTACATCAGATCTGTCATGGCTACTGCCGATACATGTCAAAACTAGATACTACACACATACATATCTAATCACACTATACTATGCTGCATCTATCTACATTTGTCATATATAATACACCAACTGGCTCCAACTATCAAACATCAAAATCCTGGCAGAATGCACCTCAACTCATCACAAAGTATCTCGAAAACCGACTGTCCCAGGCGGGTAGCTCTATGATACTCTGCATAAGAATACGGCCCATCATGCATCAAAGCATCTAACTCAAGAGTGGCACTATACACTGTCGACTGAAGTCTCTACCTCATCATGTAATCTGGCTGAAGTGTAGCTAGCCGTCTCTATCTCTCTGGTCAAACAAACCCATGATCTCCTTGCACTGAGATCTCCAATACTCAACATCCTCTCTCACAATACTGTACTCATGATACGGTACCATGTGTGGCTCTTCACCCTGTCCAACAGACTCCTGAGATAGAATTCTAGGTATCCCTGCGACACCCTGCTGTGGTAAACCCAACTGTAATCCCACGTCGTGCTCAACCATCCCCTCTACCGGGGCCATCTGAAATACCTCTAGCTCTGGAGCATATACTGATATGGGAGGTAACACTACAGGTGGAAGCTCTGCCTCAACCTCTGGTATAAACTGATACTCTACAGGTAAGGGAGGTGGAAGTAACGACTCAAAGAACTCTAAAGGATCAAACATCTCCATGGGATCTGGTATCTGCTCAGAAGCTGGTGGTGCTGGCTCCTGGGGTAACTGTGGTGGAAGTGGCAGAAGTATCTGTGCTGGTATTTCAGCTGACACTGGTGGTATAACTGGTGCAACCGGCCCAGTGACAGTCCTATCGAAAGACGCTGATGATGCCATTTGATAATACAACAAGGAACATAAAAGGGTCACTTAACATTCCTAATCTAGACTTATCTAAACCCTAACACTCCTATTCCTATCTTATGTGATCTTCCTATCTTATCTTAATCCTAATGTTCTTGTTTTTCAGGGACCAAACCTACAACCCTGATGTCAAACCTGTAACGCCCTCCAAACCCGGGGTATAAGTCTGGGGGTTACTAGCTAATCTCCGAACTTGTACAACCTGTATAATAATTAAGCAGATATATTTCTAAACCCCTTTAACACTAACCAGGATCTTTTTAGGTTGAAGTACGAAAACAAGAACCACATTCTAATTTTATTACAATTCGAATTTAAAATCTCACAAAACTCTCTTTATTACAAACCGTTGTCTAACAAGTTTTAAACTACATTTCTCATTTATTTAAACACACACATTACTATCTACACTACACCTGCTCAGGCAACTCAAAGCTTTCTTCCTGGATCGGGATCAACACTTTTGGTATGAGTGGGTTCCGCAGCTTGACTCACTTATTTACCACTCGAGTCCTGATAGGTTTCATTTTCCTTATTAACTGAAAGCAATAAGGTGAATAACAACAAAAAGGAGGTGAGCCATAAGTTGCTCAACAAGTTCATAATATATAAGCAATATTATGTTAAGCTAAATGAACCGGCAATTTGGTTACATCTGCAAAGATATTACCACGTAAGAAAAGAACGAAGGCCATTATCGGCGAGTATCAGTAAACTAATCTGGACACAAGTTCGCACCTATATCCCGCTGATCAGCCAGGATACAGTGCAGATCCATACCTCAATGTATAGATCTATTCGGGTACCGAGGCTCTACGGCCCAACACAAGGATCCGGTTAATTCCCGGTCCTGAGGATCAAGTTTATGCCTGATCCTAATCGTCACCATCCAATCCATAGAGGAGCAACCAGAACAATCGGTATGCTTTGATGTATCCCAACATCGGAATATATCAGGATACATGTATATACATATATATTATTGGAATATGAATAGAGGATTCAACGAATTAGGATAAATCCGGAATTGAAATGAAATATGAACAAAGGAATAATAGTTGTGTATCAGTGTTTGTGAACAGGAGTTATCAATGTGTAATTGCGATATGAATCTGAAAGTAATTCACTATTCTAAAATTAGAATAGGGGAAAAACTTGCCTTTCACACGATTTACCATAAGTATATCACCTTCCTCTATCACCAGCTCGTTCTGCCTTGCTGGCTTCGCTTCTATCAAAGAAATAGACTTATTTAGTCATCTCGCATTTCAATCGCGTCTCAAACCGACTTCACATAGCCCTTATCATCTACCCGTACGCGTATTACTAATTCATATAATAATTAATAACATTTAAGACTCGATTAACCACATAATTTACATAGCACATAAGTCACATAGTCATTCTAGGTTTAAAATAATTTTTAGAATCGAAATCGAATCGTTATTCGCTTAACTGGACAATATCTGGCTCGTTTCCTATTTTTCGGGATTTATTGAACTCGTCTCTATACGTAATAAGGCTTATAAGTAAATAATTATCAAAAGTCGCCTCGCTTCTAAAAGAAATTAGGATTTAAATCTATTTTTAATGAAAATAGATCATTTTTCTGAGTCGAAGGGCTTTCATTTCGCTCAAATCGGATAAACCGTTTAATTATTATTTAATAAATACAGATAAATCAATTTATTATTCAATATAAATAATCTATTATATCTAATTAGCACTAGTGAAGAGACCCAAAAATTTGTACTAAGAATGACATTTTTGTAAATATTTTGACCCATATTTTTGAAATTTGACCAGTGGGTCGACCCATTTTCATAAATCAACCAATTCCTATACAAATATGCAAAGATCCATGGAGTATCCATATCTTAAATGATATTTATAATTATTAAAAAATCACTTTTCAATATTAAAAAGATCAAACATATTATTAAAATTGATTTGTTTTTATACCCAATCAATTACAGATCCACAAATCATGTCTTCAGTAATTCAAATTCAAAAATCATTACTACTTTCCTTGATAATCATTATCTTCTTTTCTTATTCATGAATCTCAACATTAATATACACCATCAATACTACAATTAAAATATTTTTATCATTATAACAAATCAATTTCAAATCAATCATAGATCCACTTTTCATGTAAAAAAATCAAAAATTTGAGATTATATCTTTTTCATTTTTGTACGGGCAATCATCTTGAATCATTTTTCTTCTTCATCTTGAATCATTCTTCTTCCTCATTCTTCATAAAATATCGAACAAAAAAAATTCAAATTTGTGATAATTTCTTCTTCTTTATTATCTGTTTCCTCTATTCATGAACTATTTACCTCTGTAAATCCACAATATCTTCTTTATTATCTCAATAAATCTGTAAAATACATGTTTATGTTTATATTTGTGTGCGATTTGGTTATTTATTCACATATTTGATTTGTTTTTAAGAATACTCACAATTTTGAATTGTATTTTTGGAGATTATTATCGATGGCTGCTTTTGTTTGTAGATGACTATCAATCTTTGCTTTTGTTCAACCGGTAACCACTTTATTCTTTTAAATGACTCATAAGTATACATATGTTTAATCATTCTTTTTATATTTACTATGGTATTGTATTTTGATACATCTTAATTTTGTTAATATTTTTTCGTTAGTTTTTTGAAACATCTACACAATCAGGTGATCTTTTTAGTCTTATCATGATTCAATTATTTTTTGTCGATTTGGTTAGAACTTATGTTTTTGCACTCCAACCGTTTGATGTTATTTCTGAACAACTTTATTTTGATTTTGAAGTTATTTTTTTACAGGATGATATTAAAATGGGAGATGAGGAAGTGGAATAAGATATATCGGCTCTATTTGATGAGTTAATATGTACTCTAAGTTATTTGTTGAAAGAGCGCACATGAGAATTGTCAAGGCTTTCATTATATTGTTACGACGACAACTTGAAATAGTTTATAAATGGTAAGCCATGAAGGATGATATTGAGATGTGAAGTTCAGTTTATCACACGATTTTAGTTCACATACTAATATATAATAAAAAAGAGGTATCATTGATTCTTAATCCTACAGATTATACCTTCTTCATGCTTTTTTAACATTTATGCAGTTGGATGGACTGCTCTATTAAGTGATTCTTCATCACCAAGTTCCAGAGGTGTGATAATTTTTTCTTTGCTTATACTCGTACTCTATTAATTCTTGACAAGTTTGTTGATGTGCTTTACTTGAATTTATGCCTAAGGCTTATATAGATCTTAATTTAACATAGTTACTGATTATGTGTATATTTCTATTTGACTACTATATGGGAGCTGCTCATACATGTTTGATATATTGTCTTTGAGAAAATGCTTTCCATTTTTTTGCTTATGTCCTTTAATTATATATACATATCTGAAAGTATATTTTCAAAGTTATATAGTTGTATCGAGTATGATTTGTGTTCTTTCTATTTTCAAATTTTTGATTTTGATTTTGTTCTAAAGTATTATCTACTGTTCATGTAATGTTGATATAAAGCAGGCAAGGTGTTCTTACTTGGGACTACTGATTAAAGAGATTTAATTTTAAGTAGAATGGCATTATGTTCTGTATCCGCTTCTATTGAGTTGTATTTAAAAAATTGATCAATATGTCCACTTTGGGTCTGTTTGGGATTGCTGTTAAAAATTGCCGGTGCTATTAGAAAAAGTGCTGCCGAAAAAAGTGTTGTTGTAAAAATCAGATGACTGTTTGGTAATTTTTTGATACGTATATGTGTTGATGTAAAAAATTAAAAATAATAATGTTTTTGGTAAGTTTTGATGGCGAAATCAGTATCTGCTTCCCGCAAAAACTGAAAAGCAGCTTTTTCTAAAAGTATGGGGGGACTTACTTTCTCTAACAGCAGCTTTTAGGCCAAAAACATTTTTCCGAAAATCAGCTTTTAAATTTTACCAAACAGTTTTTTAACTATTTTTCAGCGAAAAGCTGCTGTTGCTGTCAGCAACAGTAATACCAAACACACCCTTTATCTTATATTAGTTTGATGTAAAATTCTGATTTAAGATTATTGCGGCCGTAATACTTTGTTAAAATATTATGGCTCATGCCCTCTAACTTCTAACAGTTTTAGTTTATGCATAATTGAGGTTCTGTTTTTCATGTACTTGAATTTCTGATATATGATCCAGATTCTCCGTGAAGTTTGATATCCAATGTACCTCGAAGTTATATTTATAAAAATATATAGAAAGGGAATATATAGAAAGGGTCATGACCAACACTCTGCAAAGTTATGGTGGAAAATAATCATCTTCTTTAATTATAATTTTTTATTTCTATTATTTAGCCTCTAACTTAGTATTATTTTATGTAACATGTGTTAATACGGTCAGAGTCATATTAGACAATGTACATTGTGATGTTGCATCCTATTACGTGATATGCAGAACTTTCTATATGTCTGCAATGCATCTTTATACATCGTATACTATAAAGGCGGTGGAAAATAAATTGAAGGATATCTTGGAGGTATGCATTAGTTTTGACCTTGATGTTGTAAAAAAAATCCGTTGGAAAAATGTTTATAATCTTTATAACAATAACAAAAAGATTAAACATAACATGTCTAAGTATCTAAGGCCGTCACTTTTTTGATAACCTGTGTATTATGTGATTAGAAACTTTTTTTTGTTGTTGTAATTATCTAACACTACTCTGAAGGTGAGGACGGTCGTGGTTGAGTTTTGCAAAATCCGATTACAGTTCTACTTGACTGAGGTGTCTGAAATTTCTATAATTCCAGCTTATAGTTTGCTACAAACCCTACAAACCCAACCTTCTGACTTTCCAAATTCTCTTGGAAGTCTTAGATCAAGCAGTCACTTTAATACACTTCCCATGTTTGGAAAAGCATGGAATGCATTGCGACGATCATTAGTTTATTTTTGTGGACAAGCTGTCGGGACCGTTGCTGCAATAGATCATTTTTTCCAAAAAACTTAATTACAACCAGGTATAATAATATTTCTCAATATATTCTTCTACTATTTAGCCTCACAAAATTATATTTGCTTGCTACTTAAGTTCTGAAAGGTTACATCATCAATATGTTTTCGTGAGAGACTTTGTTATGATGGATGCTAAATGACTGTAGAATGGTTAGTACCAACTATATTTTCTGTTTCTTTCAACTTTTAGCTATCTACTTATTTTTTCAATATGGATTTTTAGTTTTATCTTAATATGTAGGTTTAGATGAATGAATTGGATGAAATTAAACCGATACCAATCATTAGGATTCTATTAATGTAAAAGAATAATTGTAACTGTGACATTTCTAAAAACATTTCTTTTTTGTGTACTACAATTAGGGGTGTTTATGGTTACCCCATTGAAATACAAGCACTCTTTTTTATGGCCTTAAAATGTGCCTTGCTTTTACTCAAGACTGATGCCGAAGGGAAAAAGTTAGCAGACAAAATAAAGACACTCCTCACTGCTCTAACGTATCACATGCATGGTTATTTCAGGTTGAACATGAAGCAACTGAACAACATATATCTGTACAAGACGGCGGAGTACTCTAATACTGCAGTGAACAAGTTCAATATGATGCAAGACTCTCTTCCCGATTGGGTGTTTGATTTCATGCCAAGTCGTGGTTGTTACTTTGTTGGATATTCTGTGATCTTGATTCATTTACATGGTTATCGAGATTTAAAACCATGGCATGGTATACATGGCGTGTCATGAAGAGGAATTGATGAAGCCTGTTGCAGTTATCAACTTGGTAGGGTGAAAAGTCTGATACAATTGACATAACATAACACGTCATTGATATAAATGTTGAAATGGATATTTAAATAGCACCAGGAAACTAATTTTTGTTCTTAATAGAATGCTCAAAAGTATTTTGTCTTATTTGACTCTTGGTTTAATGTATTCTAGTTAAGATAATTATGCAGTAAAATGGAAAATGTTTACCGACTCTTGATTCATATTCATGTTAATAAAACAAATGTATATCAACAAAAAAACCAGTTTATGCTTGCATGTAATTTATAATATTGATAACAAATTACACTCTTCTACTATGACCCAATGAGAAAACATAATAATAACTTGCCACAATTGCTCTCACATTTCACACTTATTTCTTTAATAATAATAAAAAAGTGACATTACAAACTTTAGTGCATAATATGTATCAACTTAAGTCCCGTAGAACAAAAGTTTAAGTGGTTAGAATATTTGTATTTTTTTATATTAATGAATCTTAGGGGCAAGATAGCAAATCTTAAATTTTTTAATATAATTTAAACATTGAATTTATTTTTAAAAATGATATTATTTAACTAAATGATATTTAATTTAACATTAAATTTATTTTTGAAATGATATTATTTAACAAATTGATTTTTAAGGAAGCATTACTCAACTACTCGTATACGTTACTTAATTAAAAATATTAATATTGTCATATTTTATACTAATTTTAGTAATTTTTAAATACTTCTACATATATTTTTAACCTCATAATAATATACATCTTTCTTACACACATAGTCAAGTTATTTTATTTTATCTTTTCAAAAATAGTAAATTTAGGATTGAATGAATTTTCTTTTTCCTATTTTTAGAGTAAATAAAGTATCTTTAAAAAAATACTTTCACAGTATTAAATTATGAAAGATTTACATGATTTCAACAAATATCATTTAAAAAATAGTAAATTTAGGATTTAATGAATTCTCTTTTCTCGCATTTTTAGAGTAAATAGATTCATGATAGAGTAAGATTAAATATTTAATTGAATTGTTAATGCACTAACAACTCCATTTTACAATTATGTAACTAACTAAATAATTTAATGGTATTTTTGCAAAATTACTTGCATCACAATCATTGCTAACAAAGCATTCTTACAAAATAATATAAATTATATAAAAATTGAGGCGTCGTTAAATAATATTGAGTTATGTGTAAGATACAATTAGATTAAATTTCCTTTATTAAACATAAGAAAAATTTGTACAAAAATTTATACGGGAGTATTTCCGAGTGCTAAAAGAAAAGTTACAAAATGATAAGAACAATATTTGTGATGAATTTTAGATCTCCATTTTATTTTAAAAATTAAATAGTTAATCTAATAACACAACTATTTTACACTTAGTAGAATTGATAATATTAGTTAAAAAAGATTGCGATAATGCATCGTTGAATTATGATAAATATTGTGATCAAATAATATTTTTATTAAATTTACTTATTTCAATTAAATTTCTTTTCAATTCAAATTTTTTTAACACTAATAAAAATATTCAAAAACACGTTGTGAGACGATATTAACTAATATTCTATTGTACAATTATTTTAAATAATACTGAGAGAAATCATATTTTATAATAAGTTTTTATTTCCTTTCCAAATATGATTGATTAAATCAAATGAACAAAAAATTTAATATTTAACAAATTTTATGAGAAATATTAAGAATGATGTCAAATTATTACATATTTTAATATTTATACATCATAAAATTATGATCATATCATATATATTTTCAAAATTATTTTTCTATAATTTATTTACATATCTAATATAATTTTTATATTTAAAATTCTACAACTTCACAATTTTATATAACACAATACACAATGCTCCTCCTCTTATATGAACAAAAATTCTTATATCAAATGAGATCGTCCTGAGATTATGTCTAATAACACTGTATTGAGTCAAATTGAGGTGAAAACAAAACACAAAATAGCAAAATCTTCTTAAATTTAGTATGACTTCCGAATCTCTTCAAAAAAATTTAATTAAAATATAATAAATGTATAAAAATTCAATTTTAGGATCTAATAAGTTATTACAACTATATACCCAAGAATCATACTGAGGGAAACAACAAAATTATGAGAATTGTACTTTGTTATGAATTTTTACATCTCATTTCTTTAAATTTTAAATACATAATTTAACTACAAAATTAGTTTATATTTAGCAGATATTTATGGGATTGGTGCACCATTTTAAATGTTATATTTGATAAATAAAGTGATCAGAAAATATTTTTCAAAATTAATTTCCCTCAGTTTAATTTGCATTCTCAATAAAGATAAATTTTCTAATATACAATAAATTTATTATACTATGAATTTATTTATACAAAGGAGAAAATGAGAATATTTGACCTGTATCAAGGTGTTAATAATTTTTCTGATTTTTTGAAAATTTTATATTTGTAAATTAATAAATTGGAAAATAGATTAACTGATTTTGTTTTGGTATACTATGTTGATTAACTGATTTTGTTTTGGTATACTATGTTGATCAACATATTTGATGAGATGATGTACTATATAATATAGAATTTGGTGCAATCTTACCATACATTTCATCAAATAAAGATATATAAAAGATCAGTGGGCCACATTATATTGAGTTTGATACATAATATAAAATGCAACTAAATCAATATTTTTAAGAACAAAACGAGCCAAGTTAGCAACACTTGCAATGAATATAGAAATAGTTAATATAATATATATATTTTAGGATGAATATAAAAATAGTTAAGTACTATATAATGTATATTTCGGGTTGTGTTGGGTTGACTAAAAATTATTGAAAACATACTCAACCCATTAAGTCGGCTGAAAATTTTCTAACCAAACTATGTTTCGGTTTGTAACATACGTTGATCTAAAATATGGTGGGTGTGTGTGGTTCAATCAATTTTGTAAACTCATATGTACCCGTACTTTATACATCAAATATTGATCGACTCTTTACCCATTTTTTGTTCATTTCACTCCTCATTGACTATTTACCCATTTTTTATACAATTGAAATGATAACATCTTTTCACTAACTCCATTGTTTTACTAATATTTCAGAAGAAGGTTTGTTGTATGTTTAAAATTCTTAAGATTGAAGATGTAGACAATTGGTGATACTATAGTTGTCAGAAATATAAACTAGATGTTTAAAAAGAAGGGAAGAGGTTCAGATGTGAAAATTGTAAGAAGAACTGGACATTTGTTATGAAGAGGTTTGTTTGGATTAGTAATGCATTGCAACATTTATACATAGTACATAGTTTATAAAATGAAACAATCTTTTGTAATTATTATAATAATATATAGGTTTCGCTTAATAGTCTTAGCTGAGGATTCAATATTGACTACTAATGTCATCCTCATGGATCGTGTCGTAAAGAGGCTAGATGACAACACCGTAACACATTACTTGAATAAGAAAGATGTGGTATTGTATTTATAGTTTGATCACAAATCTGTAAATTTTATTTATATTTGTTGTAAAGTTATGAATGTCCAATTTACCTTCTATACAGCGAGCTGAGGATATTCATATCCCTAATATTCTGAATGAGATTGTTCATAAATAACTAACTGTTAGTATTGAGATTAACGAGGCCAATGTCATTGAGAAAAACAATTTGTATGAGGATGTGGATTTGTTAGATTCCTCTGCCGCAAGCTCATCCATTGCAGATTATTCTCCTGTTCCAAACTGTCCATCCTTGGACAAAGTTATTGTGAGTATTTTTCTGTAAACATGGTATAGGTAAGAACTAAATATTTTACATACTAAGTTATTTTTCAATCCCAATTATATTTTAGGGCAGCGAATCATGTCATTTGTTTGATAGCCCAGATTCTGCAAAGTCTGTAACCAAGAAGCCAAAGACCGTAAGTCCTTAATATTCGCAAAATTATTGTTTCCCATCAGAGAAGATTATGAACATCAATTTATGTTTTCATTAATCTGTTTCTAACTATCATTACACTTTGTGCTGCAACATGCCTAATGCTTAGACATTCCAGTGAACCCAAGCTGCTACAAAGTTGACGAGTTTGCTCAAGAATAAAACTCTTTGCTTTCATTTTTTTCAAGTTTTTCTCGTGTTATGTTCAAGACTAATTTGAATTTTTCAAGATTATTTCACTATCATTTGATACGGATTATTATTTACATCTTAATGTTCCTCCCTTCATACATTATACCAGATGTTATGTCATGCTGGTGAATTTGATTATTGATGTTATGTTGAATGTTGAACATTTTTCTTAAATAAATTATTTGCAGCATTCACATTGAAATTTATAATTGAACCATAGATATCATCAATATATATTTGACTTAAAAATCAAACTTAATTTTTTTTATTATTTTTGGGAGGAAATCATTATGATCTTAGGAACATATAATAACAGAGTTCCAAATTATTTGAATACACTTAAATTCAAATCAATATTGAGTATCTACAATAAATTTACTTTAATTAAACTGTACAAATATTTTACATTTACTTTCTAGATATAGAAAGATAAATAATTAATGTGATATTGATTTTGATTAATCATAAGTCAAGGATTCATTCAATCATTACACCTGTAAAGATTATAATTAAAATGTACTTGAATCAAGTTATTTCCATTACCACCAATCATTGTAAATAACTACCACATTATCTCATTTTTTGCAACTAAGAAAGATTATCATAAGCATTAGTATCAATTATTTATGTCTTCTATTACGGGATTATGAAAGATTATAATTTATTTATGCATGGGAGAAGAAGTAAATTTACATAATAATAACAAAGTTAGATTTATAACTTAATTCTGTATAACCCCAATGTTATATCATCATACACTTAATCAGTAATCGTGATAATATTACACATTTAGTTATGTTTGATAAGCTCAGAACACTCAATGAATTTCACACTGACGGGAAGATTAAGGTTAGGGTGACTAGAATGTGGCCATCAAATACTTCTGACGATGACTCATTGTATCGATATAATTTAATTCTTCTGGATGCTGAGGTAAATTTCCTGTACAACACATTTATCAATAATTATAATGTTTTATATACAATATGTTGTGACATGAAACCATTAATTTGACGAATATAGTTGTTCTCAGAATTTTCATGTTCAAGCCACCATTGCTTATGATGTTTGGGATATATTTCAAGAAGTTATAAACGAAGGAAAAGTGTATGAGATTTCTGATTTCTTAACTAAAAATGATATAAGGAAGCATAGGTCTATTTCCTCCAGAATATACATCACGTTTAATAGTGAAACAGTGATTAAACCTTTATTGCGAGATGACACTACAATAACTTATCATAAATTTGACTTTTTTGATATTGGTGACATGATAATAAATGCAAAAGGATACCGAACTGGCAATATTTTTGATATTCTTACAGGTTTTATATGATTCTCAAAGTTTATCATGTATTTTTACATTTCACCTAGGTCTATTACTAATTTTACATATTTTTCTTACAATTATTCAGATGTTATTGGAGTTGTTGAAGAACTTGAACCTGCTCAAGTTATTCCTTCAAAGACTAGTGACCAAACGATTATTCACTTTAGAATAACTGATGGAAGGTTCTGCCTTAATAATCTGTTTCTTACATGTTTAGAAATTAGAATATTAAAATTACATATCAAAATTCGAATATTCATATGCTATTCGTTTACTTTTGATAAACAGGAATGCATTTAGAGTTACCGTATGGGGTAAGCATATTAAATCCCTTGATTTGATGTTTAATGATGTTTTGGAAAGTCCAATTATAGTTATTTTGGAAAGTATGAGACCCTTTTGGTTGCAAGGTGAGTAAGTTACATTCCTCATAATAATCTGAATATTATATGTTAAAATTTTTTGATTCGCATGAAAATCATCCATTTATATTGTTTTGTAGGCGAAGCAATTATTGATATTGTTGAATCTTCAAGGATTTAAATTAATCTTCAGAATGCTGATGTAATCAATATGAGAAAGTGGTATACAATTGCCCTAAAAAGAGCTACAAGATTTATAGTTTCATAAACTCTTAAAATGACTAATTTCATCCAGTTTTTTGTTGCTATAGGATTGAGGATGGTGTTTTTTGGTGCTAAATTTCAAAAACCAAATTCTACATATGACACTTCTAGCCACCACGATATTGAAGAAATATCAGAGGCTTGAAGACCTAATATATAATGTTATTAGTTTTTTATTGAAAACAATCTTTCAATTATAATTTAGATTTTTCTCAAAGTATATTAAGTTTATTTTGCCAGCAGTTCCTTAATTAGTTTCAATTCATGTTTTCATATTACATGTCAAGAACCGCCTAATACCATGTCTTATTTGTTCGGAGATTGATGAAAACAGTCTGTTAGGTCACACAACACTGTAGAAGGGGGTTGAATACAGTGTTACTACAATCAAATCGATTTTGAACACAAGTAACAGTAAACAGATATATTCAATATGATAAACTCTGTTACAATGGAACTGTTCTCTCTCAGTGATGAACAAATATCACTAAGAGCTGCTAGGTTACAATATATAATCTTCTCGATAATGATAACACATATAGTGTAAACCCTAAGTCTGTGTTTATATAGTACACAGTTACAAGATAACTTCTAATTGATATGGAATATAATTATTTCTCCTAAAATATATCAATCAGATATCTTCTACAAGTCTTCCAGTCTTCTAACTCTTTCCATGCACATCTTCTTTTGTTTTAGTCTCGATCTTCTACTGTAAATCAACTTCCTTCCTTATATGAAAGTCTTCCCGCACTTAAGTTCTGATATGACCTTAAGTTCTGATATTAAGTTCTGACTTCCAGTAAGTCCTGATATGTCCTGTTTGTTAAGATCTGAAAACTATACATGAATCATATTAGACATGACATCTCAAATATATCTAACAATCTCCCCCAACTTGTAAATTATGCAAAATATACAAGTTAATAGATTTGATGATGTCAAAAATATTTAAGTATAAATGCAAATAAGAGTTTAACTAGATAACTAACTACAACTTACAGTCCTTGTAGCTTTTACCAATCTCACTGAGTCAATCTGCATCCATAATGATTCTTGACAAAGCTTGATATCAGCTTTTCTTCTTTAATCCTCAGGACTTGAGACATTGTAGTCTTGACTTGCTTCATCTCTTCATTCTGACTTCCAATCTGGTAGATTACAGTCCTTAAAGCGAAGATATTGTTTCTTTCTAAACCATCATTCAGTCTTATTACCCTAGGATGAGAAGAATCTTCATTGTAGCACATACATTTCTCATTCAGTAACACCTTCAAGCTTAGCAGAATCCTTCTTCATTGGAGTTTCACTTCCATCATCTTCAACAATACTAGGAATGAATTCTGTAACTCTTGAACCAGAAATTCTTGCTTTATCTCTGATGGTCTTCAATATGAAGTTTGACCATCTCCTGGTAATATTAGACTTTACCTCTAAAAGGTAATGAAAGAATTGAAGTTCTTTCAATGATTTGTTCAACACATCTGATTCTGACATCTGATATGTCCTTCCATCTTCAAGAAATAGAATCAGATTTTCCTTGACATTGTGCTTGTCATGAGCATCCGGTACCACTTGAACAGAGATAACCTTATCAAGGTATTTCTGTGTAACATCTTCAAGAGGTTTGTCAGTTAATAAAAATGGACCTCTAGTAGCAACTTCAACTCCTGTTTTGATCTTTGCTTCATCAGAACCTAGTCCAGCCCTGTCTCTTGGTTCTCTAGCATTTAACCCAATAGTCATGAAAGTAGACAACAATTGGATTTTCTTTGGATCTGATGGTTTGACATTTTTCCACAGAAGTTTCTTTTTATCAGCTACTTCCATCTTGTCTAAATCAACTTGAGCACTGTCAGAGATTATCTTTGATTCTTCAGAAATCTTCTTTCTTTTCAGAGTTTGAACATCTTTATCTTCAGCAAGATTATCATCAGTAACTTGAACCATTTTACACACTGGCTTTATCAGAATTTGAGGAATTTTCATCTCCAGTGGCTTGGTTGGTTCATCAACTTTTCCTTTCCCTTTGTCTTTGGGATCAATCCCAGATTGTGATCTTGTTTTGGGCTTTGATGCCTCAGTATGTGACTTCTCCTTGATCACAATGCCTTTTACCTTAGGCCTTGGAGGTTTCTTTGCAACAAAAGCTTTTGTCTTTAGATTTTTCTTTTCAGCTTTAAATCTAGCTTCTTCCTCCTTGAGATTTTCTAAATCCATTCCTGGATTATGCTTCAGAAATAATCTTCTAGCAATTTCTTCATCAAGTGTCTGAATCTTGGGATCCTTGTAGTAGACAGTCTTCTGGTTCCCCTTGAGCTTTAGAGTTTGCATGAACTTTCGAGAATTTGACGTTCACCTTGTATCAGAACATCAGGCTTTGTCATCAGATTTTGCTCATCAGAACTTGATATCAGATTTTGTGTTTGAGCAGCTTCAGAACTTGTCTTCTTTTGAATAGAAGATTTGCTTGCATCAGTAATTAGTTTCTTTGAAGAAACCTGGTTGCTCTACCCTTTTTCTTGAACTTGACCTCTACCCTTGCTAGGGTTTCTCTGGTCATCAGCTTCATCATCTTTCTTCTTCTTCTTCTTCTTCTCCTTCTTCTTCAGTATTTGATCATTTGAGCATTTGGACTTAACTATCTTCTCCCCCTTTTTAGCATCATCTGATAGTAGGAGTGAGAGAAGAAGTTCTACTGAAGATTGGATCTCATCCAATTGAGCCTGTTGAGAAACTTGATTAGCCAGGACCTCAGAAATTTGGGCATGTTGCTTCTCTTGAGCTTTCTCAATTGCTTCTACCTTTTCAGAAATAGGTTGGATAAACCTCTTTTTGTCAAGCTTAATCTCCATTTCTAGTTTTTAGCTTTTTCAAGAAGTTTGTCAACCTTTTCTTGAGTAGCAGAGTGTGGACCTTGAAGATTTTTGGTAGACAGAGCTGTAACTTTGAGTTGTGTCTTGAAATCAGCATGTGTGAGCAACTCATCAGCCTTTTCAATATGGTATGTCAGTACTTTGGAGCTTGGAATGAAATCAGTGTCATTCCACTTCTTGGTCCACTCCACACCTCTGTGAGTATCTTCCCAAGGAATAGGAGCAGCTTGCTCAACAAACTTCTTGACCAATGCTTCCTTTCCAAGTACAGGAGCTGAAGTATGTACAGAAACACTGTCTTCAGAACTTGAAGAAGACACAGTATGTCTTGACAACACTAGAGTGTGTGAAGCAACTAGAGATTCAGGAACAACTTCTTCTGGAATTTGAGCATCAGAATTTATCTCCAGAATAGGTGTTGTTAGAGTAGATGGTATCTCAGCATCAACATTTAAAATTGGAAAATGAGTTGGAAATGTTTGAGCTGCTGTAGGAGCTTCCAAATACAGAATAGTAGGAGTGTGCAGCCTACTGATGTCAATTTTAGGACTTAAGCCTGAATATTCAACTATAACATCTTTATGAAGAGGAGAGACTGGAGGTGTAACCACTGTATCAGGAACAATGTCTTGGGCTTTAGCTGGAGGTGGAAGAGATTCAATGATAATTGGATCTTTTGAGATCAGAGATTCCTGATCTCCTTCCTCAGCTTTAGTTGTATCCTCAGATGTAGGCTTAGCATTATACCTCTTTGCCCTCATTTTCTTTAATCTCCTTGCCAATGAAGAAGTTGCTTTAGCAGCATCAGAACTTACGGTTCACTTTCTTTTTAAGTAATCAGAATCTTGAGCTGCAGTTTCTTTCTGAGAAGTGACATTCTCAGCTTCAACTGTCACAGGTTCTGATGCATGAACCTGTGCTTCCTCTTCACTTTCAGATTCATCCATGAGAATCATTTTCCTTCTCTTTTGTGGAGGATGAGGAACAGACTTTGTCCTTTTTGGTCTAGAAGGTGAAGGTCTGATTGTATGTGCTGATGGTTGAGGTTGAGATGATTGTGTTGGTTTGAAATATGTCCTGATAGAGGGTTAAGTTGGTTGAGGTGTTTGTGTAGTTTTGCTAGGTTCTGATAGAGGCTGGTTTGGTTGTATATCAGTATATATGGAGGTGTAGGTGTTTGGGTCAGAGTTTACCAAAAACTGTTAGACAGATGTAGGAATTTGGAGGGGTCTCAAAACAGTTTTCTTATTATCAGATAATAAGTCAGTAAATGCTCTCTTAGCTAGCTTAAATGGTTCAATTAACTCACTTGCTAATTGGGATGCATCAGAACAACAAAAACTATAAATAAGCTGACATAATCTAGCAAAGTAAACAGTATTTTTATTCTCTGTCATCATATCCCCAATAAATCCTAAAATAGCACTCGCATAATCAAAATGAGTTTGATTAATGAGAGCATACCCGATTTGTTGACTGAGAATTGGGATTGCATCAAAATTCGAACATTTGTTGGCAAAGGCCTTTGTGATGTAGTCAAAGAAGAAACTACACTCCCTCCTTATGTGAGGTCTCTTCAATTGACCCAGCTTTGCCAATGTCTTTTCATAGCCCAAACTAGTCATCATCTGCTGAAGGACTGGCTCCTCAACTGTTGAACTGTAGACACAGTTTTCTGGCAAATGTAAAGCCTTTCGAACTGTAGCCAGAGTCACTACATGCTTATCCTCCCCTATTGAAAAGATAATACTTGGAGACCCATGAGTGCCACCATCATCATACATGCCACTTCTCCAAAACTCCAGTATTTGAGTTCCAGAGATGGCTTCTGGTTGGGTCAAAGCATACCCAATCTTAGAGTTAGCGAGAAAATCCTGAACGAAATGAAGATCTGATGGGGCTTCACTCTTGCTAAGAATAACCAAGTAATTATTGGGGATAAACTAAGCTCCATTGAAAATAACATCTTTTGGTGCCATTTCTGTAAGAAATAAGTGAGAAAATATATTGTGCACAAGGTGTTTGATAAAAGTCCTGTATGAAAAAGCTTCAGAGAATATTAGAGAGAGAGAGAATAAGAGAGATTAAGAATAAAATAGTAGGTAAAAAATTAATAAAACTTTTAACTCCCATATATCTACTCTCTCCACTCAACAGTGCTTTTTAAAAGTAAAACAGACACTTGTACACCTGTCAGCCAGTAAATAGTTAAAGCAGAGTTAGTGGGCACGAGAAATAAGCAATAATTAACGTGCACATGCAGATTTGCAAGACAAACACGTTTACCACTAACCCAAATGATTATGACTGTTTTTATCTCACCTAATTATATTCTGATTAAATATGACCATTACAGTATTTACCACAAATAAGTCAAGTAAAGAATAATGCCACGTAAGCATCAGAGTTTCCATCAGGATTTAATATCAGAACTTGACTTTTAACAGATTTTAACAGTCATCAGAACATGGCTTCTTAACTCAAAAAGTGAATGTTTGTATATGTGATTCTTCATACAAATAATGACTTGTTTCTTTAGAGTTTAATCATCAGAACTTCCATCAGAACTTGTCCTCATAATTTATGCAAATGACACTTAACTGTTTGTCAAAAACAACTTAATCACCACAGTAATTTTCATCATTTATATGGAGTGAGAGTGTGTGCATTTAGCAAAATATCAGATAAAGATTAAAGTATGATATACTTCTGTACATCTTAAAAATAAGGCATAACTAAGAAAAGTGCTTAAAATCTGTCATTAATAATGAAGTCTACTATAGGATAAATTTGTGCATGAGTCTACCTCAACTGATTGTACTCATTTTATGCATCTTTTAAATTCTTTTTCACAGTGGCTTCTCAGTGTAAATGAGTCACAACTGCTATCATAATTTATGCTATTATCAGAGTATTTCTCCAGTAATCAGAGAATGTGAAAAGTCACCAAGAAAAATTTATTTACATTTCTAATGTATATTACTTAATACCAACAATGCACTTGGATCTTCCCTTCCACATATTTACTCTAGATCTCAAAGGAGTACCTGACTTTAATTTTCTTTTCTTTTCTTTTGATATGTGAGGCTTATCAGCATTTAGTTCATCCTTAAGATTTACTGACATTAGAATTTGACAGATTAGAAACAAGAATCCAGTTTGTGACTTAGTAATAAGATACACAAAGTAAATTTGACTAAGCTCAAAATCAGAATTTGCTTGTGTTAAGAAATTTTCACATAAACAACTAATTCAAACATGGGATTTTTAGTATGTTACAGACTACTAGGTCAGCATCTAGCACAGTAATCCTCATTGGATTGAATAGTCACAGAACATTCAAATCACTATAAGAGTATATAGATCCACATCAGATAACAATCAACATTTAATGAATTAGATTTAAGCACAAATTATATGAAGATAAGACAATCTGTCAACACTGATCATAAAGTCTGATGCGTGAGAACAAAAACTAAGCAGATTTAGAGAAAGAACCTGAAACCATTCCAAGTTCATTTACCAGTCTTGTAAAAGTAGCTTCACATAGTGGTTTTGTGAAGATATCTGCTAGTTGTTGATCTGTTGGAACAAAATGCAATTCCACTGTACCTTCCATCACATGTTCCCTTATAAAATGGTACCTAATGCTGATGTGCTTTGTCATTGAGTGTTGAACTGGATTACCTGTTATAGCAATAGCACTTTGATTATCACAGTAAATAGGTATTTTAGAAAATTCTAACCCATAATCCAGTAACTGATTCTTCGTCCAAAGAATCTGTGCACAATAGCTTCCTGCAGCAATATATTCTACTTCTGCAGTTGATGTGGAAATTGATTTCTATTTCTTGCTAAACCAAGAAACTAATCTGCCTCCAAGAAATTGGCAGCTTCCACTTGTGCTTTTCCTGTCTATTTTGCATCCTGCAAAATCTGCATCTGAGTAACCTATTAGCTTAAAATCTGATTCTCTAGGATACCTCAATCCTAGATCAGCTGTACCCTTGAGGTACTTGAAAATTCTTTTCACAGCTATTAGATGAGGTTCTCTTGGATCAGCCTGAAATCTTGCACAAGGACAGGTAGCATACATGATATCAGGTCTACTTGCAGTTAAATAGAGTAAAGAGCCAATCATACCTCTGTAGTTAGTAATATCTACTGATGAACCAGTATCTTTACCTAACTTGGTTGCAGTGGCCATGGGAGTGGATGCAGTTGAACTGTCTTGCATTCCAAATTTCTTGAGTAAATTTCTGGTGTACTTGGATTGACAGATAAAAGTACCTTCTTCATTTTGCTTGACTTGAAGTCCCAGAAAATAACTAGGTTCTCCCATCATACTCATTTGATATCTTGACTGCATTAGCTTTTCAAACCTTTCACATAGTTTGGCATTTGTAGACCCAAATATGATATCATCAACATATATCTGTACCAAAAGTAAGTCCTTTCTATGGTTGAGGTAGAACAGTGTTTTATCAATTGTACCTCTGTGAAATCCACTTTCCAGAAGAAATTGAGCTAAAGTCTCATACCATGCTCTTGGAGCTTGCTTAAGGCCATAAAGTGCTTTGTCAAGCCTGTTGACATGATTTGGAAATTTTGAATCTACAAAGCCTGGAGGTTGTTCAGCATATACCTCTTCTTCCAATTCTCCATTGAGAAAAGCACTTTTCACATCCATTTGAAAGACTTTAAACTTTTTGTGAGCAACATAAGCCAAAAAGATTCTTATGGCTTCCAATCGAGCAACTGGTGCAAATATTTCATCATAATCAATACCCTCCTATTGAGAGTAACCCTTAGCGACCAGCCTTGTTTTGTTCCTTGTAATTATGCCATGACTGTCAGTTTTATTTCTGAACACCCATTTTGTGCCAACAATGGATCAGTTCTTTGGTCTTGGCACTAGGGTCCAAACTTTATTTCTTTCAAATTTATTTAACCCTTCCTGCATTGCTTGCACCCAATCAGCATCTTGAAGAGCTTCTTTCACTTTCTTTGGTTTAGTCTGAGTTAGAATAGAATGATAGAGACATTCATTTGATGTTGCAGTTCTAGTTCTGACACTTGCTTCAGGATCTCCAATTATCAAGTCAGGTGTATGTGATTTAGTCCACTTCCTTGCAGATGGAAGTTATTCTCTAGAACTGGATCCTCCCCCATGATCCATGCTATCTCCATCGGCATTTTCTGATGCTCCCCCTGTAGTTATGCTCTCTGACACTTCAGAATTTGAATTGGATCCATCAGGATTTGAAGTATCAGAGTTTCCAGAATTATCAGAATTTGGCTCATCAGAACTTGATGAATCAGAACTTGAAGAGCCAGTGACAGGTTCTGATGCTTTTTGAGAGTCTTGAGTTGTGGTAGGTTCTTTAGCTTGCTCACCCTGGACAGGTGCATTTTCCTTTGGAGTTGTTAACGGATTCAATGACATCAGAACTTAACCCGTCAGAACTTACAGGATCAGGATTTAAGCCATCAGAATTTGCAGAATCAGAACTTAAATCTTCATTTTCAAATCTCAGCTGATCATGATCATTGAAATCTTCAAGTCCAGTAATCTTCTTATCATCAAAAGATACATTGATATATTCCATGACAACCCCTGTTCTTAAATTGTAGACTCTGAAGGCTTTTGTGGAAAGTGGATATCCAACAAAAATTCCTTCATCAGCTTTTAGATCAAATTTTGACAGCTGTTTAGGATGAGTCTTAAGAACGAAACACTTACAACCAAATACATGAAAGTATTTCAGATTTGGCTTCTTTTTTTCACCATCTCATATGGTATTTTTCCGTGCTTGTTTATGAGTGTAGCATTCTGTGTAAAACAAGCAGTCTGCACAGCTTCAGCCCAAAAGTAGGTTGGTAGCTTTGCTTCATCAAGCATAGTTCATGCAACTTCAATGAGAGTCCTGTTCTTTCTTTCTACAACTCCATTTTGCTGTGGAGTTCCAGGTGCAAAAAATTCCTGTTTGATTCCATGCTCTTTGTAGAACTCTTCCATGATTGAATTCTTGAACTCAGTGCCATTATCACTTCTTATAATTTTAACAAAATCTTTGACCCACTTATCCAGCTGTCTGACATGATCAGTTATAGTAGATGCAGTTTCATTCTTCTTGTGCAAGAAATACACCCAAGTGCACCTTGTGAGCTCATCCACCATAACCATAGCATATTTCTTCTTTACAATAGACATGACATTGACTGGACCAAATAGATCAACATGCAGTTGTTGATAAGGCTTAAGAATTGAAGATTCAGTTTTGCTCTTGAAGAAGATTTTCTTTGTTTTGCCTTTTGATATGAATCACAAAGGCCATCAGGAGCAAATACTGATTTTGGCAGTCCTCTCACAAGATCTTTCTTTACAAGCTCATTTATGTTGTTGAAATTTAAATGAGAGAGTCTTTTGTGCCAATTTCAGCTTTCTTCAATTGATGCTCTACTCAACAGACAGATTGCAGAACCATAGAACTTGTTGAAAGTCTGGCTTCATAAATGTTACCATGCCTGTAACCTTTCAGAACCACTTTGCCTGTAGAATTGCTTACAACTTCACAATGTTCTTTAAAGAAATCCACATGATAACCTCTGTCACGGATTTGACTCACACTTAGCAGATTGTGTTTAAGTCCTGACACAAGAGCTACTGATTCAATGATGACATTCCCAAGATTTATATTGCCATATCCCAGAGTTTTTCCCATATTGCCATCTCTATAAGAAACTTCAGGGCCAGCTTTCTCCACAAAGTCTGATAGCAGGGCTTTATTTCCAGTCATATGTCCTGAACATCCACTGTCCAGCACTAGGATGTTTTTCCTGTTGCCCTGCAATCACAAAGACCACTAATGGTTAGTTTTAAGGACCTAGACTCGTTTGGATCCTTTGGCCTTTTTAAGTTTGTTAGCATTTGCAGCGGATTTATTTTCAGAGTTTATGCTAACATGCTATTTATCAGAACTTATATCAGACTTTGCATCAGAAGGAATTAAAGTAACTTTCTTCAAAGAAGGTTTTATTTGATAATAATCATTGTACAAACTATGATATTCCTTACAATTATAAATGGAATGCCATAAACTACCACAATGAAAACAAGGATTTTGTGGCTTAAACCTAACAGACTGACTCTTAACTCCTGATCTAGGAGGTAAAAAGTTTATATCTTTATTCTTCCTGCAAAAAGAAGCAAGATAATTAGAGTTTCCACAGTTATAACATTTCTTTCTAGGAGCATTAGGAACAGGCATATAATTCTTGCTTTTATTCACACCTTCCTTGTAACACCCCCAGATCCGGGGTCGGGGATCCGGGTCGTTACGGTCTTTCCACAATATCACTTAACTTAATTAATAATAAATAACCTCATGCTGTGACCCCACACTAACACACACCACAACCCGTTATAGTCTCAGAGATGAAATTGAAATAAGTACAAGTCCTTGAATCCATAATTTAAAAGTTATTACAACCCAAAAGGACTACTTGATAAGTTTACAGTTATTTGCCATTATCTGCCACAAGTTATAATTATACAATATTTGGTTCCCAAAAGTAGAATGCCTGATCTACCAATAGATCTACCTCTGCAGCTATAGCAGCTACAACAACAACGGGAAGACGCGGGACGCTTCCCACGCGCTTGCGCTGGGTCTGCTTGAGTTTGGCCATCTTTCCTAACTGTTGTTGTGTGATGAAAAAATAAAGCAAGAGTGAGCATTACAGCTCGCAAGATAATATATAGTGTAAACAGTATTGCAAGTATCTACATGGATAACTTACTGGAAACCTTTATCAAGTGTCAGGTAGATACTTACTGGATATAAGCTTAAAGGAAGATGAAGTTACTAATTACTTCTCTATACTTATACCATTTTATAAAGCTACTTGAACTACCACTATTCAAAGTATTATAGGTTGTTGGATTTTAATCACAGCGGAGGCATGGTAAAAACTTTTACACATATAAAATCCAAATAAAAGCATATAAATCGTGATTAAAACATATGAATCGATTACTAACCTTTAATAGCGATCCAAAAGCAACGATCGGAGATCCTTAGCAGCTGCTCCTCAAACGTGAAGCACTCCACCGGTATCCACCAAGAAAACGACGTTAAGGAGGAGGAGAAGGTGGAGAGAATTAGGTTTTCTAAAAACTTTTGGGTTCGGGTTAGAATAAAAATAGGGTTTATAATAGTATATTTATAGGCAAAATTTTCAGCTGAAATTTTCCCATAAAATATTATTATTATTAACCCATTTATTATTCTCATTAATAATTAAAACACCTTTTAATTATTAATCCTTTCTAAACACTTTAGAAATAATTCTCTCTCTTGATTTAATTTCCAAAAATTAAATTCTTAATTAATAATTTTAAGAACTTTTCTTAATTAATTTATAATCAATTAAATCTCATTTAATCAATTATTAAATTTGCCAATTAATTATTTATTTCATAAATAAATAATTATTAGCCATTATTAATTAATTCCTCCACCATTAAATCATTTTCTTTTTATGGTGTGACCCTGTAGGTTCAATATTAAGCCGGTAGTAGAAATAAATAATAATAAAACTATTTTATCATTATTTAAATAAATTCTCTAATTTATTAAATATGATTAATTAATTAATCATATTTATTCTACATCGTGAGGGATACTTCTCAGCATATCTCGACTATCCGGATAATACGAATTCACTGCTTAGAATACCAAGAACCTATTCAGTGAATAGTTACCGTACAATAAACTCTTTCTACCCTACAATGTCCTGATTAAATACAAGGCATGGATCTTGTGTCAAGTCTATCTAATTTAATCACTTGCTTACCATTTACTATGCTTAGTTCTATGCAAATTAGAAACTCCTTTCTAATTTCATTCACTCTGGCCAGAGATTCCTGAACTAGCATAAGTGGATCAGCCTTGAACATTCACTTCCTTCACTGGAAGGGGTAGATCATTTATTGATCATACACTATCTTCGTGTACAAATTCCTATACCCAATATAGCCCTAATAATTGTCCCTGGAGACTAAGAACTAAACCAAAGCATAGTTCAGTGTACACAAGATGACTATGATGACCTCAAGTCTAAGGATACTTGTACAACTATCACTATGTGAACAACTGCTGACACGTGAGTGAACTCCATCAGTTGTTCAGATGTGCGAGTCATGTTCAGTGAACTTATTCTATAATAAGCACCTACATACTAGCTATAGTGTCACCACACAAATGTCTATGAGAACAGACATCCTTCATAATGAAGCAAGCATAGTATGTACTGATCTTTGCGGATTATTAATTACCAGTTAGTAATCCTATGATCAAGAACTATTTAAGTTTAGAGTTATCATCTTTTAGGTCTCACTATTATGATCTCATCATAATCCATAAAAAGCTTTACTCTAAACTATGGTATATCTTATTTAAACACTTAAATAGATAGAGCCCGTAATAAAAACAAAACAAGTCTTTTATTAATATCAATGAAATCAAAACAGATTACATAAAAAGTTATTCCCAAATCCTAATACATGATTGGACTTAGCACATATTAATATTATCAAGAAAAAGATATTCCTTATGTTAGAAGAGTTAATGAGTAATGAGAATGAAGAACAAAATAAGAAAAGAAGTGGAATCAAAAGGATGATAAAGAAATATTATAAAGTAATCCAGGATATATGCAAGTTGTGAACATCAGATATACCAGAACTGATAGGGGAATGAAGTAAAACACCGGAAATTGAAGATAAGAATTTCATTCAAGGGATGCGCGTAAGCAGGGAAGATCAAACAACAGTATTCATGGCAAACT